>NW_004524586.1:649212-666111 GCF_000260255.1 Octodon degus | reverse complement strand
CCAAAACCAAACCAAAAACCCAATACACCCAATTAATTTAGTTAAATTACAATACTTCCTGGACTGAACTAGAGTATCAGTGTAATTACTGTAAAAATCACAGCTGGATTTTTTTTTCTTTGTAGAGATTGAGGAACTGATCTTAAAATTTATGTGGAAATGCAATAGTCTCAGAATAATCCAACAATGATGAAAGAGGTAAAAATCAGAGGACATGGGTCCTGCCTGGAAGTACACAGCAGAGCTACAGGAATGAAGTGCTACACGGAATCAAATGCTTTCATTACTGACAGAAAGACACACAAGTTGGGCTGTAGCTCGGAAGTGGAGCACTCATCTAGTATGCAGCAGGCCTTGGGTTTGATCCTGAGTCCTGAGAGAAGAAAATCAAACACACATGCACAAAGATAAACTAATGGTGGGTCTTTCGCGATATGCTATTGCAATAGTAATTAAATTTCAACGTGGGGGGCTGGGGCGATGGCTTAGTGGAATAAGCACTTCCCTGGCAAGTGCAAGGGCCTGAGTTCAATCCCCGGTTCCACCAAAAAAAAAAAAAATTTCAACGTGGTTTTTGGAGATGACGCTCAAACCATAGCATAAGAACGGAAGACCCAAGTGGCTGCCAGGTAGAGCCAGTGAGACCACGGGGGTTTTAGTGGGGAGAGCTCTGCCGTCACACTCCTGAGGGATGTATTAGGGAGGAGTGGGTGGTGTCACTGTGTGGTGAGACTGCTGAGTTCAAATCCTTTCTCGGGCCAGGGAGATAGCTCAGTAGAATAAGCACTTGCTGGCAAGTGCAGGGTCCAGAGTTCAATTCCTGGTACTGCAAAAACAAAACAAACAAACAAACAAATAATCAAATTCTTTCTCTGCTTTCTAAACCTGACACAGAAAAAGGCCCGAAAGATACGTTTTCATCAGGCACATGCGTACGGCAGTCCTGCCTCTTTGGATGCGTGAAGTGTGTCTCAGCACTTTCAAATGCTAATCCAAAAAGGGAGAAGAACCTTGTAATGTCAAAGACACCCCTTAGCCTTCAGCTGGCAATGCTACCTGGCACCTGCAATACGCAGTGCTTACCGGGGTGCTAAAAGCCCAACACGTTATGTATCAGGCCTGCACGGCATACAGGATGTGGGGTCAAACCCTAGTCCCTGAGCTTGCCAAAGCACGCGTTTAATCTGCTGAGCTATCTCGCTGGCCCTCATATTGAATATTTCTGATGATTACTGAACTTGAAAAATGTTAGTACCATTTGATTAGGCTGATAAACAGAAAGGTTAATTACAAATACCATGATTACAAATTATTGAAAAAGAAGAATGCAACTCATTTGTATTTTATGCTATAATAATGTTTCTTTTATGCTCCTGAAAATATGCAAGAAGTTTTCAGGGTCATGAGCTATAACTGGGCATAATAAGGCTATATATATGCTCTTGATTCTGGATTGGTATGAGGCACCACCGTGACTTGGCTGATTGAATTTCCTGGCTCCAACTCTTTTTTTTTTTTTTTTGTCTTTTTAAGACAGAAAAAGGGTCTTGCTATGCAGTGCAGGCTGTCCTTTGTAGCTCAGGCTGGTCTTAGACTCATAATGATTCTCCTGCCTCAGCCTCCTGAATGCTGGTGCTGGGACTGCAGGTGTTTGCCACCATGCCCAACCTCCAATTCTTATTATCTATGAGATTTCAGGCATGTTGGTGATACTGGTTATTTATTGGTTCTATAGTGTTATATAACAAATGACTGAATAACTTAGTCTCACCAAGTGACAGGCATCTGTCATTGTTTGTGTCTGTTGTCCCCCAAAGCCTCATGCAGTCACGGGGGCAGGCTTCTAGAGTCTATGCTTAATTCATGATCTGATGCTGGGATGGTGGGTGTGAGTGCTGCCCCCGCCCTGGCGCAGACGGCCTGAGTGAAATATAAGGATGGGAAAGAGGCTTGCGCTCTGCCTCTGGCCCTGGTGCCCCAGCTGCTGCTGCCTCTGCGTTCCCTCTTTGCTCTTGTTGTTTTGCTGTTTCCAGCCGCCGAGAACTGCTGCTTTCTTCCATGTGCCACTGTGCCTTGGAGCCAGCCATGTATGGACAAACTGTGAGCTAAATAAAACTTTCCTTCTTTCATTTGGGGCATCAGGTATTTTGTCCCAGCAAAGAGAGGAAAGTAACCGAGAAAAAATTCATGGATTGTCTCAGTGCTGTTGGTCTTGGCTGTAAGCTGGGAGTTTGGCCCAGGCACGCTGCACACTGTCACCCACACGCCTGCATCAGCCACATGCTTGACCCAGGGTATCTTTTTTGCTAGCAGTGGTAAAAACACAAAAGGGCAAACACAGTCCAAGGCATAATCCCATTTTATACATCTGCTCATGACTGTTTTACTAACATCCTCTTGCCAAATTTATCCCATGGCCACAGTTCAACAGGTATGGAAAGGAGGAAGAAGACTTTTCTTGAGATTAGAGATGTGGTATGTAGTGACTGAGTAATTACCCAACCTACTATTCAGTCTTTCTGAACCTCCATTTTTTTCTCATCAATAAATGGGGACCATAGTAATTGCCCCCTAGTACTGTGGTGAAAATTCAATGAAATATTACCTAGTCCATAGAGCAGTGTTGATGTCCAATAGGATGCTCTATGGCGGTAGCTGTTATTTATTTATTTATTTATTTATTTATTTATTTATTTGGTACAGGGTCTCACTATGCAGTTCAGACTACTAGTGATCCTTCTGTCTCTGTCTCTCCAATGCTGGGATTATAGTCATGCACTACCATGTCTGGCTTTGGTGCCTGATCTGGTGTGAGGCCAGCATGGCATATGATGCCAGGGATTGAACCCGCATCCTTGTGCTTGCCAGGCAGGCACTTAGACCACCAAGCTATCTCCTTAGCCCAAAGAGCTGTTATCTTCATCAAAGGAATATTGATAATTCAAGGCAAAACATGGTTAGAGCGGCTCTTATGGGGTCATTTCATAATTTCCAGTGTACGGATGAGTTAAAAAAATAGTACGTAAAAGTTTTCATTCACTTCACCCATCGTGATTTGCCAGTTGCGAACATTTCACTGTTTGCTTTTTCTGGATCATTTGTGGATTAAACGCAGGTAAGATGTCCCCTTGCCTATACATGGTTACGAAGGCACTTCCTGAGAAGGAAGGCCGAGATTTACAGTTGCAAATATAAATCCTACAAATTTAATGTGGAAACGATATGATTATCTCGTCCCTATTCAGATATCACCAATTATTCCAGGAATTTCCATGGAACCTCCCAACTGCAATCTGAGCTCAGCCTAAAAATCACGTATGGCATTTATAGCCGTTATGGTTTTTTACTCACATTGATACTAGAACTGTTTTTCAGCCTTTCCTGGCCCTTCAGGTTATCAACTACAATGGATTATGGGGCAATTATTTGTGGACAGTGCCTCATTCTGGCTTTGCCTGGTCTTTGATCATGATCACAGTCAAGCTCTGCATTTTGGGAAAGATACTGTGTGAACATTTGCTTCAGGGTTTGTCATACTGGGAGGCGTGTTATCTGTTGCATTATCAGTGCTACTAACTTTGATCCTTGACTAGAGTGGAATCTGTCAAGTTTTCTAGAAAGCACTGTCTTCTCCTTTGTAATTTATAAGTGGCCTCTTAAAATTGATAGTTTTTTGTGCATTCATCCCATTTAACACAGCTATTGATATTTCTTGGTTGAGTCAATTAATTACAGTTGGCTCTTTGTATACACAGCGTCTATATCCTCAGATTTAATAAACTGCAGATGGAAAATACTGAGAAAAAACTGAAGGGAGGGGAGATAGCTCAATAGAATATGTGCTTGCTTGGCAAGTGCAAGGTCCTGAGTTCAGCTCCCAGTACTAAAAACCAAGCAAACAAACAAAAAACAGTACTGAAAATTGAATCTGTACAGAATATGTACAGACTTTTCTTGTAATACAGTATAGTGAGTATTTGAATAGCATTACATGATCTTTGGTATTAGACATCATCTAGATGATTATCACAGGGCACAAGTGGATGTGTATATGTTATATAAATACCATGTCATTTTATGTAAGGGCCTTGAACATCTGAAGTGTTGGTTATACGCCAGGGGTCTTGGAACCAATTCCTGCTCAAGATCGCTGCATCACTACAATAGGTATAAAATAGTGCTTTTATTCTTCTACTGTTTTCTTACATTTATTAGCTAGCATTCTCTATGAGGAAGTACTTTTCCTTCTCTACAGATTTATTTACTAGATATGGACTTTTTGACTTTAATGTCATGCAGTGCATCATAGGATACGATATATTATTTGTATTATCTTATGATACCTTTTCATGCCCAATTGTCACATATTTGGTCAGTGAGGAGCCCTGATAGCTGGCCCCTAGGTGCTTGTGACCAATCACGTTCGCCTTCCCTACGTTTGGCATAGCAAGTTGTTCCAGGCTTCTGCTGTACTTTCTTAACTCCAGTCCTAGAAGGACACACTTGTCCAAGGAGCACTAGTTTAATGTGTTCTTTTGCCTTCAGGCTGAGTCATATTAATTCCGATGGAAATGTAGGCCATAAGCTCAGTAGCTGAGGTTTAACAGGGTTATAAGGAGCATTACAAGGAAGTGTAGATTCAAGCATGTTTCACTACTGTTACCTAAGAGCTTCATGTTTATGCTACTGTAAACTATCCTACTTTGGAAAGCTGCCAAATGCATACAAACCACGTTATTTGTTAATTGATCATATCAAGGCATTTAAATAGCATTAGTCATGCCATAAAAATGTAACCTGAAGACTTTATTCTGAACAAAACATCCATCACATTGTACAATGAACTTTTATCTGAGATAATTTTTTTCTCTTCAAGAAAGAAAACTGTGAAAAAGATGTTGAGACATACAAGTTATTAATTCCTATATTTACCACTAACTTTTACATTTGAAAAATTCCAAAGTTCTTGTCAATGATCTTTTAAAAAAATAACTCACAAACCATTAAACATACCCCCATGTCTCTTTTGTTACTGAGAATTGAACGCAGAGCTTTGTGCAAGTTATTAAAGCACTGTAGAATGAGCTACATCCCAGGCCCTTTTATTTTATTTTATTTTATTTTGAGATAGGATCTCATTTTGTTGCTCAGACTGTTCTTAAGCCTTGCAAATCTCCTGTCTCAGCCTCACAGATATGTAGGATTCCAAGTATGTGCCACCACAGCCAGCTAGGGCATTCTCGTATAGGCAAAGGACGTGGCCTATTAAACATAACCTGTAGGCACCAGTCAGGATCATGCCGGTGTGCCTGATCTCTACGTCTTTCCATTAACCCAGCAGTCTTTCTTCCTCCTGTGTAGGAAATGGGTTGTTCATTTATGGATAGACCTTTCCTGTGTTCTTCTGTCTGCCCTGCCTTACTTGGACGCCACACCTATGTCCATATAGAGCAGTGCTGGTCTGGCTGAGAGACGAGTTTGCAGATGGGGATACCGTGTGTCCCCTTGAGGTCCTCTGGAGTCCTATGAAGCAAAGCTCCTAGGGCTTCATGTACTGTTCAGACAGCTGGACAGTGTTTCGTGTTATGTCACCTCCAAGTCAAAACTCCAGGTTAAAACTTCCGTTTGAAGGGCCTGCAAGATAGCTCAGCCGACTAAGCGCCTGCTGAGGCAAGCACAGGGACCAGGGTTGGATCCCCAGCACTGCAGTCTGCTCTGGCCCCACCTTTCCCCCAGGTGCACTGAGCCAGCCATTGAGTCCAGGCGTGGTGATGCACACCTGTAATCCCAGCGCTGGTGAGATTGAAAACAGGAGGATCACTACGAGTCTGGTTTGCACAGTGAGACCCTGTACCAAATACATGGAAAGCAAAACAAACAAGCAAAAAAAGAACTTTGGGCCTGCCAGATAGCTCAGGGATTAAAGTGGCTGCTTAGGCAGAGGCAGGGCAGGGGTTTGGTCCCCAGCTTGCTGCGGGGGCCTCGCCCCGGGGGTGCACTGAAACCCCATTGAGACTGGGTGTGGTGGGGTGCTCCAGTGCTTGGGAGGCTAAAACCAGGTGGACCATTAAGACTGTGCTCTGTGTAGTGAGAACCTTAGACCCTGAACTAAATACTAAATGCTACAAACAAAAACAAAACGTGGGAAACTGGGCAAATTTCTGAATTCTACTTTGAATTTTCTTTTCTCCTGAAGCAAGAGACATTTAATGCAAATAACTGGATGTGGCTACAGGTGGTGCTGGCTAACGGAACCCTGATGGAGAGCAGAAACGATGGCCCGGAGGCGGGGCCGCGGCTCTGGATCTTGGGTCTGCGCTGCCCAGAAGCCCTGGGCAGGAGGGGGGAGCCGGCTCCAGGCGGAGCCTCCCGGTCGCCATGGCAACGCCTGGAGCCGCAAACAGCAGAGAGCTGGAGGAGAAGGCCCGGGGGGACTCCGTGGCCAGCAGGCCAGCACAGAGGTGGCAACTGCGGCGAGGACCTGGCCCCACAGTGAAAACGGCGCCCGACAGCGCCATGGAGATGCTGGTACCGTGCGCGCTTCCGCGGCCCCGTACCCCGGCCCTGGCGCGCGTGCCCGGCTCTGCGGGATGGGGGTCAGACTGTGGTCCTGGGGTGCGGCTTTTGTGAGCCTTTAGGGTGCAAAGCCAGAGCGAAGGCAGTGGGCTCAGGGCCGCCTGCCTCCTGCGTGAGCACCCCCTTCCCCTTCCGCTCGGAGCATCAGAGACATCCAGGTGCGGCAGAGGCCGCGGTGTGCCAAGGTCGTGGGCTATTCCTAGCGCTCTTTAGGACCCGGCTTTGGACAAAGCAAATGTTTAATTCCCTTGGAGAGAGAGAAAAGGAGGGAAGAGGGAGAGGGCCTGGTGCCCCCGCGCTCTCATGGGCTTTTTCTTCAAGCGGTCTGGATCCTTTGACTTTTCGAACCCATTCTTCTGTGGGCTCTGGAGTTCCAAGCGAGGTCTTTGGTGCCACAGAGAAGCAGCCTACGGGCTGCAGTCCCAGTTCACTCTTACAATGAATGTTGCGGAGGGCACGTAGCTCAGCGGCGTCAGCGCCTGCTTGGCGAGCGCGAGGTCCCAAGTTTCATCCCAGGTACGGGAAAAAAAAGTTGTGGAATGAAAAAAAGAAATGCAAGAGTATTGCATGTATCTTCAAGGGATAGTTAAATCTTCACGTACTTTAAAACCATACAAAGTTTTACCCAATGAGGATGTAAAACCCAACTGCTAGTCGTGCTAGTTCAGTGCTGCGCTCTCTAATTTTTTGTTGATCTGTTCCAGTCGAAGTTAAGGAGTTCAAATATATTAAATATCTCCTGTGTAACGTAAGTAGTCTAATCAATTATCTCGACACACCTTTAGTATCGATTCAATTGGCAAAGATGCCTGTCTCTCGAGTATTATTAAACATGTTTAATAAAATGTTGACACGTGTTGATAAAACTTAAAGGTGGGGCTGGGGAGATAGCTCAGTAGAATAAGCGCTTGCCTGGCAAATGTGTCTTACTCTTTTCTCATTGGGGGGACAAATGCCTGACACTCAAATAAGGGAAGGAAAGGCTTACTTAGCTCACGGCCACTGGAGGTTGCAGTCCGTATTTAGCTGGCTCCACGGCAGAGTGGCCCAAGGCAGAGGACAGCCTTTCATGGCAGTGGCAAAGAGCAAGAGCTCGGAAGGAGGAGTAGCAGCAGTTCAAGCAGCCAGCTTCTCTTCCCACCTAACACCGGAATGCAAATCACCTGCGCAGGGGCAGGTGCAGCATCCGTGCCGCAGTAATCAATCACAAGCTCCAGAAGCTGCCCCAGGACGGCGGGAGGCTTTGGGGGGGACAACTAGACACCATAACAAAGTGCCAAGGCCTGAATTCAATCCCCGGTTCTGTAAATAAATAAATGAATAAATAAGTAAATAAAAGTTAAAGGCATAAGTTTCCACTATAAAAATAAAGATATGTAAATAAGAAATGCAATAGACGACACGCATCAAAGTATTAATCTTTACATAAATTGCAGGTAGAAGGTGGTGAGGTCCAGATAATGGTGGAGCCAGGTAAGAATCAGTCTTCCTGTTCTGCAGGGCCTCCTTGTTATGATGCTGATTAGTGGTAGCTTATTGTTTCTTGTGCAAGTAAACAAAGAAAAGATTTTGCTATCCTAATACTTTATCACAAAGGCCCTAGGAGACAGAGCTAGTGTGTGCTAAAAAGAAGTTACTAATATTGAAGGGATACAGGAAAGTTAAGCATTCAGATGCCTTCCGGGGAGGACTGCACTGTCAGGGAGAAGGCCTGAGCTCTGTGTATTTGATTTGAAAGTAGGAAGGAGGTTTCTCAGCAGTGCTTTGATCCCATTTTTCTTATTGCAGATCAAAGTGCTGCCAGGTAGTGTAGGAAGACTGACGTAATGTTGGTGTCTGACAGGGTCCAGTGCCTCTGGCGTAGTTAGGAACAGTCTTTCTGGGTAAAGTTAATTGACAAATACATGAAGACTAACTAATGCCAGCAGGCAAGGGGCTCAGAATGAACTATGCCTGTTTGTACTCACTCAGAGGGGCCTTCGACATGCTGGTAAGGTAGGGAAAGACAAGGGACCCTTGAAGCCAGGACAAGTGGTTATGATGTCGCGTTGGTGATAGGGGTACAGTGCTTTGGGGCTTTTTTGTACATTTACAAGGTGGAAAGTTAATCTATCACTGACCTGTCACTCATTGCAGGGTGGCCTTTAAAACAACAACGGGAAATTTAACTATTATTCCCCACCATTAATGCTGCAAATGTATGTTTTTGTGGTTTCTTTATTTAGGAAGAATAGAAACAGCCCCTGAACTTGCTTGCTTCAAACGTGACCTCCACAGACTTTGCCTCCCAGGGGAGGCGGGCACTCTCATTTCTCCAGGTCGGGTGACAGCATTTTGGAAGCACAGCAGAAATGTGCTGCATGATACTTCGAGGAATCAGGCCCCTGGGTGGCAGGGAAATGCTAGGAGGAAGTGTACCTGTTACATCTTTCTCTTTAGTCACCCTTTGCACTTTCCTGGCACCCAGCGCGGGGGGCTATTTATTTATACCCGTCCCTTATTTGCATTTGGCTGTGAGTCTGAAGGCCTTTAACAAACAAAGTGAGTGGGACAAATGCTCAGTTACTTTGTTTATGAACAAAGCCCTGTCTCTTCAGCTGAAGAAGGAATTACCTCCTGCGGCTATTTTTATTTCCAGCCTGTGGACTGTCTTCCAAGGAAACCAGCTCAACTGGGTGTGGATCCCTTTGTCCTTTCTTGTTGGGACTGGCCCTGCCATTGCCCTGAGCAGCCTATGCTGAATGAATTTGCCTTTCTCCTAAGAAAATGCTTAGAAAGAGAGGCCGGAGTAGGAAAAACACTATTGAAGACACCCAAGCAGTTCCACTGGATTAATTCAGTCAGCACTCACTAAGTACCAACTGTGTTCAAGTACCCAGGAAGCTCTGGGAGCACGTGGCTTCTTTTCTTTCTTTCCCTCTCTCCCTGTGCACTCTTTCTTCCCTTCCTTGTGTCCTCCTTCCCTCTCTCTGGTCTTTCTTCTCTCATTCCTTCATTTTTCCTCCCCCTCTCATTCCTTCCTATTTCCTGCTCTCTCCTACCCCCATTTCTTGTTCCCTCCCTCCCTCCCTTTCTTTTCTTCCTGATATGCGTGGAATGCTTTCTTGGAGACATTTTCTCAAATTCCCTTTTACAGCTCTGAGGCTTCCCCATGCTCATTATGACTTACGGGAAAGATGCCTGGGATGAGTCTGTGTCCTCTAAAGCTGAAGAATGAATTGTATGAGCAATGGAGGCTAAGAGAAGAATATGTTTATTGGGGGGAAAGAAAGCTCTGTCAGAGAGGGACTGGAGGGGACCTGAATGCCTTGGCAAGGACAGCCTTTCCTAGGGACTTTTATAGAGCAAAACCATGATTTGAGGCAGCTCTAAGGTGAGAGAGATGGGAATTCACAAGGTGGGCATGAGGTGGGACAGAATTATGGGCAGACAATAAGATTACTAGAATAATTGCTTCAGGTGAAGTGGATTAAATGGGATCAAGTGGGGAAGCCAGTCACTTAGCAAGTGGACCTGAGTACAGGGCAGGGGCTTTTCCCGTACAAGGGGGGGTTGGTGACTCTTCCAGGCTTTTTTAAGATGATTGATAGCTATTTAGAGTGTCAATCCCTGATGCCCATCCCTAGGGAGGCTTGTGGCTGCCTTTGTTCAATCCTTTATCTTGTGGTCTGGTCCCCAGAGGAGGTGCCTGTATTTCCCTCTGTTGTACGGGATCTGGCCTTCCTCAGCGGGTCCTGTGTAACTGCCTGTAAGACTTCTTTCTAACTCAGCTGCCTACATCAACTGTACAATTCATGCTGTTTGTCCCACTTGTTTTATTTTCCTCTTTTTTTTGGTACTGCGTATTGGAACTCAGGACCTTGTGCTTACCAGGCAGGTGCTTATGTTGCTGGGCTATATACCCTGGTTCTCTTTTCTTGTGGGGACCTAGTGATGAGATGCATGAATTGGACCCCGAGCAGTGTAGTTGAGTAGCTTACAGTATGGCCATGCGGGCTCTCAACGGAGATACGGTATCTGCTCAGAAAGGGGAGAGCAAGCCCCAGCAGACGTTAACTCCCCAGGAGAAGCAGTTTGAAGTAAGGGAACCCAGAACTCTGCTCATGGTCTGCCCCCAGAAGGTGCTGATACGTTTGTCAGTAAAACATGAAATAGAGAAATAGAAATGCTGCCTTGCTGATAAACTTAGATGAAACTCTAACTGCAGCTATTCAGGGATGAAGGATGCCTGAGTGTACTGATTGCCCTGCTTGGATTCCTGAGCAGCTGTGCCATTTGTCACCCACGTCTGCCTCTCCCGCTGATCTTTCTGGATTGGTGACAAGGCTGAGAATGAAGGGGTTTGTAACCGATGTCTCCTTTGCCCTCCCTGTGGCCTGACCTTCAGAGGGCTGTCCTGTCTTTTCAGATAAGGAATGGCCAGGGCAGAAGGGTCCTTGACCTAGGTCTGATGTTCTATTTCACAGTGAAAGGGCTAAGCAGTCACGGAGCAGAAATGCTGAACGTATCCTGGAGTTGAGCACTAGACGTGCAGCCCTGGGGCAGAGCACTTGCCTAGTGTGAGAGGCCTGGGTTGCACCGATGCTTACATCACAAAACAAAAAGAAAAACACCTCCTTCCAAAGAAAAGCAGGTCAGGGCCAGGCAAATAGCTCAGTGGATTAAAGCACCTGCAAGCAGGTGCAGGGCTAGGAGGGCAATTGGGGCTGGGCGTGGTGGTGCACTTCTGCAATCCCAACTCTTGGGAGGCTGTAAACAAGAGGATCGCTACCAGTCCAGTCTAGTAGTGAGACCCTGGACAGTGTGTAGACCTTTCCCTAAAAATACAAAGCAAAACAAAACAAATGAAAGCCGATCTAAAAAGCTGATTTTTCCTGTTCTTATTGCTGCTCATTACCCTCAAACTTAGTGCCTAATAGCCACAGTCCTCTCATCTCTGAATTTCTGTGTTCCGTGTAGGCTTGGAGGGCCTCCCCCTGGCACTTGGGAGGTGGCAAAGCTGCTGTGGGCCCAGCAGCTCTCTCTTCTTGCGCTGGCTGATGGCTCCATTCAGCGTCTTGCGGGGCTACTGTGGTCTCCCTCTCAGCAAGGCCGCCCAAGCGCTGGGCTGCTTCCGCGGTGGGCTAGAGGTTCCGAGGGAGGGCTCCAGGGGCAAGGCAGTGGCTGCGTCACTTCACAGCCTCGCCACAGAAGTTCAGTTCTGCCGTAACCTCTTGCTCAAAGCAGTGACAGTCTCCTGGTCCTCAGCTTTCATTAGGAGCAATGTCAGGTGCACACTGTAGGAAGGGATGTTTTGTGGATGTCTCTGGAAACTGCCAAATCATGACGGGATGTGAGAGAGGTGAGGAGGGAGGAAGGGCTGATTCACCTTTCTCAGATTGGGGCTAGGAGGGTCTCTAAGGTGGCGTTTTGCTTGCTATGGGATCTTGCCTACCATAAATGTCACCGTAGTGCTCACACCAAATGTGAATCTCTGTCAGGTCACTGTGGGATGAATAGCAGGTATGCATGTCGCTCCCAATTAAACAGAGAAGAGTGAAAGTTCCTCAGGCCCAGCTTTTTTTTTTTAATTATTCATTTATTTTTATTTATTACATTTATTTATTGTGTGTGTGTGTGGCCAGCTCAGCCCACCAGAGGGCGGGGCTGGCTGGCATGTGGTGCTGGGGGATCGAACCGCGGTCCCTGTGCTTTGCCAAGCTTGTTTCAAGCAGGTGCTCTAGACCACTGAGCCATCTCTCCAGCCCCAGGCCCAGCTTTTTTGATGAAGGAATATTTATTATGATGCAGGAAAAAGGTTTTAGAATTTTATATGTGTCCTTTAATATTTTCTTCTTCAGATGTTTAACAAGCAGCAAACATGCAATTTGGAAAAATAGATTGTATTAATGTACTGCTATTAAAATAGTGAAAATAATTTATTCCCATTATTAGGTTGTTAGTAGCAAAGCTATAAAATACATTTCATTGGGGCTGGGGAGATGGCTCAGTAGTTTCTTTTCTTTTCTTTTTTTTTGTGGAACCAGGGATTTGAACTCAGACACTTGTACTTGCCAGGCAAGTGCTTATTCTACTGAGCCATCTCCCCCGCCCCTAAGATGGTTCAGTAGAATAAGCACTTCCCTGGCAAGCACAAGGGTCTGAGTTCAATCCCCAATTCAAAAAAAAAAAAAAAAAAAAATTCATGAAAACAACACAGAATTTTATGTTTGCAAAACTCTGGGCATTATACCAATTGGACCTTTGATTTTTTAGATTATCTTATTTATCAGAAAAGAGATGTTTCCCAGTTTTCAATTCAACTATCTCATTCATATTTTCTTCTTTCAAATGATTATATTTATGTAAGCACAACTAAGTAATGGCTGTTCTTTGCTTGATGAAAAATTGGCCTTCTATGAGCAAATATAGCTATGTATATTTCTCTGATATAAATATATTTTGAATAATTACATCAAAAAATGGATACTAAAATTAATTGAACAAGAAAGGACAGACTTTTTTCTTGTAATCACCTGGGTGTGATGGCACATGTGTGTAAGGCCAGCACTATGGAGGATCATGGCGAGTACAAGACCAGCCTGGGCTACAAAGTGAGCTCACAACACAGCAGGATGCTGTCTGAAAAAGAAAAAAAAGAAAGAAAAGAAAAAAAATCCTATTATACACTGAGAATTTCTAGCTATGTGAGAAATTTTATCTGCTACATAGAAATAATTGAAATTAAAACATTGATTAAATATGAAATACTATAATGTTAAGTGTGAATTTATTCATAATGGGGATATCTTGATGCTAAATCTTGGCTTACAAAATACTAGTTAGGCACATAATATTTTGCCAGTTAATAAGCCAAATAAACTTGATATTTTTTCTCCTTGAGGATACCAAGTTCAGTCAAATTGATCTTGATTTCCAACTTTTAATATGGTCAACTTTAAAAGTACATACACATGTTTAATTTTAAATCTTAGTAACCACCTTTAAAAGCATGCACCCAAGGAAACTCCCTAAACCTAGTGATATTTTAGAATGTGTACCCGTTGGAAGATATATTTCTATATTCTGTTTGCAATATGCATCTGAAATTTTCTATTGAAGCATAATCATTTTGTGACAGTTTTTTTTAGTATTGCACTGATGTTAGAAGAAATTAAAATTCACCCCAGTGAGAAAAGTGATAGAATTGCTGTGTGTGTTGTGGTCTTGCTCAATCCTGGAATCTATGTGGCCTGAAATCGCTCCACAGGTCCATCTTGCCAGCTCAGGTAGCTGTCTGTATGGGTGTCCCAGTGCCTCAACTTCTCTCTTTCTTTGAGTTTTAGCATATCAAAGACATCTAAGTGCCTTTTAAAGTATCCTTGAGAAATTAAAATATCTCCAAGGGAAGGCACTTGCATTAATTCCTAGACCACAGAGATAAAGCACCAAATACCTGGAGGCTGAAAATAACAGGCTTGGTTCTGCTCCTGTTTGGAGGCCGGAAGCCTGAAATCAGGATCAGCCTGAAGCCGTCACCCTGAAGGCTTGTTCTGAGTCTCTGTTCTAGCTTCTGGAAGCCCTAGCTCTTTCTTGGCTTGTACATAGCTACTCCTGTTAAATTCCTACTGAAGGCCACCTACTCCAAAGGTGAGTTCACATAGTCCTCCTTCTCTGTGTGTCTATGTCCAGATTTTCTTTTATAAAGACTTCAGTCATGCTGGATTACAGTGCACCCTTGTGACCTCAGCATAATTTGCTTCAATCTGCAAAAACTACTTTTTCCAAACAAAGTCTGTCATGCTGAAGTATTAGGGGTGAGGACAGGTCCACACTGTATTTTTTGAGTAGGTATAATTCAACCCACAATAGTAATTCATAGATTCTGGCCCTAGTATGAATTGCTGAATTATTATGGTGGTCATCCATTTTGGTTGAGCCCTTTAAACCACCGGTTCTTTTTCCCGGGGCCCCCTTCCCTCTTCTTCTCCAGCTCAGCTCAGGATGCAGTTTCCTTTCACCTTTCCCGCCACCTCAGGGAAGGCCCCAGTCAGCTCCTCAGGTGTATCTAAACATCCCCCTGAAACTCCACCCCTGGCGAAAGGCCATAAAAGCCTGAGCCTCCCTTTGCTCCAATCCAGAGAATTCCTTATCTTCCCAAATTCTCTTCCTGTTCTCCAAGATAATGAAGCTCCTTTCCCTTTTTCCTTCTGCCTGTTTCTCTGCTGTGACACCATCAAAACCTATCAGTAATATAAGCACAAACTTATCAATAAATTCCTCATTATTTGTCTTTTCTTTAGACTATAATCCTCTCATCTCGCACTTTGCAGAGTTGAGGAAGGAGGATCAGAAGTTCAAGCCCAGCCTGGGCAATTAATTTTGCAATTTAGGAAGAAGTCTCCAAGTAAAAAAACAGAGAAGGACTGGAGGTTCAGCTCACTGTGAAGGCCCTGGGTTCCATCCCCAGTAGTGAAAAAAAGATTAAAAAAAATTTGTGTGTGTTTATTGGCAAGCTTGTAAACTGGAACCCTTGTGCACTATGGAAATGCAAAGTAATACACTGCTATGGAAAAGTTATGGAGCTTCCTCACAAATTTAAAAATAAAACTAGCATATACCTCAGAAATTCTCTTTCAAGTCTGTATCCAGAGGAAGCAAAAGCGGGAGCTGAAGCACATCAGTGTCCCTATAGTCCTCGTAGCACTATTTCCAACCGCTAAGCTGTGGAAACAACATAATTGTCCATCAGCAGATGCATGGATAAGGAAATGGTGCGTACTGCACACATGGCGCTGTTCGTCTTGAAAGAGGAACTCTTACCAGAAGAAGTCTTATGTGGATGAAGCTTGAGGGCTGTAAGCGGAGTTAAACAAGATAGAAGGACAAGTCTTGCCCCATTCGGCTTCTGCAGGCTATCTAGAGTAGCCAAATGCATAGACGCAAAGAACAGTATGGAGGAGGCCAGGGGACTGGTGAGGAGTCCATAACACAATTTCATATAAATTTCACATAAAATTTCAGTGAGATGAGTAAGCTCTAAATATCTTCCGGACAACACTGTATCTGTAGTCAACAACAATACATTGCACACTGGGCAACTGGGTAAGAGATTATGTTAGGTGTTCTTACTACAATAAATAAATAAATAAAATTTAAAAGGTAACCAATGAGAGCCTGGGAGATAGCTTAGTGGCATAAAAGCCTGCCTGGCAAGTGCAAAGACTTAAGTTTGATCTCTGGTACTGCAAAAAAAAAAAAAAAAAAAAGTAACCAATGGACAAAAGGAAAAAGAAACTCAAATAATATGAAAGTGATATAGGGAAGTGAAACTCCCAACCTGGCCTGGATGAGTTCATGTTCTCTAAAACTGAAGAATGAATTTTAGGAACAAATGGAGGTTGAGGGTAAAACATTGGAAAGGAAAGCTTCTGTCAGAGAGGGACAGAAGGGGGTCCCGAGCGGGTTGCCCAGGAAGCTGTCTCCTTCAGGTTATTTTTATAGGGCAAAACCATGTGGAGCTAAAGTAGAGACAAAGGGGTCCCGCTTAGGCAGATATAGGGTGGGACAAAACTATGGTCACCCAATGGGATTGCAAGCACCATTGCTCAGGTAAAATTTATTAGGCCTAGGACCAAATGGTGTAGTGAGTCACGTAGCAAGCGGGCATGAATGTAAATCGGGACCTTATCTGGTGGCCCTCAGTCAGTGATTCTTCCTGACTAATGAGCAATCCTGGATGCCAACTTTAGGGAGGTCAGCATTTGTTTGCTCTTTAGGTCTGGCTCACAGCAGGAGCATCTCCCACAGTTGTAAGGTGTCTGGTCTTTGCCATCTCCTTTGAGGGCCTGACCCTGTCTGACTGCCTATAACATTTCTGTCTAACTCAGGCTGCCTGCCACAAAAGCATGTACAATTCAAATCATTTTTTAATCTCAGCCCTGAGGTCCACTGGCTGTGTCCCTGGCCACAGTCTTCATCAGGTTTTAGACTGTCTTCTCAGCAACTTGCTAGGAACTTCCAGTTTTTCATTTATGAAATGAAATATTACTTTCCTTGCAAGACAGGCTTAGAACAAGATGACTTAGTAAATGTTAAACAAAGAGTGTGATCAAGTGCTTTGTAAATGTTAGTGGTTTTCTTAACTCAGAATAGATAGCCTAGCTCTCTTCCTCGGCGCTGTCTACGGAGGTGGCAGCCATCTCCCTCTTGGCACCGTGGTGGCCCTCAGACCCCTCGTGAAGCCCAAGATCGTCAAAAAGAGGACCAAGAAGTTCATCTGGCACCAGTCAGACCGATATGTCAAAATTAAGCGCAACTGGCGGAAACCCAGAGGCATCGACA
>NW_004524586.1:634222-637177 GCF_000260255.1 Octodon degus | reverse complement strand
CTTTAGACCACTGAGCCATCTCACCAGCCCTGTTGTAAGTATTAGTAAACACTTTGTTCTTTTTTTTTTTTTTTTTTCGGAATTGGGGATTGAACTCAGGCCCTTGCGCTTGCCAAGGAAGCACTTATTCTGCTGAGCCATCTCCCCGGCCCCAACTTTGTTCTTTTTTATACCATTCCCTAAGTGGATGTGCCACTGTTTGTTCACACATGCATCAGCTGATGACGTTAGAGTTTTCAGTTTGACACTATTACAAGTTACGACTATGATGGCTATTGTTGTGCAAGAAAAAAAGGAGGGCTTAGTATGAGTGAAGCCTCAAACTGGGCTCTAACAGCAGCTCTCGGTCCTGCTGCAGTAGCTGGCCACTGGTGTGCTCCTGGACAGGGCCCTCCTGCTTGTATGGTCCAGTGTGCTCCACTCCCACGTGAATGTGGACGCTGAGGGACAGGGATCGTGGCAGTGAACCCGAGCAGCTGCTCCCAGTGAAGCTAAGTGAGCGAGCAGGTTCACAGGTGAACTAAGTATGGGCCGCTGAGGGACAAGTTAGCTGGGCAGCCATCTGAGCATGGCCCAGGAGCGCTGTAAGCTTCAATTGTTCCTTTCTACTCAGGTTCTGGTTCCACTTCCATTTAAGCTGCTGACCGGCTAAGATCAGCCAGCGCCTGGTGTGACCACGTGGCGGTCATCATGCTCAATAGTGGGGTGGCCTTATTTTCTGAGCCAGTGCAGGCTTTGCTTATATGTGGTTCCTGGGGCAGGGGTTAGGGACCTTTCCATATCTGAGATGTGAAGTGAGGCATTTCCTATCAGAACAGTACTCTCTATTCTTTCTGGTTAAGTATTCTGCTCATGGCTCTGATAGTAAGATTTTAAAGGGCTTTCTCTCATACAGCCTGTCTTACCCATTACAGAATGATGCAAGTGGTACTTTTCTAGGACAGTTGATGTGCATGAGGGTCTCTGTGACTACATTTCTTTTAGCAGGAGACGCTCTGTGTTTGGGGATAAAGGAAACTCTCAGTGATTTCCTAGAGATGGAGAATGAGAACTGGGAGCAAAGTGGGACAAGCAAGGAGAAGGATTCCAGGCCTCGGCATTCTGTGATGGGCAGCGAGTGGCTGAGGGCAGGAAGGCTGTGGGAGTCCTGGAGTGGGAGCAGGTACACAGTGGTGGGCATGCACCATCTCCCAGGTCTGAGGTGAGGGGGTGGGGTGGCGGTGGGGTTGCCGAAGGCTCAGTGGAAATTGTCTCTCCCTTCTGACCTCTGAGGAGATTTCCTGTCTTCAGAGACCACTTTGTCATTCTGTGGAACTTGTGCCATGGGCTGTGTTGTTTCCTGGCAGGCAGAGGAAAGTGGTTAGAGCTGGGCGTGGCCTGAGCCCTTCAGCTTCCTGGGGATGGGGTTTTACTGACATCTTGGGAAGGGCATGAAATGTGCTGGGGGCCAGATGAATCCAGCTTTCTGGAAGCCTGCAATTCACCACTCACTTGGGGGCTACGATTGCCTGGAATGTGGCTAAAAGTATCCGGGGTGCTTCTGGAGACACAGGGGCAAAGGTCTGTGATGGCCATGTTCGTGTTTGTAGTCTTTTTTGTGTTTTGAAGATGGACAGTAGAGTTCATTTTATTTATGTCCTTGTACTATTAGAGGATGCACCTATGCTTACGTCCTGCTTAACATATTAAGTTAGTATGTGCAAATGTTCATTAACTGAATGATCTTCTCATGGCTTGTGCTTTTATACAGCCCATATTTGGTTGCATTTTCCACTAATGTTAGAGTGGGTAGAATCTTTGACTTTCCTCCAGTTGAAAAATTAATTTCAGAATCTTTGGGTATATGCTTTACCCAGGCTTGTACAAACCTACATACTAAATATGAGAAAACCTTTCTCAGTCACATCAGTTGTCTTTAAAATATGTACCACCTGCTTACAGACAGAATTTAGAATGTGCAAGAAAATGCAGAGTAACTTCTTCCTGCATGTGTCATAGCATCTGCATCATCATTACATTTGTTCATTAACTTCATAATGACTGTGGAGACTGATTTTATTTTTGGAGTTGTGCATTTTCCATTTAAAGCTGAGCCTGGGTAGACACCTGCACTTGGCAGGACAGCAGGATCCCATGGGCTCTCTGTGGACGATGTCCATCATGCCCTGGGTCTGTGACTTCCTATTACCTTTCCATTGGCTCATATCTAACAGCTACAGAATATGCTTGAAGGGTGTTAATGAATAAGTGAAATGGTTTTCCACTTCTCAGAAAAGAGTTTTGGTGTTTCTGGAACTGATTGAAGACCCGAGGGAGTATCTGAATCCCTAGCTAGTGGTCTTTCTCATTGATTAGTTTGAGAGGGGAAAGCTGATGAAAATTTAAAACATTGGGATGTTTAATTATTTTTGATTATACACCCAGTGAGCTTTTAGTTTGAGTCTTCTTTTAAAGATTTAAAAACGGCAAAGAATGTGCTTTTGCCTTCTTGACCACTTTGTAGTGTTGGGAGATAGTATCAGGTGGCATGCAGTACTACCTGCAGCATTCTGTATGGGTAAAACAGGCTACGGGAGGGAAAGCCTCTTGAAATCTTACTGTCAGAGCCATGAGCAGAATACTTAACCAGAAAGAATAGAGAGTACTGTTTTGATAGGAAATGTCTCACTTCACATCTCGGATATGGAAAGGTCCCTAACCCCTGCCCCGGGAACCACATATAAGCAAAGCCTGCACTGGCTCAGAAAACAAGGCCACCCCACTATTGAGCATGATGACCGCCACGTGGTCACACCAGGGGCTGCCAGTCACTTGGCAGTTCAACATTACATGTTACATAACTGCATTTCCTTGTACGGGAATCACCCAGATATAAAGAAATGCACACTTGATGTGGAGTTTCTTAAAATTATTCCCTTACAGTCAAGTTTTTAGGCTACTAGCACTGAAATACGA
>NW_004524586.1:630402-634122 GCF_000260255.1 Octodon degus | reverse complement strand
GAAGAGGCCAAGTGCACTATTTGTATAAAGTCTACAGAAGGTGCTATTCAGTCTCTAGGTTTAGCACAGTAGCCCAGAGTGTCTTACCTGCAACTGCTCGAGAACGCTGGAGCTTTCCTCTGTGGCTCCCCTCATCTCACTTCCCCTCCTGTTGGGTGGGATTGTGGATGGCACCAGGTGGTTTTCAGATCCACTCAAAGTGAGAACACTTTGTACCGACTTGCATGGTCTGTTTAGATGGTGAGACAGCCATGCTTTTCCATAGGCCTTCTAGGAGTATGCCCTTCCTTCAGCTGTGCCCACCTACCCAGCCTCCCTGGTGCAGGGCCAAGGACACAGACCCATGAATGTGCCCTGGGTACCCAGCCTCAGGTACTCAGTCCCCAAGGAAGACACTGAACCTGAAGCAGTTGGTGGAAAATGTTATGGGTTCATAATCAATATAGGAATCCAAGTGGCCAATTAAAATTTGAAGATTTTAATTAGCTGAGCTCAGCGACCGTCAGAGTAGACCTGTTTCAGAGTCTAAGTGAGCAGCCCTGACCAGAAGACATGGTGTGTATATAAAGAGGGGCGAGAAAGACAAAAATAAAACACAAAGAAAATATAAATAAAGAGAATATGCAGTATATCTTGCTTGTCAAACAATAAAATGTATAGCATGGATCCTGTTTGTTAAATAGTTAGATCAGAACGCATCCTGCCTGTCAAACAATTTTTTTTTTCTTGCTATATATCTGGCTACTTTCTTTCCTGTTATTGTTTAGGGTCAGCGGCTTTCTCAGGGTATATTTCCTTTGTATGGTTAATTGTTTCACACGTAGGCCTGTTTTTACAACTCTGGGATCAGCGAAAGTTTATCATGGCAATACGTAGGCTAAGAGTCTGGGTTTAGGCCATCACAGGAAACGCTTTCCAGCATCAGGTGCCCAGAGTGGAAGACTGTCTTCTCATAACCAAAAATGAAAACTTCCTATTATCAGGACTATAGTTTGTTTTACTTTATTTATTTTATAGTATCTGGAATTGAACCTAGAGCATTTGCACTGAGCTACATCCCCAGTCATTTTAATTTTTTTTCTTTAAATTTTTTATTTTGAGACAGTGTCTCTAATTTGCTGTGCTGCCCAGGCTGGCTTGGACTTGCTATCCTCTTCAACTTTTCTAGGAGTGGGGATTACAGGTGTGTGCACCATGCCTGATTTGAGACTGCTTTGACAGTGGTGATACAACTGTGAACACACTTCAGGGCTTGGACCTGGCTTGAGTGTGTCCTCCACAGGCCCACATGCTGTAAACCTGGTCATTGTTGTGAAAGGCAGCAGAGCTCTGGGAGTTGGGGCTCCGTGGATGGGCGGTAACTAAATGATGGAGGCCTTGCCCTCTTGCCTGGGGGATGCTTCTTCTCTTGGGTGGGCATTCCTGTCCTCACAAGAATTTGTCAAGTGGTTGTCATACAGAGAGGTCCCCATTCTACACAGCAGTGTTTCTCCCTTCTTCATTGTGTGATAATGAGGGGGTACTTCATCAGAGATAAGGCAGAAAGTGACTCCCCAGTTTGGACTTTCAGCCTCCTTGACCATGAACTACATAGGCCTTTTCCCTTACAGAGTGATTAGAGTCAGGAAGTCTGTGATGGCAGCATGAAGTGGACCAGTGCAGACAGGAAACAGGATCCTTTAGGGTAGGTTCTGTCAAACAGAACATGTTAGCATTCTTTGTTTGTAGGTAGTTCAAAAAGAACCTGCTACTTCCCTGTGCAATTGTGTGTTTTGTTCATTGATCTCTCCATAATAAAAGACAAATTCCAGCCAACTTTGCTGTTGGAAGGACTAGGTCATCCTTGTGTCACTCTAGGAGATTTTATCAAGCTGTTGAAGGAAGTGGGAACCAGAGAGGTGGTAGCCCAATGTACCACTGTCTTTATTCTTTTTTTTTTTTTTTAATTTTCCATAATTTTATTGAGAAACAAATAGCAATGAGACAGTTTCAAATCATTAGTAGGACAGTTTCAATAATTAATACATTGGATATTGTTTTCTTAGTGGCTATTCATTGTACATGATGTAGACATGATATCCTATTTACAAACACTATTAGAACAAATCCCTCTATTCATTGAATTAAGAGAATGTAGCTGTATATCCATCCCAACTATTTTGAATATACAGATACAAAATGGTCATTCATTTGTATCCCCTTTCTCTGTTTAGTTTTGTCATTTAAATATAGGAGTGTGAATTCAGCAAAATATTCCAAAATAGTCCAGTAGTCCATAATAGTATTGAGTTTTCTGTATGACTGGCCATGTCAGAAGTTGTTGACCTGAGTCCCTTACAGTTCAGCATAATAATATGACTTTACTTCTTACACTTTGTTTTTATACTTTTCTGCTGCATGGTTAAGACCAAGATAAAGCAAGACCTATATAACAAGAATTGTAGGTTTTGTATCTGATAAGGTCAGTCAAATCCCCTCAGGATTTATCCTGAAACCCTGTCCTGTGCTTTGTAGATCCTTTGTCAGTGTCAGACTTGTGGATGAGCCATGGCCATTGCTAAACCAATCTGCTCTCTATGAAAGCCTAAGAAAATGCTCTCTCTACATGTGACTCTCCTTAGGCACACTCTACATCATTGATCACTTTCTTCTATGGCCCTATAATCTCCTTGATCAGAAAATTTGGGACACAGCTGAGTTACAGGATGTTACAGTACAGGTTCTCCTACGTCCCGAGTCTTCCCTGAGCTTGAAAGCCTAGGGCCAAAATGTTGGCTGTCCTTGCAGCCCTCCTTTTTCTCTAATTTTTGGTCTGCAAACTTAGGTTGTTAACCATCCAGAAGAGAAGCTTATTGTTATTACCCTGCAACCTAGGCTGTTGAACTTAACATCACTATCTGAATATCAACTATCTTAGGTATAACATGGAACAGGTATTTTTCATCAAGTATTGATATGTGAAACTTTAAGTTTCTACAGAATATGACAAAAATTGAAAAAATTAAAATATATTCAAAAAATAGGAATAAACAATTAAAATTGTTTACACAGAAGTTTAGAAATCTAACCATATACAGCATTGTAGCAGTACAGTCCCACAATACCCATTTTCCTGTCTCCTGTCTTCATTCAACACCCCCCTCCTTTTTAAACAAACATCTACCCAAGAGACAGCATGGCAGCAACCAGCGTGTCATGACAAGCAGCACTTATTCAGAAGACAAGAATGACAGGCACACAAAGCATGACCTTACTATTAGGCATTCCCATCTTTGGTGCAGTTGCTTATTTCACAGTTATCAGCATATATAGTTAGGGTGAGAATCCTTCCAATTAACTACTAGCTTCGAAAATCTTCTGAAGGTTCTCAGGATCATTGCCATATCCATCTTGTACATATAAATGTATGGCTTTGCCCCTAGCTCTCTTCCTTGCTCTCTCTTGTCTAGTCCTCAAGTTCTCACTTTCCTTTCAATTGTGTTGTACCTTTGAGTTCTTAGACTAGGTAGACTATACAAGATTTATACATGTGGGTCTGTATTATTTCACTTATGAGTATATGTTCAAGTGGCATCCACTTCAATGTAAAGTCTTTGAGTTTATCATTGTTAATAGCTGAATAATACCCCATTGTGTAAAAATACCACATCTTTTTCAACCATTCCTCAGGTGATGGGCATCTTGGTTGTTTCCAAGATTTGGCTATCACAAATTGTGCTG
>NW_004524586.1:616567-617947 GCF_000260255.1 Octodon degus | reverse complement strand
TTTTTTTTTTTTTTTTTTTTTTCAGAACCAGGGATTGAACTCAGATCCTTGCATTTGCCAGTCAAGTGCTTATCCTACTGAGCCATCTCCCTGGCCCCCTGACCCTCTTTTTAAAAGGTGAAGACACATTTATCTGTTTTGCAGAGAGAGACTTTTGTCCCTTGGGTTGACATTAGCCTGATTTTAGGCTTCCTGAGATTTTGCAGTGTATTTGTCCTTTTTCTTCTTTTTCCCTCTCCCTTCCCCTTTCCCTCTTCTCCATCTCTAGATCTCCTTCCCATCAGCAAAAGTCCCAGCTTCCATTCACTTTCATCAGTCTTTTTTTGTGTATTTTAGGGAAGGTCTGCAGGGTGCTTGGGGTCTCACTACTAGATCGGGCTAGTAGTGATTCACCGGTTTACAGAGCTGGGATCACAGTCGCACATTACCACGCCGTCTCAATTGCCATTTCAGAGCACCCCGGGGGGTGGGGCCAGCACAGCAGGCCTGGGGATCAGAGCCCTCAGCCCCTCTTCCTGCTTGAAGGTGCTTTAATCCACTGAGCTATTCAGCTAGCCCTTCATCAGTCTTTTATTTTCCTTTCTGAATTCTTTATATTTTGAGTCTCTCATAGTAGAGAAACCACTGGATGTTTGACCTTGTGTGCCTGCTTTATTTCACTTAGCACTATGGTCTCAAGGAATATCCTTCTTCCTACACATGACTCAGTTTATCTCAGGGCATATTTGTGTCCCCTCATTCACCATGACAACCACATGAAGCATGTCCCCTTCACATGCCTCTCTTTTGTGTCTTCACCCCCTCTCCTTTCTCCCACCAGTGCTCCTTCCATAAACCTTCATCCTCAGCCATTGTCCTCCTCCACCTGCCTCTCCCTCTCCTCTTCCTCCTCATCCCTCTCTGTTCTTTCTCCTCCTCACTTTCCACGCTTGTCCCCTTCCATCTGCTTCTATGGGAAAAACTCACATTTCCGTCCATTCGGGGACATATCCGTCCACTCGGGGACATATCCCTCCTGGAAGGGCTGAGTAGAGCATGCCTCTGCCTGACCTGGCTGGTTTCAGATGTCATGGCCTCCCATTCAGCCCTCTGGTCTTGAAGAAGACACACACTGCAGCTCCTCTGTTTTGCAGGTTGGGTATTACTGCTTTCCTGTTTTTACAACATGGTCATCCTTAGTGAAAATATCACGGCCTTCACCAGTCAAGTGGAGCCCTTCTTAAGAGAGGCAAAGTTAAGACTTGGAAGATCTGGAGAGGTGACTCCACTGACCCCTAGCTGCTTGTGCCTCACAGCATTAAGTACTTTAGAAAACAGAATGGCTGCTTTCTATGCAGGAGATTTTAAGTGCGTGTTTCCAGATCCATGCATTTTATTTGA
>NW_004524586.1:615343-616467 GCF_000260255.1 Octodon degus | reverse complement strand
TTAATGTTTAGATCTTTAATCCATTTTGACTTTAGCTTAGTGCATGGTGATAGACCTGGGTCAAGTTTTAGTTTTTGGCATTTAGAGAGCCAGTTTTTCCAGCACCATTTGTTAAAGAGGCTGTCTTGCTTCCAATGAGCATGTTTGGCCACTTTGTCAAAGATAAGGTAGCTGAGTGTGTTCATAGAGGCTTCTGCATTTTCTTGTCTATTCCATTGATCCACAGGTCTATTTCATTGCCAGTACCATGCTGATTTTATTTTATTTTATTTATTTTTTTTGGCAGAACCAGGGATTGAACTCAGACCCTTGTGCTTGCCAGGGAAGCACTTATTCCACTGAGCCATCTCCCCGGCCCTACCATGCTGATTTTAATACAGCTTTGTAGTATAATTTCAAGTCAGGAATTGTAATGCATCCTGCCTTGTCTTTGTTGCCTTGGACTGCCTTTGCTATTCTTTGTATTTTCTGATTCCAGATGAATTTAAGAAATGATTTCTCTAGGTCTGGGAAGTATGTTGTGAGTAGTTTGATAGGGATTTCATTAAATCAGTACAGGAATTTTTGGGAGTATGGCTATCTTCACAATGTTGGTTCTTCCTATGCAGGAGCAGAGAATATCTTTCCATTTTCTCAAATCCTCTGTGATCTCTTTTTTTAGAGTACTGTAATTTTCCTTGAAAAGATCTTTGACTTCTTTAGTTAGATTAATTCCAAGGTATTTCATTGTCCAAGGTGCTATTGTAAAAGGTATTGTTTCTCTAATTTCCCTCTCAGTGTGTTTGTTGTGTGTGTAGAGGAATGCTAATTGAGTTTTGAGTATTGACTTTATAACCTGCTATGCTACTGAATTTGTGTATCAATTCTAGTAGTTTCTTGGTGGAGTTTTTTTGGGTCTTGCAAATAAATTATGTCATCTGCAAATAATGATAATTTAACTTCTTCTTTACCTATTCTTATTCCTTTTATTTCTCTCCCTTTTCTAATGGCTCTAGCTAATGATTCCAGAACTGTATTGAAAAGGAGGGGTGATAGAGGACATCCTTGTCTTGTATCAGATCTGAGAGTAAAAGATTTCAATTTTTCCTGATTTAGAATTATATTAGCTGTTGGGTTGTCATAGA
>NW_004524586.1:606898-609726 GCF_000260255.1 Octodon degus | reverse complement strand
CGGTCCCTGTGCTTTGCTAAGCTTGTTCTAAGTAGGTGCTTTACACCACTGAGCCATCTCACCAGCCCTCAGCTTTCTTTTATAAAGACACCATTCTTAGGCATTTTGTGAGATCTGAGTTAGTACTTCATAAGATGCTTAGAACAGGGCCTACATACACTTGAGAAAGAAAATCATGAAGACAGCTGTAAGCCTACTCAGCCTCAGAAGTAATCCTTCCTAGTGGTCTTTCTCTTTATGAATATTCACAGTCACTTTATTTCATTTTTAAAACTTTTGGTTTTTCAAAACTTGGATCATGCTCTTTGGGGACCTGCCTTTTCCCACTGTCATAGAGTGGAGGGCCGGGGAGATGGCTCAGTAGAGTAAGTACTTCCCTGGCAAGCGCAAGGGCCTGAGTTCAATCCCTGGTTCCGAAAAAAACCCAAAAACAAACAAACAAACAAGCAAAACATAGAGTAGACATCTTCAGGTTCGTTCAAACACTTCTTCAGCAGAATTCTTAGTGGCTGCAGTCCTGTGCTGTAGGAGTCCCCTCCAGGTCCTCGTCTCGGTCCAAGAAGTTAATATTTGTAATCCCAAAGATATATTATTGGAATCCCACCAAGTTAACGCCAATCTACCACTCCCAGTGCAACCCACGACAAAAGTAAAGACACTAAAGCCTATTTATAATTACTGGGGAGAGGCTGAGGAGATGGCTCAGTAGGATAAGTGCTTGACTGGCAAACGCAACTATCTGAGTTCAATCCCTGGTTCTAAAAAAAAAAAAAAATTACTAGGGAGCCAAAGGGCCCTAACTCCAGCTGTGAAGATGGCTTTCTGGAACAGAGACTGACCCAGGGCCTCACCTGGTTTTATTCAGTGGGGGAGTGGCTTGAGGAGGAATGACCAAGAATTGTGGGAACTAGTGACTACTGTGAGCTGAGCTAGGTGGGTAGCCTACAGTTACCTCTGCCACATGCAGAGAGGCTATGCAGAGAGAGTAATCTGCTTTATGCTATTGAGATAGTATCTAATGTTTTGGGGGCCTAGTGCTTCAGCTTTGATATAGTCTTTCAAGCCCCAGGAAGTCATAGCCTCTGTCTCGAGGCTTGATCCCAGCTGGTGGTGCGGAGTATTGGCTCTTCGTCCTGCGCTGAGGATTGGCTCTTTGTCCTGTCTCGACCCAGCTCATATTAAAGAGCAGCAGGTCTAGGTTACCAGGGAAACACGCACGCCACCTTCAAAGACTATCACCAGCACCTCAGCTAGACCGATGCACATTGCTTAAGGCCAACTGAAGGATAAACAGAAGTCCCAGCCAGCTCTGCACACATCAATACGAGGAAATAGGCTCAGGCTCAGTCAAGATGGAGACAGTCGCTCTTCTTTCAAGGAGAGCGGCTCAGGTGGTCCTCCACACTGTGCACCAGGTAGAGAGTCTGCGTGAATGTCCCTGTGGAGCTGGAAAGTCTGCTATGAGGCATTGCTTTGCGTGAATGCTTGCAGGTATGCGGGTCTGTATATTGCCGTTGTCATCATGAGGTCCTCACACTTCTGTTCCCGTCCTGCAGCCCCCTCCCCTTTCCTGTAGGCCTTCAGGGGCCTGCTTAATATACTGCCTCTATTTCTGCCTGGCTGTGGTTGACAAATGCTATTCTATTTTGGATAAACAGCAAATCCCTGCACACTTCCTCTTCCAGTCCTCCACGTTTGGTACGAGGGAACTGAGGACCTCGCTGAACGCGCTGTAGTACAAGCGGCTCCCTCGCAAGGGTGGGGACCAGAGAAGCAACCACAGTGACATGCATGCCGCTCAGAACATGTACAGCATTCTCTGTGGTCTAAATTCATCCTGCTTTTATCTTATCTGTGACTGATTTTTTTCAATTTTAAGATTTCCTAGATTCTGTGACTGTAACATAGTAGATTTGTTTATCACAATAGCAAATTCTTATCAGTCGGTAGTGGGGGCCTCTTGGCAGTGAGTCTCAACAGACTGAAAATCCACTGGGTGGTTAGACCTTGCCACCTAATGGCCTCTCACAAAGTGGCCCTAAGTTTGGTGGTCTTGGTTTTGGTTTCCAGGTGACAGAAAGTCACAGTCTATCTGTGGGTAGAGGCAGCCAGCCCATGATTACTGAACTTTCCTATTTATTGCCACCAGAGGGACAGGATCCTGTCTTAACTGGAGGTGTCAAGTTCAGGGATGGAGACTGACTTGTCCAGTTTGGTCAGGAGTCCTCTTGTGACCCAGTTGCGGGGTTCAGAGGCTGGGCCATTTCTTTATTTTAATTTTTTATTTTAAAGAGGAAAGAAACAAAACCAGCAAAATCAAAGTCAAGAACAAAGCAACATAAAAGTAAAAATGGAACAGAATTTCAAAGCAAGAATAGAAGATTAGCAATGGTTGTTATACTATGTATTGTTATCATAAAATTGTTGCTCAGATTGGCAGATATAGGCATGACTGATACATTAAACATTAACTCGTCCATTCAATAAACATTGATCTTTTTTTCTTGTCCTTTTTACTTTTTATTTTTAATTTATTTAAAAGAGTACAAATACAATAGACATGTCATTAGAGATGATACATTTAAAAAAGCAGGATGAAAGGTATTCAGCCACAGTAGTTATATTGCACACTGCTGTCTTCAATATAGTTGCTCAGATTATAGATATTAGCATATAAAACTGGTCAAAGTAAAACTTTTTAACATTAACTGCTACATTCAAAAAAGTGATAGAGGGGTTAGGGAGATGACTCAGTGGAATAAGCACTTCCCTGGCAAGTGCAAGGTCCTGAGTTCAATCCCTGGTTCCGTTAAAAAAAAAAAAAAAAA
>NW_004524586.1:587941-606798 GCF_000260255.1 Octodon degus | reverse complement strand
ATTCAAAAAAGTGATAGAGGGGTTAGGGAGATGACTCAGTGGAATAAGCACTTCCCTGGCAAGTGCAAGGTCCTGAGTTCAATCCCTGGTTCCGTAAAAAAAAAAAAAAAAAAGTGATAGAAATCAGTGGTATAACCAGCTTAGCTGTTGTGCAATTTCCCCCCTTTTTTCCCCTACCTTTTCTCCTCTCTCATCTCAATTGTTCATTCTTTACTTCTAATTTCTTTCTGTTCTACTATATCTATTTTTCTACTATATCTATTGTACCTTCCAGATTTTATTTCTTTTTTCAGGTTCTTTCTTACACTAGGGAGACAATATGATGTTTACAAATGTAGGTCTGAGTTAGTTCACTTAGGAGTACAGCCTCTAGTTGTATCCATTTACCTATAAAAGCTTCAAGTTTGTCTTTCTTTATAGCTGAGTAATATGCCAATATATAAAAATACCACATCTTGGGCCAGGGAGATGGCTTCGTGGAATAAGCACTTCCCTGGCAAGCGCAATGGCCTGAGTTCAGTCCCTGGTTCCGCAAAAAAACAAAAAACAAAACAAAACAAACAAACAAAAAAAAACACATCTTTTTATCCATTCCTCAGTTGATGGGCATTTGGGTTGTTTCCAAGATTTAGTTATGAAAAATTGTGCTTCTATAAACATAGGTGTACATATATCCCTATGGTATGATATTTTCAGTTATTTTGGAAAAAATCAGAAGGGGAATAGTTGGGTTGTATAGTACCGCTAATCCTAGATTTTTGAGGAATTTCCACAATGGTTTTTCCAATCTACATTCCCACCAACAGTGGAGAAGAGTTCCTTTCTCCCCAAAGCCTTTCCAGCATTTGTTATTAGGTGATTTCCTTTATTTTTATATTATTATTTTTATGTATTTGATACAGGGTCTCACTATGCAGCTTGGACTTGTAGTGATCCTCCTATTTTCAGTGTCTCCAAAGCTGAGATTACAGGTGTGCGCTATCATGGCCAATCTTGGTGGCTGGTTTAGTGCAGCCAGGGGTGGGCTGGTGCTGGGGATTGAACCCTGATCACTGTGCTTGCCTAAGCAGGCACTTAAACTGCTGACCTATCTTGTCAGCCCTGGTTGATTGATTGATTGATTGATTTTGCAGAACCGGGGATTGAACTCAGGTCCTTGCACTTGCCAGGGAATCACTTATTCTACTGAGCCATCTCCGGGGCCCTTGATTTCTTTATGATAGCCATTCTTTTTGTGGTGAGATGGTATCAGTGTTTTTTATTTTGTTGTTGTTTTGTTTTTCTAATTTTTTAAAAATGTGTTTAGAACAGGGTCTATAGGGTCTCACTACACAGATTGGACTCGTAATATTTCTCCTGATTTCAGCCTCTCAAGTGCTGGGATTACAGGTGGGCACCACCACACCCAGTCTCAATCACCCTGTCAGTGCATCCTGGGGATGTGGCCAGCATGGCATGCTGGGGATCCAACCCTGGCCGCTGAGCTCTGCCAAGCAGGAGCTTTAGTCCACTGAGCTCTCTGGCTGGCCCAAGTGGTTTTAATTTGCATCTGTTGAATGAAGAGGGTCGTGTATTTATTTGCCATTTGTGCTTCATTTTAGGCTGGGTCATTTCTGAAATGAGTCTCTAGTGGCCTTGGGGGAGGGAAGTACTGTTTTCTGCTGGATTCACTGATGGACACTATGTTCTGTGTCTGGACTGCTGTGCGCAGAATGCACGCATAGTCTTTCCAGGATCCCCTCATGCAGCTCTAGCCTCTTCCTCTCCTTCACCTCCCAGGAGTTGCCAGCCTTGGCACTAGTGGTGACATCTCCAGGCCTCCTGCTGGTGGCTGCTTCTTTGATAGGCAGTAGTCCATGCTGTGGTGTGCATCAATAATGGAACTATTATGTTATTTAGTAGTCCTCAAGCCAAATCACGTAGCATCAAAGATGGAGGAATAAAAACCATGGCAATGCAACAAAAACTCCCCCTGGGGAGGTTTGCAAGGGGCGGAAGCATCGGGGAAACTACTGGTGGGGGGCCCTGGTCCCTCGCACATGCCATGGGTGCACAGGGCGATGGAGGTGGGGAGCGTAGGGTTAGGGCTTCTCACGGCCATCCAGGCTTGGCTCAGCAGTGTGAGCTCCCTGCTTGCCAGTGTCACCGAGCCCTGCCTGCAGGAGGACCCTTTAGGTGAGGCTTCCTCTGGACAGCTCTCCATCCAGGGCAGGGCTTGGGTGCCACACAGCCTCAGCAGGTGCATTAACTTCCTGTGCTGTTGGAACCAGTCACCGCAGAATTTGTGGCTTTCAGGGAACACAGATGTATCATTTTTCATTTTCTACTTCAGAGATCTGATGTCGGTCTCAGATCAGGTATCCGCAGAGCAGGCAGGATCGTTCCTCTGCCAATCTGGCTCCTGGAGGCCTCTGCGTGGCTGGGCTCATGGGCCCCAGCTCGCTCCCTTGCTCCAGCACTTTCTCTGACCCCCTCACCTGCCTCCCTTTTGCACTTCCAGGGGCTCCTGCGATTGCACTGAGCCCACCTGAATAACCCATTGTAACATCTCCATTTGAAAAGCAGCAGACCAGTGACTTTAATTCCACCTGCTACCTCAGTTACCTCATGCCCCTCTGCAGTGTCGTGTGGGGACTCCTCAGGCTCCTGGGAGTAAGATGTAAGCCTTTCTGTGGGCCATCATTCTGTCTGCTATTGCAGGCATTTTCCCTTGGTGCCCACATGTGGGTCTGAAGATGGCCAGAGGGACAGAGCAGAGGAAGGCTTGGAGGAGCTCTGTGGCACAGCTTCATAGCACCTCAGCTGCCTGAGTTGTTAATGTGTCTTTATTTTTTGGGGGGATGGGTCTACAGGGTGTTCAGGGTCTCACTACTAGGTCAGACTCACAGTGATTCTCCTGTTTCCAGCCTCCCAGCTACTGGGATTACAGGTGCATGTCAGCATGTCCAGTCTCAATTGCCATCTCAGCACACCCAGGGGTGGGGCTGGCACTGCAGGCCCAGGGATTGAACCCCTGGCCCCTGCGCCTACTTGCAGGGGCTTTAATCTGCTGAGCTATTTGGCTGGCCCTGTTAATGTCATTTTTGATGCTTTTCTTTGCTTCCAGAGGAAGCATTAACCAAATAATGCCAGCCAGAGGCTTCCTGAGGCACTGCCTATTCCACTAATCTCAGAGACTCTTGAAATATGGTCCCATGCTTTGGGTGGCCTCCGATCCTTTCTGTGGTGTCTTCTGTTCACAATCGTAGGTCTTCCCTGTGGAGCTGCATTGTCGCTCTGGTGGATGGTGGATGAATGAGTTTGTGCTTCTTGTATTTTAAACAATTCTCAGTTTTAATTTATATGCAAAGATACCAATAGATATAAACTACATACACCACAGGTTCTTCAGTGTCCTTAGAATTTTTTTTTTTTTCTGGAACCAGGGATTGAACTCAGGCCCTTGTGCTTGCCAGGAAAGCGCTTATTCCACTGAGCCATCTCCCCAGCCCAGAGAAAAAATTTTGAGCATGTAAAGATTTTATTTTTTTCTGAATGAATTTTTAAAAATTATTTTTATTTTGTTTTAAAGAGAAAAATGTAAAAATAACCATAAAACAAAATTTTAAAGCAGGTTAGTGGGAGAGTAATAGAAATTAATATGTTGTATATTGTTTTCTTCATAGTAGTTACTCAGAGAACAAAATGTAGGAAATATAAATATATATATATATTCTTTTCTCCCCATTGTCTCATCACATTATCTTTTCTTTTGGACACGTTCTCAATATTATACATTTTTCTATATTAATTTTATTGAGAAAAAGGTAGCATAGAATGAGACAGTTTCAAAACTAATTCGTAGGACAGTTTACAATAATTAATACACTGGATATAGTTGTCTTTCTAGTAGTTATTCAGATTACAAGATGCAGACATGATATCTTGTCTAAACACTATTAGTTCAAATCTTTCTTCTTATTGAACTAAGAGAAAGTAGCTGTATATCTATGCTAATTATTTGGTATATACAGATATAAATAGATAGATAGATAGATAGATAGATAGATAGATAGATAGATAGATATTTTCACTACAAAATGGTTCTTCATTTATATCACCCTTTTGGTTTACCTTTGTCAGGGATGGGTATTCCATTGCCATTCACATATTGTTAGAGAGGATTTCTTTTTGTACCTCAGCAAAATAATCCAATATAATCCAGTAGTCTATAATAGTAGTGGGTTATCCAAATGACTGGCAATGTCAGAAGATGTTGACTTGAGTATTTTACAGATCAGCATATTAACATGGATATATTTTTTATACTTCTTTTTATATTTTCCTGCTGGATGGTTAAGACCAAGATAAATCAAGATCTATACAACAAAAAGAGTAACTTTTGTATCTGACAAGGTCAGTCAAATCCCCTCAGGATTTGTCCTGAAACCCTGTATAGCAGTTTGTAGATTTTTTTTTTCAGTGTCAGCCATGTGGATGACTCATGGCCATTGCTTGACCAATTTGCTCTCTGTGAAAGCCTGAGAGAATATTTTCTCTCCATGTGACTCTCCTTAGGCACACTCTACATTGTCGGTCACTTTCCTCTGTGGCCCCATATTGTTCTTGCTCAGAAAATTTGGGACACCACTGAGTTTTAGGATGTTACAGTACAGGTTCTCTTATGTCCTGAGTTCTCACTGACCTTGAAGGGCTATGGCCAAAATTATGGCTATCCTGTTAGCCCCCCCCCTTTTTCTCTACTTTTTGTTCTGCAAACTTAAGTTGTTAACCCTCCAGAAGAGAAACTTAATGATATTATTACCCTAAACCTAGGCTGTTGAGCTTAACATCAGTATCTGTCTGAATATCAAATGCCTTAGACATACATAATGTACAATGGGTATTTTCCATCATTTGTTTATATGCTAAACTTTAAATCCATACAGAATGTGAAAAGAAATAGTAAAAAAATAGAAATAAGCAATTAAAAATTTTTACAAAGATATTTAGAATCTAACCATGTACAACATTGTAGCAGGACAGTTCTATGACATTTTTTTTCTTGTCCCTGGTTTTCATTTATTACCTTTTTTTTTTTTTTAAAAAAAAAGAAACATTTACTCGAGAGAGCGCATAGCAGTAACTGATATGACATTAGAAGCAGTACGCTTTTAGAAGACCAGACTGATAGGTATTCCAAGCATGGTCCTAGTATTACACATTGCTCTCTTCAGTGAAGTTGCTTTGTTCACAGGTATCAGCATATATAGTGAATCAGGGTGAGAATTCTACCAATTAACTACTATTTTCAAAAACCTGATAGAGATTCTCAGGATCACTGCCTTAACCATCTCATGTATATAGATGTATGGTTTTACCCCTATCATGTTTCCTATTACTCCTAGCCCTCCCTTCATTCTTTAATCCTTACATTTTCTTTAAAAAATTTTATTTATTTATTTGTTTGTTTGTTTATTTATTTTGTGTGTGGCCAGTTCAGCCCACCAGAGGGTGGGGCTGGCTGGCATGTGGTGCTGGGAATTGAACTGCGGTCCCTGTGCTTTTGTTTAGCTTAGCTTGTTCTAAGTAGGTGCTTTAGACCACTGAGCCATCTCACCAGCCCCTAATCCTTAAATTTTCACTTTCCATTTAGTTGTGTTATACCTTCCAATTTTTATATCTTTTGAGTTCTTAAATTAGGGAGACTATATGATATTTATTCATGTGAGTCTAGGTTTTTTCACTTATGAGTATATCTCCAAGTGGCATGAACTTATATGTGAAGACTTTGAGTTTGTCATTCTTTATAGCTGAGTAATACTCCATTGTACAAAAATGCCACAATTTTTTCATCCTTTCCTCAGGCGACGGGCATCTGGGTTGTTTTGGCTATCACAAATTATACTGCTATAAACATAGGCACACATATATCACTATGATATGATGTTTTCAGTTCTTCTGGGAAAATTCTCAGTAGAGGAATAGCTGGTTTAAATGGGATTTCCAGTCCTAGCTTTTTAAGGAGTCCACACACTGATTTCCATAATGGTTGCACCAGTCTACATTCCCACCAGCAGTGGAGAAGGGTTCCTTTGTCCCCACAGCCTCTCCAACATTTGTTGTTGGTTGATTTCTTTATGATAGCCATTCTTTCTGCAGTGAGATGATAGCTCAGTGTTGTGCTAATTTACATTTCATGGATAGCTAGTGATGTGGAGCATATTTTCATATATTTATTTGCTTCTTTAATTTCTTCGTCTGAGAAGTGTGTGTCATCTCAGATGCCCATTCCTGGAATTGGTCTTTAAATTTTGGATCTCTAATGTTTTCTAATTCTTTCTAAATTCTAGCTAGAAGGCCTTTGTCTGAGTACTTATTAGTTCAGATTTTTTCCTAATATGTGAGTTGTCTTTTCACTCTGTTGGTAATTTCTTTTGATGAGCAAAAACCTTCTCAATAAGAGGAAGTAACAGATGTTAATTCTTTCAAGTGTTACCGGTGCAATATGATTTTTGTTCAAGAACTGTTTGCCTACCCTTATGTCTTCAAGAGTTCCTCTTACTTTCTCTTCCAGTAGACTTAGTGTTTCCTTTTTAATATTTAGATCTTTTAATCCATTTTGACCTTAGTCTAGTTTTAGTTTTCAGCATGTGGAAAGCTAGTTTTTTCTGCATCATTTGTTAGAGAGGATATCTTTCTTCCTCTCAGCATGTTTGGCCAATTTGTCAAAGATAAGGTGGCTAAGTGTGTTTGTAGTTGCTTCTGCATCTTCTAATGTATTCCATGGATACTTAAATCTATTTTTTGACTGATACCATGCTGATTTTATGACATAGCTTTGTAGTATAATTTCAAGTCAGGAATTGTAATGCCTTCTGCCTTGTCTTTGTTGCTCAGGATTGCCTTTGCTATTTTAGGAATTTTCTGGTTTCAAATAAATTTAAGAAATGATTTCTCTAGGCCTGTGAGGTATGTTGTTGGTATATTGATAGGGATTGCATTAAATCTGTATAACAATTTTGGGAGTATGTCCATCTTCACAATTTTGGTACTTCTATCCAGGAGCAGGGAATATGTATACATTTTCTTTTTTTTTTTCCTATACATTTTCTGAAATCCTCTATTATCTCTTTTTTCAGAGTGCTGTAATTTTCATTGAATAGATGTTTGACTTCTTTAGTTAATTTCCTAAATATTTCATTTTCCTCAATGCTATTGTAAAAGGTATTGTTTCTCTAATTTCCCTCTCAGTGTGTTTTTTATCTGTGTAGAGGAATGATATTGAGTTTTGGGTATTGACTTTGTATCCTCCTATGCTACTGAATTTGTGTATTAATTCTAGTACTGTCTTGGTGGAGTCTGTTGGTTCTTCCAAGTAAAGTATCAGGTCATCTGCAAATAATGATAGTTTAACTTTTTCCTTACCTATTCTTATTCCTTTTATTTCTCTCCTTTGTCTAATGGCTCTAATGATTCCAGAATTATATTGAATAGGAGTGGTGATAGAGGACATCCTTGTGTTGTACCACATCTGAGAGTAAAAGATTTCAATTATTCCTCTTTTAGAATGATGTTAGTCATTGGATTGTCATAGATGGCTTTTATCAGATTGAAGTAGAGGCCATCTATTTCCATTTTCTGTAGGACTTTGAACATGAATGAGTGTTGAACTTTGTCAAAAGCCTTTTCTGAATCAATTGAGATGATCATGGGGTATTTGGATTTGGCTCTACTGATGCAGTGTATTACATTTATAGATTTGCATATGTTGAACCATCCTTGCATCCCTGGAATGAGTCCTACCTGATCATAGTATATAATCTTCTTGATGACTTGCTGTATTCTATTTGATTGGATTTTATTGAGGATTTTTGCATCTATGTTCATGAGAGATTGGCCTGTAGCTCTCTTTTTTAGTTGTGTCTTTCCCTGGTTTTGGTGTCAGTATAATACTTACCTCCAGGAATGATTATGGGAGGACTGTTTCCTTTTCAATTTCATTTAGGAGTTTGAGGTGTATTTTTTTTTTTTTATGAGAATATATTTATTGAGAGAAAGAAAGCTCCTGTCCCAAAAGAGGGACAGGAGGGGTGGGGTGCAAGTGGGTAGTTCCCCTCGGAAGTTGTCTCTTGCAGGGACTTTTATAGAGGAAAACCATGTGGTGAGGCGGGTCTAAGGTGGTGGAGAAGACATGGGAACTCGCTTAGTTGGGCCTGAGGTCGGACAAAACTATGGTCAACCAATGAGATTACAAGCACCATTGCTCAGGTAAAATTGATTAAATCCAGTAACAAATGGGAAAGTGAGTCACGTAGCAAGCGGGCATGAATACGGACTGGGGGACATGAATTACCGGGCATAGGGAAAACAGTATTTTCCCGTTTGTAAGTGGGCCACTGGCTGGGTAACTACTGACAAATCTGTATAAGCAATCTATTGAAAGTTTAACAGGATTTCTCCTTATATTGGAAGTTAACATGTGTTCCCTCAGACTGAGAGGGAAGACACATGACCACCTCAATGTGAAACTTCCTCTGACTCCATCATAAACACTTTTTTCCTTCTCTAGCAGCTTTGGACATTTCTGATTGAAATGTCTCTTCTCTCTGTCTGGCTTTCCTATGGGCTGCTAGTATCCCCATTCTTTTTTTTTCCCATCTATAATTCCATTCTGTATCCTTTCTAGAAACTCCTCAACTAAGACCAATTCATTCCTGAAAACTCTTCTTCTACAGCTTGTGTCAGTTATCTGGGGCCCACTGAGCAACATATGACCTTTTGGTTTTAGATTTCACCTGCATGATTACCTGGGTTTTGGTATGTTTTAGAAATAACAAATTATCTGAGAGATTAGAACATATATAATCAAAGCATGAACATTCAAGCTAACAGGTACGTTTATAAACCTTTTTGAGATCTAGCAATCATAACTCATTAGCTTTTAGACCCCTTTATTCATGGAGTCTGACAGTTTGCTGTAAGTCCCTCTAGCTTTAGTTAAGAGAGTTCACACATGTATTAACTATCAACACAAAATAGTGGAATTATATTAAAAAATCAACCAGGCTTACAAACTAATCATGAAGTACAAAACATTTAGTCACATTAAACTATTGTCCCATTCAGTGTTTCAGATGTGGCCCTCATGGTAAGCAAGGGGCACTGCCAAGGGATTTTTCTTTTTAATGCTGTGGCTCTGAGTTTTACATCACAAATAAGATTTACCGAAAACATTTTGACCAACATTTTACCAACAATATAAGAGACAAAACAGAAGCAATTGTAAGCAATTTTAACAGTACTATGTGAAGCAAAACTGTATGAGGCAAAGCATAAACAATTATGAGCAATGGGCAGACATATTAACATTTGAAACATAAATTTGTTATCTAAGCAAGTCCCAACTCAGAATTTATGAAAGAAAAGCAAACTCATACCTCCGTCCAATGATCTCAGGGGGAAACTCAAAAATGATACAGGAAAAAAAACTGGTCTCAGGTGGGTGACCTCCAAACAATATAGGGAACCTCCAAATGACATAGGGAAAAATGATCTCTGGACCTGACCTGCCTGAGTTCGTGTTCTCTAAAACCGAAGAATGAATTTTAGGAACAAATGGAGGTTATGAGCAGAATATATTTATTGAGAGAAAGAAAGCTCCTGTCCTGAGAGAGGGACAGGAGGGGGGGCCGAGCGAGTAGTTCCGCCCCTTGAGGTGTATTGAGACTATATCTTCTGTAAATTTCTTATAGAATTCAGCTGTGATTCTGTCAAGATTTGGACTTTTCTTTGTCGGTAGGGTTTTTATTATATTTTGTATTTCTTTGGCTGTTATTGGGTTATTGAGAATTCTTATATCTTCTTGATTCAGTTTTAGTAGTATTTTGTACCTTTTAAGGAGTCTGTCCATTTCTTCTGTGTCATCTATTCTTTGAGAGCAACAATTCCCAAAGTAGTTATTGATGATCTTCTGAATTTCCACTAGGTCTGTGGTAATTACACCCTTTCCATTCCTTATTGCTTGTATTTGAGTTTTTTCTTTCCTTTTTTTCTTTTTCAGAACTGAGGATTGAACTCAGGCCCTTGTGCTTGCCAGGGAAGCACTTACTGTACTGAACCATCTCGCTATCCCATCTTTCCTCCTTTTGATGCAGTTAGCGAGGGGCTTATCAATTTTATTTAATCTTTCAAAGATTCAGCTTTTTGATTTGCAAATTCTTTTCTTCATCTCAATTGAATTAATATATGCTCTGATTTTCATAATTTCCTCTCGTCTTTGGGTTTTGGGTTTGATTTGCTCTTCATTTTCTAGATGTTTGAGTTTTAACATTAGGGTATTTAATTGTTCCCATTCTGTTTTCCTAATGTGTGAGTTCACAGCTATAAATTGCTCTCTAAAAACTGCTTTCATTGCAACCTATAAATTCCAATAAGTTTTACTTAAATTTTTGTTGAATTGTATACATTGTTTTATTTCTTCTTTAATTTCATCTGTGACCCGTTCATTGCTGAGTAGAGTGTTGTTTAATATTTTTTTATTTTTTATTTATGCATGTGTGTGTGTATGTGTGTGTGTGGCCAGCTCAGCCCACCAGGGGGGCGGGCCTGGCTGGCATGTGGTGCTGGGGGATTGAACCGCGGTCCCTGTGCTTTGCTAAGCTTGTTTTAAATAGGTGCTTTAGACCACTGAGCCATCTCACCAGCCCCTAGAGCGTTGTTTAATTTCTATGTATTTATAGGGTTTTTCTGGCTTCGTTATTTATTTCCAGTTTCAAAATTGCACTGTGGTCAGAAAATATGCATGGGATAATTTTTCTTTCATGTCTATTTATTTATTTATTTATTTTTGATTTTTATTTTTGGCGGAACCGGGGATTGAACTCAGGCCCTTGAACTTGCCAGGCATCATTTATTCTACTGAGCCACCTGCCCGGCTCCTTCATGTCTGTTTTAGAAAATGACCCCTGTACACAGGGGGGTCAAGTTTTCTGCTACTTGTCTGCTAATTTTTTTGTCTACTTGACCTATCATTTTGGGATAAGGGGTGCTAAAGTCTCCTGTTAAGATTTTGGTGTTGTGTGTTTGATTTTTCATGTCCATTAAGATTTGTCTTATACAGTTGCTTGCTGCCATGTTTCTTGAGCACATATATATGAGTGTTACCTCTTCCTCTTTTTTTTTTTTTTTTTTTTTTTTGCAGAACCAGGGATTGAACTCAGGCCCTTGCTCTTGCCAGGGAAGCACTTATTCTGCTGAGCCATCTCCCTGCCCCCCCCCTTTCTTTTTTTTCTTCCTCTTGAAGTTTTCCCCTAACCAGTATATAGTAACCTTGTTTATTTCGTTTGATCATTTTTGGTTTGAAGTTGAGGCTGTATGTGAAAAGGATTGCTATCTCTGCTTTTTGCTGAAGTACTGGGGTGTGTAGTATTGTTTTCCACCCTTTGAACTTTCAGCCTATGAATTTCTTTATGAGTTAAGTGTGTTTCTTTTATATAACATATTGTTGTATTTTGTTTCCTAATCCACTGTGTCAGTCAATTTCTTTCAATTGGTGAATTGAGTCCATTTACATTGATGGGTATAATTGAGATGTATTGACTTATGATTGACATGTTATTTAACTATTGTCGTTTATCCCTTTTTTCCTGTTTTTTGCCCTATTTGCTTTTTTTTTTTTTTTTCCTGTTCTCATTCATGGTGTTCTGGTCTTTTTGGTCCCTCTCTAGAATATCTTTTAATAGTGTATGTAGGGTTGACTTTGTCATCATGAAATTCTTTAGTTGTTCTTTGTCATGGAAGTATTACAGTTCTCCATCAAACTTGAAAGAGAGTTTTGCAGGGTATAGTACTCTGGGCTGGAATTTGTTTTCATAGAGGACTTGAAGTACTCTGCCCCATTCTGTTCTTGACTTCATGGTTTGTGAAGAGAAGTCTACTGTTATTCTAATGAGTTTTCCTTTAATTATGATCTGTTTTGTTTTTTCTAGTGGAGTTTAGTATATTGTTCTTCAGCTGGATTTCTGGGATCTTGATTATTATATGTCTTGGTGTGTTTTTAGTTGGGTTCATGTTATTTGTTGTTCTATATACTTTGGTTACCTGAATATCAGATTGTTTCTCCATATTTGAGAAGTTTTCTGCTGTTCTGCCCATATTTTTATATCATTTATATTGACACCTTCTTTCTCATTGATGCCTATTAGTCTCACATTGTTCATCTTTGTATCATCTGGCAGATGATGAATATTTTTTCCTGAATTCTAGTTGTTCTGAAAAGATCTTTTCTTACCTTTTCACTAGCTGCAATGGTGCCTTCAAGATCTGTAACTACCTTCACTTTCACTCAAATGGTTTTGCAAGCTTGTAATTGAGATTTTAAGTTCCTCTATATTTCTTCGGTTCTGCTTCATGTGGTGTATTTCTTTCCTATATTGCTCCTATATTTCTTTCCTATATTTCTTTCCTATATTTCTTTTTTAGTTCAGGGATTATTTCTGATCTGTTTTCTTCTCTATCTGACTCTCTCAGATGTCCCTGGCGTCTTCCAGGCAGACTCATTCACCCAGTTACCTTTTGCCCCCTTTGTAGATCAAGAGTAAAACAGAAGGGACTCTCTCAGATCTGGGTCCAGCAAAGTGTCTCAGCTGACGGGGTCTGGATCTACTGACTTTCAACTTGCCCATATGTGCCTGCTTTGGTTTGACTGCTGTGATCAGCTTCTTCCTACCGCAGATCCTAGAGCTGATCCCACTGTGGCACCGGCAAGATGCTTAGCTCCTGCATTAGCTTGTTGTGTCTGGCTGCAACCTTTCTGCATGGAGTTCTGCTGCAAGTTTCTACAGGAGGCCTGGTGCGGGGCCTGCGGTGTATCTGAAGAGGTGTCTTAGGTGCAGAGAGCAGGTGGAAATTCCCCCACACATGCTAGGCCTGGGGTCGGGCTGGAGAGGGATGTTGGGTGCAGTGAGCAGGGCGATGGACCTACGCACACGCCGGGCCTGGGGCCTGGCTGGGGAGGGTTCTTCCGTGTGAAGATTTTATTTATTCTTTCAGTATCTTACACTAGGGAAACAATACAATAGATATTGTGAAAGGGAAACTGCTCAAAAGGAAAGAACAACTAGGATGGGGGAAAAGAGAAAAGTAGGAAGGAGAAACACACACACACACACACACACACACACACACACGATAGCTAAGATAATTTCATTCCTAATTTTTATTAGTTTATTGAAATGAACAGTTATTGTTTGTATTGTTTATTCAGTTTTATGTACCCATATCTGTTTATCTGAGCAACTACTTTGAAGGTAACAATATGCAATGTAACAACCATTGTTAACTTCATATCATCTTGTTTTGAAATTATTTGTCATTTTTGTTGTTGAATTTTCTATGTAATTAAAAAACAAAAAAGAGTATGAAGAGTTCCTGAGCCCTGAGTGTTTGAGAACAGTTGTCTGAACCACTTGGCAACCTGTCCCTCCAGATTTAGGAAGGAACCAATAGATTGGGCTGTGCCTTAGAGGGTCGTACCTGCCCATAAACTTAGTTGAAGAGGAATAAACTCTACTTTGGCAGGCATCCTTGGTACCCACCTTCATCAAGAATGGAGGAGGGCCCAGCCCTGGCACCCGCTCTTCTGATAGTCTTTAAATGCTGGTGCTCATGTAGAGCTGTTGCTGGAATCTGCATGCATGTTCCCCTGGGAATGAGGACAAATCCAGGCTCTTTGTGTTTTTGTGCGGTGATTCTGATCCAGGGGGTTTGTGGTGGGCTCCAGACTCAGTGGCTTTACCAAGCATCCCAGACAAATGCCTACCAAGGTTGGGAATGGTGCATCATCTACTAGGTGGGTCTGTTCTGGAAATTGGGAGACGGAGGTGGCGGAGGGATGCCAAGTTCACTGAATCATGTAAGTTTGGGGTGTAAGCAGTGCAGTGGGGCTCAGAAGTCCACAGCCGCTGCTCAAGAGCTTGGCTGGCTGTCTCCTCTGTGCCCCCTCATGAGGATGTAGAAAGTTCTCACTCCTCTGCCTCAGGTGAAAGTGGTCCTGTCTGCATGTGTATATGGGTGCCAGAAGCCATAGAGCAAAGGACATCAGGTGGGCACAGAGAGGAGACAAAGGGAACATTTTTTGGGAGTGAGGAGCTAACAAATAATTGCTCCCATCAAAACTAAAATCAGATCAAGTCAGGAAAAAAAAAAAAACATTTTTGTTGCCATAGAATAAGGTATATTGGGGCTGGTGAGATGGCTCAGTGGTCTAAAGCACCTACTTAGAACAAGCTTAGCAAAGCTCAGGGACCGCGGTTCAATCCCCCAGCACCACATGCCAGCCAGCCCCGCCCCCTGGTGGGCTGAGCTGGCCACACACACACACACACACACACACATAAATAAATAAAAATTAAAAAAAAATAGAATAAGGTATATAGATTGCTGCCCAGAAGACCTCAGGGAAGTAGTGAGCAGCTCACTCTACAGTAGTGATCCCACAGTTCAGAAAGCAGGAATCGAGAAGGAAGTATTCTGACCTTTTTCGAGATTGGCTGTTATGTTGACTTCATTTTTTAGGGAAAGTAGAACTGCCTATAACTGACTGATTTAATTTCAGTGGGTCTTCTACAAGGATGTAGAGTTTGTGTTTTGGTTATGATTAGAGCAAACACTGCAGGAGCTACTAGGACTTAAGTTTGGGCTACCCGGTGTGATGGTGAATTTTGGTTATCAACTTGATTGTCTTGTGAGAGCCCGGGGAGATTAGTGAAGCCGCTTCTTGGTGTGCCTAGGTGGGCCGTGGGAATGTGGCCCTGGGGGCTGTAACTGCCCCAGCCTTTGGCTCTCTGGCTCCATTCCCTCATTCTCTTTCCCTGGCTGCCATGAGCCAGGCAGCCTTCCTCTGCCACACCCTTCTATCAGGATGCTTCTGCCCTGGAGCCGGCTGGCCATGGACTGAGACTGCTGAAACTGAGCCCAGGTAATCCTTTCTCCTCATGTTGTGTATGTCAGGTGTTTTGTCCTAGCATAAAGAGCTAATGCCCATGGTGTGGGAAGTTGGCCGTATATCTTACTCATACCTCCACTCTGATTCTTCTTTCACAACCATTTTCCTTCCTTGACTTAGAAGACATTAGTGGTCCAAAAGATGTGAGATTTATTAAACTAAAAATATCTATTGAGGGGCTGGTGAGATGGCTCAGAGGTCTGAAGCACCTACTTAGAACAAGCTAAGCTAAACAAACCACAGGGACCATGGTTCAATCCCCCAGCACCACATGCCAGCCAGCCCCACCCCCTGGTGGGCTGAGATGGCCACACACACACACACACCAAAAAAAAAAAAAAAAATCTATTGAGAGGTTGCAGGTGGCCAGCCGCTGCTGAAAGGCAGGAGAGAGCCAACGTGTCCCCTCCTTCTCTCACTGTTGCAGGAGAGTCTGCCATCTCCCTTCTTCCCATGCTGTGGGCAGGAATAAGGTCCTCCATGTGGAGGATGAAAAGCCAGCACCCAGCTCCCCAGAGCAAGCCATGTTTTCAATGAACAGTAGACTCTGAGTCAAGCATTCACCCAGGAGCCAGTGCACAGGTGGAACAAGATGCACTCAGGGCCATAAAGAGCTCGCTCTTGGTGCAGTCTCTTTGGAGACCCATTTCCTAGATTGTAGACATCTGAGGCACATGTTTATGAGGCACCTATTCTGAACATAGGCCTTTCTAAGTAATTTTCAGAATACAGTAAAAAACACAAGGTTGGGGAGATAGTGCAGTGGTCTAAGCACCTGCCTGTTAAGCTCAAGGACTCAGGTTTGCAAACATTTACTAATAAAGGAACACTGGAGCAGGGACCTTAAAGACTTCAGAGAATCATGTGGATTCAGACCAAGGTCCAAGTCACAAGGATGTCCTGTGCAAAGGTCCTGTGATAGGTGCATGTTGGAAAGTTAATGGGACAAACTGAAGGAGGTCATGTGCATGCTTGCTGAAGAAAAGGGAGCAAGAGGAAAGAATAGGAGGAGTCAGAAGTATGGGGAAGGTCATAGTGCATCCAAAGGAAGGACGTGGTATCATCTCTATTTTGAAGGGATGTTTCTGGCTTCTACATGGGAAAGCAGAAGAGGAAAGCAACATTGAGAGCTGCTGTAATAGTTGGGTTGAGACAGCTCAGCCCTGAGGGTAGGGGTGGGTGAGCTAATAAGTGCTGGGATTTGGGTGTATGCAGCTGAGTTAGTTGGGCTGACCTTGTGGTACAAGTCACTATAGGGATGAGAGAAAGCAGTCAGGGCAGACTAGGAAAGTGGGGCTTGAGGGGAAGTAGGATATTATTTTGGGAAAGGGGACATTGGTGGCTGAGTCTGAGTCATCCACCAGGAAGGTGGGGAGTTAGATGTCTTTGCCTGGAATTGGGAGAAGTCACCAGGGCTATAGATGGGGATTGTGAGGTTCAGTGAGGTCATCTTGGGGTGCAGAAAGCACTGGGCTCTGAGTTGTAGAAGGTGAGAGACTGCAAAAGACAAGCTAGCAGGGCAGAGCAGGGCCAGGAGCAGTGAAAGCCTGGAAAAGAGGGTGGTTCAATAACAAAGGGGTTGGCTCTGCCAAACCTGAGGGCAGCTTTACTAAGAAACCAAGACATAGCCTCCCATGAGCCTCAGCCATGGGCAGCCCTTTTGCTTGATGAGCTGCTTCAGGTAGACCAGTAAGACAAAAGCCGCATGGTATTGCAGCCAAGGGAGAGTGAAGAATACAGAGGGAGACAGTGGGCACAAAGCATTCTTTAGGGGCATTTTTATGAGAGCAGCTATGTAGGGGCTGCTGGTGGTGGCATGGGACCAGGAAGGGGCCCACTCATTCTACACAGTAGTACCTCCTGTTCTGAGTACCTACTATGTTGTAGGAACAGTTTCACAAGTCTGTCATAGTCATGAACAAAGCCAGAAATGATCGACACTTCTGAATCTTTCATTCTAGTTGAGGTTGATGATCAAACAATCCTACTATGCAGACACATCAGATTTATATGCATGGCAGAAAAGGAAGGAGGATCAGGAGCTCCAGGTGTGGACTGTGGCAGAGACTGGGATTGTGAATAGGCTGGTGGGGTAGGTCTGATGATGTTGACACTTGAGGAGAGCTTGCTGGAGGTACAGACACTGACCAAATGAGGGGGGACCACACTGAGGGGTGCTGTGGGGTGTGGGTGGCAGTAGGCACAACAGTCTGAGTAGGGGCATTGCTGGAAGGAGTGATTCCAGAAGGCCGGGGGGGGGGGTTGGAGGTTTGTGCAAGTGGGGTGGAGTCTTGGGGACCTGTGTAGAGGGAAATGGGGAGCCCAGAAGGTAGAGAAGAGTGGCTGGGTCAGATTATATCAGAGGGGCCAGGTTGCAGGAGTTGTTTATCCACAGAAGCAGAACTAGTGGGCCCTGTATATATAAATACGTGAATACACACAAATGCGCACACATGTAATAAGCCGTCCTTATGAGCAGTTTTGCTCTCTGAAGTTTCATTCATTCCTAGCTTTGGTCTGAGATTCTTGAATAGAAAATTTTTAAAATAGACTAATTGTATGTTTTACTTTTTTAAATTATTTTTTAATTTGTGCAGGGTCTCACTATGAGCTTGAACTTGTAGTGATCCACCTGTTTTCAGCCTCCCCAGAACTGGGATTATAGGTGTACACCATCATGCTTGGACTCAGTCACTGGCTCAGTGTGTCCAGAAGCAGGGCCAGTGTGGCATGTGGTGTCAGGGATCGAACCCTGACCTTGTGCTTGCCTAAGCAGGTGCTTAGTCCTCTGAACTATCTCACCAGCCCTAAAGTCATTGAGAGTATCGTGAGCAAATCTTGTTCTCTCTGGCTCCATCCATATTAGGACTCAAATTGTTACTTTGTCCAGTGTGTCCACACTATTTATACTATCTGTTTGTTCAATGATTAGATGAACTCTATAGTGCCACAGTGCTTGTTTTATGTGTAGCAGCTTCATAACACAGAAGTCATGTACTAGAATTTGGATTTGCCAGAAAGAAGCCCTGCAGTGCTTCTCTGAGTGAAGCATATAAGGTTTGCTACTGCCTGTAGACTCAGGCATCCACTGGGAGGCTTGGATTATATCCCTGGAGATGATGGGAGAAGATAGCATTCACACACACACACACACACACACACACACACACACACACAGCTAGAGAACCATGGAAGAGAGGACATTGCACTGAAATTCAAAGCAGCAGAATTCCCTCTTCTGTCTTTGCTCTTAACATCTTTAATTGGCTGGGTAAGAACCACCTACATTATGGTCTACTCTGTCTGTTGACTTGAACCTTAATGTCATCTTTTTTTTTTTAAAAAAAATATTTATTTATTTATTTATTTATTTAGTGTGTGTGTGGCCAGCTCAGCCCACCAGGGGGTGGGGCTGGCTGGCATGGGGTGCTGGGGATTGGTCCCTGTGCTTTGCTTAGCTTAGCTTGTTCTAAGTAGGTGCTTTAGACCACTGAGCCATCTCACCAGCCCCTTAATGTCATCTTAAAATACCTTGATAGCAAGGGCTGGGGAAATAGCTCATGGACTAAGTGCCTGCTTTGGCAAGCACAGGGACTAGGGTTCAATCCCCAGTCCTGCATGCTGTTCCAGCCCTACCCCTGCGTCATGCTGAGCCTGCAATTGAGTCCAAGCATGGTCGAGCATGCCTGTCATCCCAGCGCTGGGGAGGCAGAAAAACAGGCAGATCACTATGAGTCTGAACTGTGTAGTGGGACCCTGTACCAAATACATAAATGGAAAAAAAAATCTTTTTTAAAAAATTAACTTTGGGGCTGGAGAGATAGCTCAGTAGAATAAGTGCTTGCCTGGCAAGCATAAGAGCCTGAGTTCA
>NW_004524586.1:580528-587841 GCF_000260255.1 Octodon degus | reverse complement strand
CTGGCATGTGATGCTGGGGGATTGAACCGCGATCCCTGTGCTTTGCTAAGCTTGTTCTAAGTAGGTGCTTTAGACCACTGAGCCATCTCACCAGCCCCAGAAAAAAAAAAGTCTTGATAGCAACACCTAGACTGGTGTTTGATCAAATATCTGGGTTCCGTGGCCAAATGGTGGTGAGGCATTGGGCCTGGTTTCAAGGACTCTCTTGTGCTTGAGACACGCACAGCTGGAGGCAAATAGTGCTCCAAGCTCATAGCCATGTCACATCTGCAGTGTGCCCTGTCCTGTTACTGTGGATGACTCTGGGCCTATGAGCATCAAATCTGCACTTGATGTGCCCTAGAGGCCAAAATAAAGATAAAAAAAAAATCCTCCTCCCAGTCCCCCAAGCTCTAATCTGATTTATCTCAGAAGAGGGTGAGAAGTTGGCTGACAATGGCTCAGCAATACTGACCTGGTGCCTGGTCTAATGCAGCACTTTGCAGCAAAACATTTCCTCCTTAGCTACAACGGCTTGTGCAGTAGCGCCTCCTTCTGGAAAATATTAGAAATTCTTAGGGCACATCACTGAGGTGAATAAATTGAGGCAAACATCATTTGAGTGTTATTATTATAACTTTTTTGAAAAGTACCTTACTTTGGGGCTTTTGTAATCACCTCAGTGCACTTGATGTGAAACATAGAAATGTTATTCTTCATAGGCAATAAATTCTTCAGATATTTCAGGCTCTTTGTAATTGCATCAATACCTTATTTTATTTTATTTTATTCAGAAACAAACAGCAAAAAGACAGTTTCAAAACTGATTAATAGGACAGTTTCAATAATTAATACATTGTACATTGTTATCTTCTTAGTGGTTATCTATAATACAAGATGCAGACAGGATATCCTGTCCAAACACTATTAGTACAAATCTTTCTTCTCATTGAATTAAGTGAAAGTAGTAGCTGTATATCAATCCTAAATATTCTGCATATACAGATACAAAATGGCCCTTCCTTTGTATCCTTTTTTTTGTTTAGTCCTGTCAGAAATGGTTATTCCATTGGCATCTAATACTATAGATACATGAATTCAGCAAAACAATTCAACACAGTCCAGCAGTCCACAATAATAGTTGGTTATCCACAGAAGTTGTTGACAGGAGCCTTTCACAGCTCAGCACATTAATATGGCTTAATATATAACTCACTTTTATACTTTTCTGCTGGATGGTTAAGAACAAGATAAAGCAAGACCTATATAACAAGAAATGTAACTTCTGTCTCTGATAGGGTCAGTCAAGTACGCTCAGGATTTATCCTGTAACCCTGTACCTCAGGTTGCAGATCCTTTGTTTTGTCAGTGTCAGTCATGTGGATGAGTCATGGCCATTGCTTGACCAATTTGCTCTCTGTGAAAGCCAGAGAGAATGTTTTCGCTCCTTAGGCACAGTCTGCATCATCGATCACATTGCTCTGTGGCCTCATAATCTCCTTAATCAGAAAAATTTGGGACAAAATTGAGTTACATGATGTTACGGTACAGGTTCTCCTATATCCTGAGTCTCCACTGACCTTGAAAGGCTAGGGTCAAAATGTTGGCTGTCCTTGCAGCCCTTCTATTTCTCTAGCTTTTGGTCTGCAAACTTACATTGTTAACCCTCCAAAAGAGAAGCTTATAATTACCCTACAATATATGCAGTTGGGTTTACCTTCATTATCTATCTTAATATCAAACATCTTAGGTATAACATGAACCAGGTATTTTCCTTCAAGCATTGATATGTTAAACTTTAAGTCCCTACAGAATATGGAGATAAAAATTTAAAAAATGAAAAATATTTAAAGAATATGGATAAACAATTACATATTTTTTCACAGAAATTTAGAAATCTAACCATATTCAGCATTGTGGCAGGACAGTCCTGTGACTTTGTTTTTCTTTTTCTTGTGTCATTTATTACCCATTTTTTTAAAAAAACAAGCTTTTACTTGTGAGACGGTATGGTAATACTTGTTATGTCATGACAAGAAGTACGTATGTAGAAGACCAGAATGACAGGCTTTACCCGCGTGACCCTTCTGTTACATTGCTATCTTCAGTACCGTTGCTTGGTTCACAGGTATCAGCATATATAGTTAGTTGGTCAGGGTGAGAATCCTACCAATTAACTGCTAGTTTCAAAAGCCTGCTGATGTTTCTCAGGAGCATTGCCTTGCCCATCTTGTGTATATAAATGTATGGCTTTGTCCCTGTCCTGTTTCCCAGGTTTGCGCCTTGCCCTCTCCTCATTGTCCAATCCTCAAGTTCCTGCTTTCTTTTTAATTGTGTTATACCTTACTATTAGTATTATTTCTTTGGAGTTCTTATACTAGGGAGACTATACAATATTTACACATGTGGGTCTGGTTTATTTCACTTATAAGTATATCTTCAATTGGCATCCACTTAAATATGAAGAATTTGAGTTTATCATTCTTTATAGCTGAGTAATTCTCCATTGTATAAAAAAAAAACCCACATCTTTTTCAACCATTCCTCATGTGACAGGCATCTGGGTTGTTTCCAAGATTTGGTTATCACAAATTGTGTTGCTATAAACATAGGCACACATATATCACTATGATATGAAGTTTTCCATTTCTCTGGGAAAAGTCCCAGTAGGAGGATAGCTGGCTTGAATGGGATTTCCAGTCCTAGTTTTTTAAGGAGTCTTCACACTGATTTCCATAATGGTTGCACCAGTTTACATTCCCACCAGCAGTGGAGAATGTTATACATTCCCCACAGCCTCTCCAACATTTGCTGTTGAGTGTTTTATGATAACCATTCTTTTGGGGATGAGATGGTATCTCAGTGTTGTTTTAATTTGCATTTCATGGATGGCTAGTGATGTCAAGCATGTTTTCATATATTTATTTGCTTCTTTAATTTCATCCTGTGAGAAGTGTGTGTTCATCTCAGACACTGATTTCTGGAATGGGTCTTTAAATTTAGGGGCCCTAATATTTTTTAGTTCTTTATAAATTCTAGAGAGCAGACCTTTGTCTGAGTGCTTATTAGTTAAGAATTTTTTGAAATTTGTGGGTTGTCTTTTCACTTTGTTGGTAATTTTTTTTGACATGCAAAAACTTACTAATAAGAGTTGCTCCCAGTTGTTAATTCTTTCAAGTATTACTCATGTGATTTGATTTTTGTTCATGAACTCTGCCTGCTCCTATATCTTCAAGAGTTCCTCCTACTTTCTCTTCCAGGAGATTTAGTGTTTCTCTTTTAATGTTTAGATCTTTAATCCATTATGACTTTAGCTTAGCTCATGGTGATAGACCTGGGTCAAGTTTTAGTTTTCGGTATGTAGAGATCCAGTTTTTCCAGCACCATTTGTTAAAGAGGTTATCTTTCTTCCAGTAAGCGTGTTTGGTCCCTTTGTCAAAGATAAGGTGGCTGAGTGTGTTCATACAGGCCTCTGCTTCTAAACTATTCTATTCATCTTCAGGTCTATTTCATTGCCAATATCATGCTGATTTTATCACAGTAGCTTTCTAGTATAATTTCTTTTTTTTTTTGGCAGAACTGGGTATTGAACTCAGGCCCTTGCGCTTGCTAGGCAAGCACTTATTCTACTGAACCATCTCCCCAGCCCCTGTAATATAATTTCAAATCAGGAATTGTGATGCCTCCTGCCTTGGCTTTTTGGTCAGAATTTCCTTTGCTATTCTAGGTATTTTCTGGTTCCAAATAAATTTTAGGAATGATTTCTTTAGGTCTGGGAGGTATGTTGGTGGTAGTCTGATAGGGATTGCATTAAATCTGTATGACAATTTTGGGAGTATGGCCATCTCCACATGTTGGTTCTTCCTATCCAGGAGCAGGGAATGTCTTTCCATTTTCTGAAATCCTCTAGGATCTCTTTTTTCACAGTACTGTAATTTTCCGTGAAAATATCTTTGACTTTTTAGTTAAATGAATTCCAAGGTATTTCATTTTCCGTGGTGCTGTTGTAAAAGGTAGTGTTTCTCTAATTTCCCTCTCAGTGTGTTTGTTGTCTGTGTAGAGGAATGCTATTGACTTTTGAGTATTGACTTTGTATCCTGCTATGCTACTGAATTTGTGTATCAATTCTGGTAGCTTTGTGGTGGAGTTTTTTGGTCTTCCAAGTAAAGTGTCATGTTATCTACAAATAATGATAATTAACTTTTTGTTTACCTATTCTTATTCCTTTTATTTCTCCCTCTTTTCTAATGGCTCTAACTAATGATTCAAAGACTATATCGAATAGGAGGGGTGATAGAGGACATCCTTGTCTTGTACGAGATCTGAGAGTAAAAGATTTCAGTTTTTCCTGATTTAGAATTATATTAGCCTTTGGGTTATCATAGATGGCTTTTTTCAAATTGAAGTAGAGGCAATTTATTCCAATTTTCTGTAGGACTTTGAACATGAATGAGTGTTGGACTTTGTCAAAAGCCTTTCTGCATCAATTTAGTTGATCATGTGGATTTTTGATTTCGCTCTATTGATATAGTGTATTACCTTTATAGATATTCAAATATTGAACCATCCTTGCATCCCTGGGATGAATCCTACATGGTCATGGTGTATGATCTTCTTGATGATTTGCTGTATTCTGTTTGCCAGGATTTTATTGAAGATTTTTGCATCTATGTTCATGAGGGAGATTGGCCTGTAGTTCTCTTTTTTAGTTGCGTCTTTCTCTGGTTTTGGTATCAGTATAATACTTGCCTCTAGGCATGATTTTGGGAGAACTGTTTCCTTTTCAATTTCATTGAAGAGTTTGTGGAGTGTAGGGATTATATCCTCTGAAAATTTCTTGTAGAATTCAGCTGTGAATCCATCAGGACCTAGACTTATCTTTGTCCATTTTTTTAATTACATTTCATATTTCATTGTCTGTTATTCAGTTATTAAGAGTTCTTATATCTTCTTCATTCAGTTTTGGTAATTTGTTCTTTTCTAGTAATCTGTCCATTTGTTCTGTGTCTTCCATTCTGTGAGGATAAAGATTCTCAAAGTAGCTATTAAGAATCTTCTGAATTTCCACTGAGTCCGTGGTAATTACACCCTTTTCATTCCTTATTGCTTGTATTTGAATTTTTTGTGTCTTCTTTTTGATGAGGTTAGCTAGGGGCTTATCAATTTTACTTAGTCTTTCAAAGAAACAGGATTTTGATCCATTGATTCTTTGAACTGTTTTCTTCCTCTCAACTGAATTAATTTCTGCTCTAATCTTTATGATTTCTTCCCATCTTTGGGCTTTGGGTTTGGTTTGCTGTTCTTTTTCTAAAAGCTTGAGCTGCAGCATTACAGTGTTTATTTGTTTCCCTTCTCAGCTATAAATTTCCCTCTAAAAATTTCTTTCATTGCATCCCATAAATTCTCATAAGTTTTGGTTCAGTTTTCATTGAATTGTAGATATTGTTGAATTTCTTGTTTGATTTCATGTGTGACCCATTGATTGCTGATTAGGGTGTTGTTTAATTTCCATGTATTTATGTGGTATTTCTCGTTTCTTTCCTCATTTCTTTCCAGTTTCATTGTACTGTGGTCAGGTATTATGCATGGAATAATTTCTGTTTTCTTTCATATACTTAAGCATGACCTATGTACTAGTATGTGGTCTATTTTAAAACATAACCCATGTGCAGCTGAAAAAAATGTGTATTCAGCTGTGATTGGGTGGAACAGTATATATGTCCACTAAGTCCATTCCTTTTAATCTCTGGTTCAATTCTGCTACTTCTTTGATAATTTTTCATCTGTTCAACCTATCTTTTGGGGATAAGGAGGTGTTAAGGTCTCCTCTTAAGATTGTGGTATTGGATATTAGGTTTTTCATGTCCATTAAGAGTTGCAGGGGCTGGTGGGATGGCTCGGTGGTCTGGGGCATCTACTTAGAACAAGCTAAGCTAAGCAAAAAGCGCAGAGACCGCGGTTCGGTCCCCAGCACCACGTGCCAGCCAGCCTCGCCCCCTGGTGGGCTGAACTGGCCACACACACACACACACACACACTAAATAAATAAAGTTATTAAAAAAAAAAAAAAGAGTTGCATTATTGGCCCCACCTACGCGGCCGAGGCTGGCCCGGCCTTCCCTGGCCTCGGAGCTCTTGGGAACCCTCGCCCGGCGCGTGTTTTGCAGATGACGGGTTCTAACGAGTTCAAGTTGAACCAGCCGCCGGAGGACGGCATCTCTTCTGTGAAGTTCAGCCCCATCACCTCCCAGTTCCTGCTGCTCTCCTCCTGGGACACGTCGGTGCGCCTTTACGAGGTGCCAGCCAACTCCATGCGGCTCAAGTACCAGCACGCTGGCGCGGTCCTGGACTGCGCGTTCTATGACCCAACGCGCGCATGGGGTGGGGGATTAGATCATCAGCTGAAAATGCATGATTTGAACACTGATCAAGAAAACCTTGTTGGAACCCACGATGCCCCAATTAGATGTGTTGAATACTGTCCAGAAGTGAATGTGTTGGTCACTGGAAGTTGGGATCAGACAGTTAAATTGTGGGATCCAGAACTCCTTGTAATGCTGGGACCTTCTCTCAGCCTGAAAAGGTCTACACACTCTCAGTGTCTGGAGACCGGCTGATTGTGGGCACAGCAGGCCGCAGAGTGTTAGTGTGGGACTTACGGAGCATGAGCTATGTGCAGCAGCGCAGGGAATCCAGCCTGAAATACCAGACTCGCTGCATCCGAGCATTTCCGAACAAGCAGGGTTATGTATTAAGCTCTATTGAAGGCCGAGTGGCAGTTGAATACCTGGACCCAAGCCCTGAGGTGCAGAAGAAGAAGTATGCCTTCAAGTGTCACAGGCTAAAAGAAAATAATATTGAGCAGATTTATCCAGTTAATGCCATTTCCTTTCGTAATATCCACAATACATTTGCCACAGGCGGTTCTGATGGATTTGTAAATATTTGGGATCCATTTAATAAAAAGCGACTGTGCCAGTTTCATCGGTACCCCACCAGCATCGCATCACTTGCTTTTAGCAATGATGGGACTACGCATGCAATAGCATCATCATATATGTATGAAATGGATGACACAGAACATCCTGAAGATGGTATCTTCATTTGCCAAGTGACAGATACAGAAACAAAACCCAAGTCCGCCTAATCATCTCGTGAAAGTGGTTTCTCTATGGAAAGCTTTGTTTGCTTCCTACAAGTGCATGCTTATCCCCTAAGGGATGTGTTGTAGTTACTATGGCCCTGTTGTTTAGTATGTGCATTTTTCTGTTTTCTGTCTTACAAGAAATTTGTCTTTATGTTTTTTAGTATCTTGCTTAGGATGGGAAGTGTGT
>NW_004524586.1:576135-580203 GCF_000260255.1 Octodon degus | reverse complement strand
CTCAGCCGTTTCCCTTGTGCCCCTCGGTGGATCCGCAGGGCTCTGGAGCCAAGCTGCACAGCTTCTCTCAGGACGGGCGTGGAGTGGCAGCCTTGGGGAACCTTTTGGCAGGATGCTGTCCTAGTGGTGCCAGTGTCATGGAGCACACATAGCGTGTGCGTCTCCGTGCTGATGAAGTCATTGTCCACACGCAGAGAGCCAAATGACAGGCTGTTCTGGATTAACCATCAAATGCTAAATCAGAATGAAGCCCTCGGGATGGTGAATAATGTAATAGCCAGGGACTAACTGATGGTAGAGGTTCTTCAGTGTGATTGTATGCTTTTAAATGTTACAACCACCTCGTTGAGGACATAGTTTAAATTTAAAAGCATTGTGCAAGTGAAATAATATGGTTTTGTTAAAAATGACCAAATTAAAGCTATGTTTTGGACCTTAAAAAAAAAAAAAGAGTTGCATTATGTAGTTGCGTTCTCCTGTGTGTTTGGTGTGTATATATTTATGTGTGTTACATTTTCCTCTTGAATCTTTTCCCTAACCAGTATATGGTGGCTCTCTTTATTCTGTTTGATCACTCTTGGTTTGAAGTTGAGACTGTCTTGAGAACAGGATTGCTACCAATGCTTTTTTCTGAGCTACTGGGATGTGTGATATTGTTTTCCATCCTTTGACCTTCAGCCTATGAATTTCTTTATGAGCTAAGTGTGTTTCTTGTATGCAGCATATTGTTGGTTTTTATTTCCTAATCCACTGTGCCAGTCTATTTCTTTTCAATGTTGAATTGAGTCCATTTATATTGATGGTTATAATTGAAATGTATTGTCTTATGATTGGCATATTACTTACCTGCTGTTGTGTACTCCTTTTTCTCCTGTGTTTAGTTGTTTTCCATATTTATTGAGTTTCTTCTGTTCTCATTCGTGCAGTTCTAATCATTTTAGTCACTCTGTAGAACATCTTTTAGTAGTCTATGCAGGGTTGGCTTTTTCACCATGAAATTCTTTACTTGGTCTTTGTCATGGAAGTATTTCACTTCTCCATCAAACTTGAAAGAGAGTTTTGCAGGGTATAGTAGTCTGGCCTGGAAATTGTTTTCATAGAAGACCTGAAGTACTCTGCTCCATGCTCTTCTTGCCTTCATGGTTTGTGAAGAGAAGTCAGTCATTATTCTGATGGCTTTTCCTTTAAATGTCATCTGTTTCTTTTCTTTAGCCACTTTCAGTACATTGTTCTTGTGCTGAGTTTCTGGGATCTTAACTATTATATGTCTGGTGTGTTTTTATTTAGGTTGATGTTTTTTGGCTTTCTGTATGCTTTGGTTACCTGAGTGTCAGATTGTTTCCCCATACTTGAGAAGTTTTCTGCTATTACTTCTGCTCATATTCTTTTTATATCATTTGTATTGACTCCTTTTTTCTCATTGATGCCTATTATTCTCATGTTGTTCATCTTTGTATCATCTTGCAGATGAGGAATTATTTTTTCCTGAATTCTAGTTGTTCCTAGGAGATCTTTTCTTACCTTTTCACTAGCTGTGATGGAGTCTTCAAGATCTGAAACTACTTTCACTTTCACTCAAACTGTTTTGCAAGCTTGTGATTGAGATTTGTGTGTGTGTGTGTGTGTGTGTGGCCAGCACAGCCCACCAGGGGGCGGGGCTGGCCGGCATATGGTGCTGGGGATTGAACCGTAGTCTCTGTGCTTTAGTTTAGCTTGTTCTAGGTAGGTGCTTTAGACCACTGAGCCATCTCACCAGCCCATGATTGAGATTTTAATTTCCTTTATATCTCTTTGACTCTGCTTCATGCGATCTATTTCTTTCCTATCTTGCTCATTGAAGGATTCCACCATTTTTCTAATGTCCTGTATTTTTAATCAGTGTCTTCTTGAGAGGCAGTTAATTCTTTCATTATAGTTATCCTTTCTTTTTTTACTTCAGAGATTATTTCTGATCTGATTTCCTCCATGTGTTTCTTTCTGCATTTGATTCTTTACTTCAGATGCTATTAATTGAGAGATTTCTTTTTTTATTTCAGAAGTTATTTCTGATCTGAGTTCCTCTATACCTTTTTGCAGTTGTTTCTTTACTTCAGATGCTATTAATACAGGCATTTCAGCTGTGTGATTCCCAATTTCTTCTGTGCTAGTGACTTCTGCACTTGTTCTGGGTGTGCTCAGGGTCTGAGATTGCACTTTGCTCCTTTTCTTTGTCATTTTTTACAGCACTTTCTCCTGACATTTAGTGTAGAGCTTTGGTGCAGTTATAACCTTAGCACCTACCCAAATTCTGGTGCAGAACTGCGAAGTTTGAATTCATCCAGTTGTGCCTGGCTTTGGTCTGGCTGCTGTCCTCAGCTTCTTCCTGCTGCAACCCTTGGAAGGCATCTCTTGTGCCCCTCTGTCAATATGTTCTGCTCCTGGATTAGCTGGGTGGTTCTGCCCCCTAGCCTCTCTGCAGGGAGTTCAGCTTCAGAGTTTTACCCCAGGCCTGTATGCCAGGACTGGCCTGGATCTGGAGGCATCACGAGAGCAAGGCTGAAGGTCTCACTCTCAAGAGGGGCTTGGACTCCATCAGGAGGGGTCCAGTGGGTGCAGGGGAGTGTGGAAGCTCTCCCTCATACTCTCTGGGCTTGGTCTTGGGCTGGTTCTGGAAGGATTCCGAGAGTGAGGTGGAAGTTCTCACTCATGCGCTGGGCTTTGCCTGGGTCCTGAGTGGTCCAGTGGCCATAGAGGAGTGCGGAATCTCTCCTACATGCTCACCAGCGTGGGCATGGCCTGGGTCTTGACAGGTCCTGAGAGTGTGGTGGAAGTTCTCACTCACACGCTGGGATTTGACTGGGTCCATAGGTGTCCAATGTGTGCAGGGAAGTACATAAGTTTTCCCACACACTAGCTGGGCTTGTGCTTGGGCTGGTCTCTCACTGAGCTATTTAGCTGGCCCAAAATTTATTTATTTATTTATTTATTTATTTAGTTTTGAGGGTACCAAGAATCAAACTCAGGACCTTGTGCTTGCCAGGCAGGCACTTGTGCCACTGAGCTATATACCTGTCCTAACAAAGTAGGATTTGTTAAAAGCGTGTGGTAATATTTAATCATGTGTCCAATTCTGCATAACTATATATGTTAATCTGAGCTACAGATTTTTGTTAATCATGAAAAAAACTTTAGGATCTATTTGCAACTGAGGAACTATGAAGGACATAAAAGAGAAGCTACAGAGCAGGATATAACATTTTCAACTCATATAACATCCAATGAATGATGTACTGTTATACAAATATATTTACAACCCTCAAAATACTAAAGTTGGAGTAATCTCTTCATAAAATCAGTAAAGATGTTTTAGGCATCCCACCACACCAAAGAGACTACAGAAGTGAGAAACATGCAGCACATAAGCAAATCTGCCAGGTTATCCACTCGTTTTCCACCTATGGAGAACTTCAAACAAGGCCTCATGAAAGAATGGCACACTGCTCCCACAGGCAGGAAGGGCCCGTCAAGCTCAGTGTCGCCCTGAGGCGTGAGCCGCCCCGGCCCCTGGGCAGTGTGAGCCCCTGCGGAGGCGCCTGTGCTGTCCAGAGCAGGAGGTGTGATGATAAGAAAGACCATACAGCAATCACTGTTTGTCAGCTGCCCTTGCTTTGCACGTCTGTAGCATACGTATTGTTGGATGTTCCCTGTTTCTGTCTTTGTTCTTGATTTTCTTGCTCTTGTTTTTACTCCTCAAAATAAAAATAAAATTATAAAAAAACTTAAAAAAGCATTACTACTACTACTACTCCTCCTCATTAGAATGGTAGAAACCGGCAATATAATTATCCAAGTTCTCCTGTGAATATTCACATATACATATATATTTTTCCCTTCTTTCCTTTTTTCTCCTTTCCCTTATCTCAGTTGTTCCAAAATCTTTTTTTGAGACAGGGTCTCACTGTGTAGTTCAGGGTGGCCTTGAACTCATGTCGTAGCCCTGGCTGGCCTCAAACTCACGGTGATCCTCCTGCCTCAGCCTCCTGAGTGCTGGGATTGCAGATGCGATACCTTTTATTTATTTATTTATTT
>NW_004524586.1:574504-576035 GCF_000260255.1 Octodon degus | reverse complement strand
TGTGTGTGTGTGTGTGTGTGTGTGTGTGGCCAGCTCAGCCCACCAGGGGGCGGGGCTGGCCAGCATGTGGTGCTGGGGGATTGAACCTTGGTCCCTGTGCTTTGCCAAGCTTGTTCCAAGTAGGTGCTTTAGATCACTGAGCCATCTCACCAGTCCTGCGATACCTTTTAGACATGCATGATGACCATATTCATCATAGAGTTTTGGCTCCTACGCTTGATAACGCTGGATCCTTCTTTGCCATTTCTCAACCCCCTACAACCCCTCCCTCCTTTCCCACTCACAAAAGCTTTGTTTCTCTCTCTCTCTCTCTCTCTCTCTCTCTCTCTCTCTCTCTCTCTCAGATGTATCTAGGACAGGATCTACTGGGTCTACATTGTCGCACTACATCGATCAGACTCCTAGTGACTCTCCTGTTTTCAGGCTCCCAGAGCCCTGGGATTATAGTCTTCTGCCCCCGTGCCCAGTTTCAATTGTCATCTCAGCATGCCTCAGGGGTGGGGTCAGCACAGCATGCCAGGGATGGAACCAGGCACTGTGCTCTGCCTAAGCAAGCTCTTTAATCCACTGAGCTGTCAGGCTGGCCCTTCCCATGCTTTCTTTTCCTTCCCATTTGAACATTTTTCTTTCTATTTAATGATGCCTAATATACACTTTGGTTCTTGTGTGCAGTTTTTCAAATGAAGAAACCATACAGTGTTTATACATGCACACTTAGTTTCTTGCACAGGGAATTATTTTCTCAATTCTAATGCACTCTCCAATGTTGGTTTTAAGAAAATTAGGGATGAATTGTGCTTACAGTCATTTGGAGCAGAATAAGGATTCCTTTAGGCTCAGAGAGGCCTGGTAAGCCAGGTAGGGATAGAGCAAGGGCACAGAACAGACCGCTGGGAATGTTCGGCATCACGCACTCTGACTTCCCTCATTTCTCTAACATCTTAGCAGTGCTGTGAAGTGAACAGATCGGGTGAGTTTTCTTATTGGGGTCTGACCTGTGGCAAGTGCTGGAGTGGGACATGGCACCCTTTCCTCCAGAGAATCTTAAACTATCTCTCTATCTTCAAATGCACCTGAGGGCTTCGAGCAAGGAGCCTGGAGTGGGTGCATCACTGGCTGCTCTCGCACTGAGGGCACTGGGTCTATTCTGGGGGAAGCTGCTTAGGATGGTCTAAGAGTCCACTTTCCGGGTTCTGGGAGTTGAGGAAAATGGTGTCCTCAGCTTGGGCTCTTAGCCACTAGACGGCAGTAGCGCACCCTCCTAGTGGTGACAATGCCTCCAGACATTGTAAGAGACAAGACACACCATAGGGTAAGGATCACAGAGTGGTAACACTGAAATTGGTCAGGGATAGGCACCAATACACTAATTCCTGTATGAGCTCTTCCTAGAAGGCAGCCTGGTTCTTACAAGCCTCTTTGTGTTTTGAAGGTAATGTATAGTGTGGGGTGGACAGCTCATGCCTCTCTCTGCAGTGTGGGAGGCTACAGTAGTAAGGGTCCCGTGGAGTGCTCTCAAATACATTTTTTT
>NW_004524586.1:571858-574354 GCF_000260255.1 Octodon degus | reverse complement strand
CTTTGCTAAACTTGTTCTAAGTAGGTGCTTTAGACCACTGAGCCATCTCACCAGCCTCAAATACATTTTTGACCATACTGAATTGTAATAACTCTATTATAATTTTTAGGAATTTATAAATAGACTCATCAGTTTTTGTTATTGGTCAAGTTGCAGAGATCTCTTATTCGAAAAATTGGGAAGAAATAAAATCTTTTATCTATAGTTAATATGCATAGGGTTTTTTTTTTGTATTTTGTTTTGTCTTATTACTGGTTATCTCTGCTCAGTTCTCTCTATATCCTATGACCTATTTAGACCTTAGATTTCTATTTTGTCAGTTCCTGTCATAGGCCCCAGGTAGAGTCTACCCTCATTGCTGTTAAGTTCTCCAAATTTGACTTCATAGTACAGCTTGACAGCATAGTCTGGCACCTAAATAGGTCTATTAGCATTCTCTGGAAAAACACAAGCATATATTCTGCCCAGGTAAGTAGTGGACTGGGTCCCTTCCATTGTTCAGTATGGAGAGCTCTCTGAAGGATCTTCCTAGCCTTTCCTTTTACCTGATGGAACTGTCTTTCTGCCGTTGTACTTCCATATTTTGTAGAATTTAAAAAATTAATACTATCTACTGACAAGTGAAGTCTATCATCAGGTGTGAATTTTGCAGGGGAAGATTCCCTCTTTTGTTTTTTGTAATTGAAGACTGGCTGTACGGTGAGCATGTCCAACAATTCCCCGACCTTGAGGGTTACAAGGAGTCCTTGTGGTAAGGGAAATGTGAAAAGTTGTGCAGAACTTTCGGAAGGCAGCACCGCATATTCTGGGCCATGCTCAGCCTCAAGTGGCCACGGGCAGCCAAGGGCACTCACGACATCCAAACAGTGAGCAATGCCATGTTTAGCTGTCTTGCCAGTGCAGGCAGAAGCAAAAGCGGCTCCTGAGAAAGTGTCCACCGAAATGGGGACCCAATACACAGAACCAGATTCAGGAATGTACGTGACATTCATCTGCCAGAGATGATTTGGATGTAACCCCTGAGGGTTGAGCCCTGTGCAAGGCAAGAGGAGATATATTCTACACGAGGAGCATTGTTTCACAATTTCTCGGGTCTGCTCCTGAGTCCAGTGGAACTGTTCATGAGAGGCAGAAGCATTCTGATGACAGGTGGCATGAGAGGCAGAAGCCCGTTGAATGTCATCTGAGGGAATGACAGTGATAACACCCCGCAGTCCGTGTGTAATAGTGGACACCTCTGCGAGGGGTCCTGGTAATTGAGAATGAGAATGTATATGACCAATAAAACAAGGAACATGACCATACGACATCTTGGAGAGCGTGAAGCAAATGGAAAGTGTCTTCTTGACGAGTACGTACAGTGGCAGTTTTGATGTGGTGCACTATACCGCAGACATAAGCACGGTCTGAAAAGAGGTTAACTGAATGGATGAAGGATCTTGTCGAGTCCATACGACTGCCTGTAATTAAGTCTTTTGCACAGAAGAGAAACCTGTGTCCTGTCCCCTGGAAGAAGAGGCTATTACATAACCTCCCCTGCCCGAAGACACCCCACCCATGAAGATGGAGATGTCCCCTGCTGTGGGGACCAAGCTTATTTTCAAAGGGAAGACAAAGGGTGTGAGGGAAGCAAATTGAATTAATTTATCTGAAGGACAGTGCCAATCAATAACACCAGGGAAGCTAGCCAGTGCAGATTTCCAAGAGGATGAACATTGTCATAACCACCTTTGCTGGACCGAAGAAAAGGGGACGATGATAAGTTTGCACTTCATGATCAGAGCTGAACTGCACATGTGTGTCCAGCATGAGGAAAGGAATAGCTTTCACGGAGTACATGGCATATTAGCCCTTGTAAGGGACACTGAGACTGCCATAGGACCCTTGTGGGCATATACCGAGTTGGGAAAATTATTATTATTTTCAAATTGGTAGGACCGTTTCAATAATTAACACATTGCATACATTCTTCCTAGAGGAAAATTATTAAAAATGTTGTCAAACATGGGTCAGATCTCAAGGGCTGAGCATTAGAAAGAGCCAGATTAATTTTAACTGAGCCAGTTTTAGCTTGGTATAAGTGTCCTTGGAGAACTGGGGGCTGAGTCTCCCTTAGCTTGTGAGAGGACTTAAATCTTCAGTAGTTAGCTTAAGAACTGGGGGAGCCAATTAATGTTTACCAAGCAGAGCCAGAAAATCATTTAGGGTTGTAAAATGCTTATTTATGTATTTGGTACAGGGTCTCACTATGGACTTGTAGGATCCTCCTGTCTCAGCCTCCCCATTGCTGGGATTACAAGCATGCAGTACCATACCTGCTTTCAGTGGCCAGTACAGTGTACCTGGGGTTCCAGGCTGGCATGGTATGCAGTACTGGGGATCGAACTTGGGTCCTTGTAATTACCAGGCACTACTAGACCACTGAGCTATCTCCTCCAGCCCCAGGAGCCATTTAAATATCTTTCCCTCAATAGTTAATTCCAGGGCCGGGGAGAT
>NW_004524586.1:568014-571728 GCF_000260255.1 Octodon degus | reverse complement strand
TTTTTTTGGTCTATTGAATCCACTAGATATCAGGAGATCCAGAACACTTGGATCTGTTTTCCTTATTTATAAAATTTTCAAATTTTGTCAAGGGAAAAATGACCACTTGAGTAATGTGAGAGACCAGAGTGATTTTATCAATGATGTGGGCAGACTAAGTGGCGACCCTGACTTCTGTAAAGTCAGCATTGATGACACCAGGCAAAACCTGGAGATGTTTTCAAACAAGACTGCTGTGGCCCAGCAGAAGACCCACTGTCCCCTGCGGCCCAGGTTCACAGACACCAGCAGAGATTATCTGTGGCCCCATTCTAGGAATTAGAGGGAATCTGGAGGAGGAATGAGACCCATGTCTGTGCTGTCAGTGTCACTCCCCAGAGATTACAGATGTGCTCAGCACTGGCGAGTAGGGCTCGCTGGGGGCAGTGAGGAAGGTTCCTGCAGCGTTTGGTGGAGTTCAGGTGGGCCCCATGGGAGTTTCCCAAATGGGCAGGGCAGCCTTCTCTGTCAGCTTTGGATCTACACTCTGCTGTCCTACTACCCTCGGTCCACCTTGTACAGACATCAGGTTTTGTGAAAGGAGCAGCTGGTGGCTGTGCTGCCCTCACAGGGGCTGCAGGGCAGCTTTGGGCAACATGTCCCCTACCCCCCAGTGAAAACAGCCTTGATTTTCTTTTTCTCCAGACTGTGGGTGAAGGGTGTGGGGGATAGCTGCTGCCAAAACAGCCCTTGTACATGTGAGGGGAACACTACCTGCACAAAGCTGGATCATCTCAGCCAGGGTAGCCCACTGTTTGTGGGCTTTTAAAGCCTCTTCCCACCATTTATTTGCAGTTTCAAAAGGCAGTTGTTGAGCTATTAATTTGCTAGCTTCTGTGTCATTTATAATCCCCTCACTAGCCTGCCATAAGTGTGCTGCAAAATCCTGAGCCGTTTCACCTGGCCCTCCAGGCCCTAGTGGCAGCTGGTTTAATTTGCACATATACTTACAATTCAAAGTCAGCTGACTGTGATAGCAAAGGCTCTCCCCCGATTGCTGTGTCTTTCCTGATGGCTGCACCATAAGCAGCACTGCAAGCTAACTGGGCCAACTGCTCAAAAAATTTCCTTTCTACAACAAGTAACCTCATGGACTTAAAACATGCTTTAGCTGTTCCTTCCCACTCATTTGGAGCCACAATTTGTTGTTCTAGGATTTCTACTAAACTCAAGGCAAAAGGAGCATCAGGACCATAAGTAGCAACATTATGTTTCAATTCTTTTAAAGTTTTAAAGGAATTGAAATTACAGCTTCACGAAGACATTCAACTTGTCCCGGATGGTCAGGGACTCGACGATCAGTGAAGCACCAGAAAACGAGCACTACATATATGTCGGTAGGGGCAGTTCCAGTCTTCCGTTGTCACATGAAAGCAGTCTCAGGAGGTACCTGGATGAAGTGTGTCCATGCCCCAAGGAAGTCCCATCTGAAAAATAATGATGGGGCGGATCTTGCCCATGGGCTATAGTTTGCCAGCCCAGAGAGTAGCAATTCTGGAAACAGGTTTCTGACTTAAATCACTCCCCAGCCTCAGTGTTGGTGTTCCTTTATCCCCGTGCTTCCTCACATTCATGGCTTCATGGAAGGGTCCATCTGGGTCCCCCACACCTTCTGCCGTTTACTGCCCTGGGGGCATATTCCTCAGCAGTGCCAGGGAGCAACATGTTCCTCAGAAGTCTGTTTGGACTGAGAGTACCGTTGCAGGCTGCAGAATGAGGAAATGAGCACTTGTGTACTTTTGAAAGCAAAAAGTAGAAATTGCACAGTTTAGAAAGCAATGCCTTTTCTACTGTGTCTCCACATTTCAATTGTAAGGTGGGTGAGTGCGGACTTGGGGACTCCTTTCCTGGGAACAAAGAATCTAGATAGAACACACTCAAGATGGGGGTTAGATTGCGATTAGGAGATAGGTGAGGAACAGGTGGACACTGTAGGAGGTGAGCTGCTCTGGTGCCCACCCTTCCCCTCAGCCCTGGCTTCCTGCCTGGGCTCCAGCAGTTTGTCCTCGATGCTGGGCTGTCCTGGTCTTAGGAGAGGGAGCCCAACCCTGAACTGGGGCTGGTGTCACTCACTCAGCCTGACCCGAGGGGCACCCTCTCCTCTGGGCCTTCCTGAGGCTGGGTGTGAATGTCACTGGCCCTTCCTCCCCACACCCATCCCCAGTGATCTTGGTGGGACTTGGTATTGCGTTCCCATGGCTTACTCGTGCACTTTCTCGTTCTGCAAGGACCCAATTGTGAGGTAGAGTCTTTTTCAGTTAAACAGCGGGGGACAGAGTCTTTCATGATTAATTTCTAGTGTATATTATGAAACAGTGACTTTGAGTGACATCTGTTCTTCAAAATGCGTTCAGGTTTGCAGTCTCCTAATAAGTGGTTGATGTTGCTGCCACACGGCACTGTAAGGAAATAAAATTTTGTGGATGAGTAAAGTTTGATATATTTATTTCAAAACGTTCTGTGAGAACATCCTTTAGTGTTGCTTTTATTTTTACATGGCTTTGCTCATTTTATTTTAAAGGTTTTTTAACACATAGCTGCTGTATACTCATAGAAATAAAAATAATGCAGCTGTCTTGGTTTCCATCTATGTAGGGGCAGGGAGGGTGTGATACTTCCCTTGTCCCTCATAAAGTCACCTGTTAGGCCTTATAACAAAGGATTGGTCAGTGAGAGAAGCCTAGAAAATTACTTAATAGAAGTCTGTTGTGTGACACCGGAGCCTGCAGACATAAAGACCCAGGCCCAGGAGGCCTGGCCGTGCTTGGGCTGAGATGCCATAGAGTATGCACAGCTGGGCCGGAAAGCCGCTGGACTGCAGCCGGTGGGCTCCTGTGGACCAAGGCAGTCCCGCTGGGGCTCCCTTCTGCAGCACCTTTCACCTCAGGTACGGGACAGGAAGCCCTGAAATGAGTACAGAGGGAGGTTAGAGGCATTGCCTTGCGTTCTTCTCATACCGAGGAAAAGGTCCGAGTAATAATTCTCATTTTTTATGGCTGGCGGTGGGGGTAAAGTGTGCCGGTTTCTAGATCCGTCTTACAGAGGAGGGAATCCGGGTTGCAGGGATTGCCTTAGGGAGGAATGAAAGCCTGCAGGAAAGCGGGCAGCCGCGGCAGAGCGACCTTGACCCTGAGGCTGCTTCAGCGGCCCCAGCTCAAAAGCCCAGCATGCGGCTCACTGTTTCCTGAGCCAAACGCCTGCAGCTTTCACCTTTCACTTTGATCATAGTTCTGTGAGTTATTTCTTTTCTTGTCTTTTTGGTAACAGGAACTGAGCTCACAGTGCCTGCCAGGCAGACATTGTGCCACTGAGCTATAGCCCCAGCCCAGCCCAGCTACTCGTTTTCTGACTGTGTGCTTTAGTTTTAATCTAACCTTTTTGTTGTTGTTTAAATGTATTTAGGACCGGGTCTACAGGGTGCACAGGGTCTCACTAGTAGAGCAGACTCGTAGGAATGCTGCTGCTTTCAGCCTCCCAGCGCGTGCCGGGATTACAGGTGTGCACCATTGTTGTTGGGAGCCTTTGATGCCGGTAACTGATTCTACGTGCGAGGGTAGGATGAGGTCTCATTGCCTAAAGCTGTCAATCTTCCTCAATCAAGAAAAACATCCTGCCTGAACATTCTGGGCTATTAGTTGCTAGGAAACTGTGTCTTTAACTTTGCAAAAGTATAAA
>NW_004524586.1:555478-567803 GCF_000260255.1 Octodon degus | reverse complement strand
CTTATTCTACTGAGCTTTCTCCCCGGCCTCTCTTGCCTTTATTTTCCCAATCCTCTTGCTGTTTTCTCCAAGGGACCCACCGAGAGACCAGCAGATCCCTACAAACTACAGTTCTCTTAGTTGTAATTGCCTAACATTTTCTCCTAGGAGACAGCTGTTTTCAGGTTTCTGTGTTTTCTAGATTAGAAAAGTAATAGATTTTCTCTGGTGCTCTACTCAGTGAGGAATTAACCCCCTTCAGGTTTTGTTCTCTATGCTTTAATGTTATACAGTGAGCTGGGCACATTCTCATTTTTTCCTTTTATTATTTGGCAGAAAGCTATCCTAGCGTATTGCTTTCCCAGTTGTCCCTCACCTTCATGTTGAATGATGGCCTCACTGTTCCAGGGAGTGTTGAGAATGTCGGAAAGTGATGAGGACGTAAAAGACAATGTGTGGGACAGGCTTGAGGAGTGCCTTTTCTTTCAGGCCTCAGGGTCAGAAAGGAGAGAGAAAAGGCAGATGAGAACCGAAGAGGGGAGAGAAGAGCCAGATGTGGAAGGTGGAATAGGTTTGCCTTAGGAAGTGGTGGTGGGGTAGTTTAGTAGGCAACCTCTTTCTAGGATTTTCTGTTGGAACTGACTCACAGGTCAACCTTCTGTTTTGGGAAAGAGGGAAGAGGGAAGTGGAAAAGCCAAAGAGAAGCTCTTTCTCTGTAGCACCTGTAGCTCATGTTCAGAACATAAACCTCAGGAACATGTTTTCCTTCATTTTCTTTTATAATGAAAGGAAATTCTTGCAGGATTTATTTTGTTGTGTAGTTTTTCTCTGTATTTTTAGGTATTCTACTCTTCCTACTTAGTGGCTTAGATTGTTTTCTAAACTGAGGTGGGTTTTTTTCTTTCTGTATTTTAGGGAAGGGTCTACGGGGTGTTCAGGGTCTCACTGCTAGATCATACTTGTAGTGATTCTCCTGTTTACAGCCTCCCAAGTGCAGGGATTATAGGCATGCGCCACCATGCCCAGTCTCAATTGCCATCTGCTTGCAGGTGCTTTAATCCATTTAGCTATTTGGCCGGCCCAAAACAGTTTTTTTGAAAAATTCTCAACCTTATTAATCTTTAAGGACATAGTTTTCGCATTGTCTGACTCACAAGTTTGATTCAGCATCTTGGATTCTCATGTGTGTTGACAGGGCCTCACAATTTTTACTAATTGTTCTTTACTTATTGTTTACTAATTGTTCACTTACTTATCTCCTTTGCTAGATTATAGCTTCTTTGAGGAAAAATCTTTCCTACATCTAAATAATATGATAAATATATCAAAAAAGCTGAATAAACATATGCTGGTCTTTCGGTGAGAATGGACTGTAGTAAATTATTTTATTAGAATATATAACATTCTTTTTGACTCATACTAATGAATGAATGAATTCATTACCACATAGAAAAGGAATACCACCTTGCTTTGTTGTTTTTGTTCCTATGAAACAGAAGCAAGTCCCATGTTTTTGATTCTGTGATATTTGAAAGTTAAAACAACCTAAAGAAAGTAATTATTGAGGTTAATTTCATGTCAAATGCTGAGTCACCAGGTGTGGTGGATGACCGCATGCCAGGCAGCTTGGAGCACCCCATGGCACTGAATCAGCATGGTGCTGGGTGCGGGAAGCCCACTTGAGAATGGCTGCCAGCAGCGCACCAGGCAAAACTAGAGGCAAAGAAGGAGCTTGGGACGGAAGCTGTTGGGAGCTCCTAGGGAGGCTGCTGGGAACTCTCTTGCTTATTTTTGGAGAGTTTTGGTTATGACAGAACTCATGCAGCAGGAAGACTTGCAGGGGCAAGCTGTCACAGGTTGACAAATTCCTCCATTAATGCACTTGTGACATTAGAGGCAGGGGTCATTCTTTGATGCTTTTTGAAGATGGCCATTAGGTGAATCAAGTAGCTTACTCATGTTAGGATTTTCCTTCTCACTGAATGACATTTGATTCCTTTTTCTGTAGGGAAGGATCATGATTTTGAGGTTAATGTTTTGTGATATCTTGGGATAAGCGAAAAGCAAAAAGACCTAAATGCAAGGATAAATAAGAGCTTCTTGGTGGACCAAACCTTTTTCTTTTTTTGTTTAACAAAAACGACTATGATAGCAACAAAGTCAGCCCTGACCATGGTCCCCTTGTGGAAGCCAAGGCCTTGATCTTTGTTTCTGCAGCTTTCTCCTGGGTTTCTGTTGGGCTCTGTATATCAGGAGGTGGGCAGAAGTGCAGCCTGAGTAGTTTCCTGCCATCATCCATGGCTCCTTGATGTCACCAGTGGCCGGCACCAAGTCCTGCTATGGGCAGAGGGATGGTTGGGCTAAGTGTCCCCAGAAGGCTTGTCCCATAGTGGCCCTATTGAGAGGTGATGGAACCTGTAGGAGGTGGGGCATTGTGCAAGGTCACAGTCATGGAGCGTGCAGTCTTGAAAGGGAGTATGGGATCTCAGGCATTTCTCAGCTCTTTGCTTCCTGGCTCTGAGGTGACAAGTGTGCTCCACAGAACGTTCCCTGCTGTTTGTCACTCAGCACTGGCACCAGAGTCCCATAGCTTTGGGTCCACCTCACCCTTGGACAGGAAGCTCCAAACATGTGAGCTCAAATAAACTGTTTCCTTTCAAAAGTTTGTTATCTCAGTTATTACATGACAGTGATAGAAGGTGACTCATACAGCAATGTGACTTACGTAATGAAATATATTTCCCCTAAATCAATAACCAAGGAACTAAATTAGAACCCAAAATAGGAAATGTGAGTTAGAGCTTTAGTGACTTTTTTTGGGTGGGGAATAATTGCAGTTTGGAACTTTAGAATGGCCATAGAACAATATCAGCAAAAAGCAACACAAGGGTAAAGATCATCAGCTCTCGCTTCTTTTGTGAAGCAGGAATTAATCACATTAATCAGAGTTCTCTTCCTATCTCTCTAATATCAGTCATATGTTTGTTGAATCTCAACTTTTTGAAGGTACAAGTGATTATGGCATGAGGTAATCCCAAAATGTTGCTTGTCCTTTAGATTACAATTACAAAGAAGTACTAATTTAAAAGTGGTTTGTTTAGTTTTTGTTTTTTTTTTTTTTTAGTTCTGTGTGAGGTAATGTTAGAATTTTTCTTCTATACAAGGAACAGTTGGAATAGCCAAGCCATGCAATATGATCTGAAGAATTACATATTGAAGTTAGGTGTCATAGGCCTGTAATCTCAGTACTCTGGGAAACTGAGGCAGAAGGATCGCAAGTTTGAGCCCAGCCTGGGTAACTTAGTAACTTGGCGAGACCCTTTCTGAAAAAATAAAAAAGGGATGGGGATATAACTTAGTATGAAGAGCCTGGTTTCAGTCCCCAGTACTATAAAAACCATGAACAAACAAACAACAACAAAAATTATAGGTTCAGCACCCCTTATCTAGACTGTTTGGGACCAGAAGTGTTTTATATTTTTAAAAAATGTTGAGTATTTGCATACATATGATCAGGTATCTTGGAGATACTAGTAGGATCCAAATCTAAATATGGAACCCACTTGCAGTTAATACGTACCTTATAGGCATGGCCTCAGCTTAATTTTATACAATATTTTAGTGCACCTGTGTTCTGACTGTGACCTGATGCCACCACTTTCCACGTTGGTATCACTTAGAAAGTTAAAGATTTCGGAAAATACTGGATTCAGGAGTTTTGAATTAGGTCATGCTCAATCCCTGTAAGCATCGAGGTAGGAAAACCAAAGGCAGAGCCAGATGCGGTGGCATAGGCCGGTGACTCCAGCTTCTGGGACAATGAGGCAGGAGAAGCAAAATTCTGAGGCTACACTGGGCAACTTAGTAAGAATCTCCTTTCAGAAAACGGCCAGAGATGACGCTCAATGCAGACTCTGGGTTCAGTCCCTGTTAGAACCAACTTACCACTCAAACAGCCAACACCCAAAAGCAGAATGCCTGAAAGACTTGCTGTAGCAAACTCCATGATTTGCACCTAAAATTTGATTCTATTTTCATTTAGAGGGTTTTTCTTTTCTTTTTTTTTTTTGTAGCAGGCTTAGCCTGCCGTGAGGGTGGAGCTGACATGGCATGTGGTGCCATAGAACAGTTTAATGAAGCAAAGCATCACAATTTTGAGCACAAAGAGCCGGTATCATAGTCCAGGGAATATCATTTGTTTTGTTTTGTTTTGTTTTTTTTAGTTTTATTTATGTGTGTGTGTGTGTGTGTGTGGCCAGCTCAGCCCACCAGGGGGCGGGGCTGGCTGGCATGTGGTGCTGGGGGATTGAACTGTGGTCCTTGTGCTTTGCTAAGCTTGTTCTAAGCAGATGCTTTAGACCACTGAGTCATCTCACCAGCCCCTATCATTTGCTTTAGATGTGGGCACATAGGCTAAAAAGTGGAATGAAAATTCCTAAGCAGTAATCATTATTGTCATAGATACAAGAGGACTGCAATATTAAAGTACAGGATCAAAATTATTTCACATGTTTGCAGTGATATGATTTTCCAGTGTTTTTTACTCCATGTTTTAAGGTGGTGCATGTAGCACTCATGTTAACACAACACTGACACTAATTTACACATGCCATGGCTTTGTTGGTTTTCTTGTTGCTGAGACAAAATACTCAAGAAGCAAAGTTAAAGTGGGAAAGGTTTCTTGTGGCTCACAGTTTGTTAAGATTCCTTCCCTTGTTGGCTAGCTCCAAAGCAGGGTGGCACATGGCAGATGGCATCAGAGGAAAAATAGCCTGCCTGGCAAGTGCAAGGTCCTGAGTGCAATCCAGGGTACCAAAAGGAGCGGGGAGGAGGAGGAGGAGGAGATACCGAAAGGAGAGTGGTCCATGGGAAAGCAGAGCAGGCGGAAGGCGGCTGGCAGCGAAGTAGCAAGCAGCGAGTGGCCGCACCAACCTACCCCTCCCCCATCCCATCCAGTTTCCCTGCCCTCTGAGGGGTGGTACCACACACACTCACCAGAGGCCTTCCCATTATCCACACCCAGAGCTATGCAAAACCAAGCTGTGGCCTGTTTAGGAAGCTCAGACCCTTCATCCCAGCGTCACAGACCTTAGATTCAAGCACCATCCAAAATTTCCAGCTATGAGTGCCTGAGGCTCTGGGATTCCTTGCTTAGGCTGAAGGTTGTGCTTTTGTAGGCTGGAAACATTCTGCAAGATCACTGTGCTACTTCCCTCACATTATTGGTGGGAAAAATGGAGCCAGTGAGATGAACAGTTTGTCGGAGATCACACAACCGCGTAATACGTGCAGGAGTGTGCTCAGAGTGTGGGTTCCAAGCGTGCACTGCGTTACGTCTGTAGCGGTCCATGGAAGAGTCACCGGTGAGGAGGGAAGGAGGGGAAAGGCTGCTCCTGAGTTGGTCTGTCCTGCTGTAGACCCAATCTCAGTAAGCGCGAGGCGTTCTTCGTTCGTACACCTTCTCCATTCTGGGTGCCCACAAGATAGCATCTGAAGCTTCGTTCTGCACCAGTATCTTTCTTTCTGCAGTCTATATCTGTAGAACTCGGTAGCTCTGCTTAGGATTCGCTTTATTCTAAACGCATCACCTTTCTTATCCTCTGAGTTTTTTTTTCCCTTTCTTCCCTTCTTGTTTCAGTTTTAGTGAAAGAAGCTTCCAGAAACCTGTGCATAGTGTTGAGTTACTGTTGCACAGTTCCATTTCCTGAAGATACTGTCAGGTGCAGCAAGCCATATTCCTTCATTCAAAACTTACAGGATAAGGCCGACCCAATAGCTCAGTGGATTAAAGCGCCTGCAAGCAGGTGCCGTGGTCAGGAGTTCAATCCCTGGGCCTGCCATGCCGGCCCCGCCCCTGGGGCATGCTGAGACAGTGATCAAGACTGGGTGTGGTGATGCGCACCTGTAATCCCAGCACCTGGGAGGCTGTAAATAGGTGGATCACTCCGAGGTCTAATGGTGAAACCTGAACACCCTGTAGACCCTTCCCTAAAGTACAGAAAAGAACAACAAAAAAGGCCAAACTTTTAGGATTTTTTTTTTTTTTTTTTAGGGAGTTCAGCTCAAACAATTACAGTGTCATTGATGATTGGATCCTTTATTTTCTTTTTATTGTGCACTTTTTTTCATTATGGTAGAATGAAAAAATACTGGGTGCTTTGGGTCTTACATATAATGTTTTTCATATTTTTAATATAAAAGAGATGGAAAAATAAAGGCTCAGAGTTTTACACTGTTTTAGTCAACTATTCTCAAATGTATTATTTTTCTCAATTTCTCATTTCTTTCTGTATTATTATGCTTCGTTACTTTGCCCAAGAGGGACAAAATAGCGTGCTCTCTGACAACTGTTATTTCCTTTCCTTTAATAGTAGTTGTTAAATTCCATCAGTTGCTGTGTGCTCTTCAGTAATTTTGATGTATCTGCTCCTTTTTATTTCTTCTTCAGTAAGCACTTCTGGGGGGGTGACACATTTCCCATGGGAGGGGGGCCCTGCTTCCTCACGCAGTCTCTTTGCTTGTTCATGCTGGCCACTGCTCCTGTACCTGTGCCACTGTTGAATGATTTATTTCTTTATGCTCATGACAGTGACTTCAGACTTTCTACCCCTGTCTTTCTGCAGACAGCTGCCACTGTGATCTTCACGGACAGGTCTTTCAGCCATTTATGCTTCAGTGCCTCCTTAATGCCTGTAAGAGCCACTACCTTAGGTTGACCTTTTTTTCCTTGATGTGTTTAGGACAGGGTCTGTGGGGTCTCACTCCATAGATCGGACTCATAGTGATCCTCCTGTTTTCAGCCTCCCAAGCCCTGGGATTACGGGTGAGCGTCACCACTCCCAGTCTCAGTCACCATCTCAGTGCACCCTGGGGGCAGGGCCGGGCATGGCATGCTGGGGATCGAATCCTGGCCACTGCGCTCTGCCTAAGCAGCCAAACTGTCCTTAGAGTAGAGTTTATGGGTTAAGGTTATTCCCTGGGAATTTGTTCCTTACATTGATATTGCCACTATTTAGAGTTGCAAATAAAAAATATGGTTATATCATGTATGTATCAAGTACCTGTAAAGATCCAGGAGTTTTTGAATACTATATATTGAAGTCATTAGCAGCCTGTTAGATAGGGGTTTTATTACTAACCTATACCTTAGAAAACAAAGGTTCCAACATTCCACAGCTGGCAGAGGACAGAGCTACAGTTTACCCAATTCTGAGTCCAACATTGCACTTTCCACATGCCTCGTGGGTTAAGGGCTTCACATGAGGCCTCAAGCTCCAAAGTAGGTGACTCCATAGTGTAGAGATGAGTCACTTTTGAGTGTAAGCGTAAAATGTTGCAATTAAGAACACAGGTCCAAGTAAGTCTATCTTACTTTCTTTTTGACACTCCATAAGTGCCTTTGTGTACTTTTAATAATTATCTGTTATTTATGTTATTTGTTACCTACATCCAAGGAAGGCAAGAATGACCATTTTTCACTGATCCTAAGACTTATCTTTCCATGTTTTGACATCTGCCATATCAGAATGAATCTTAAAATTGATGCTGCCTTGAATCGGCAGCTTTTTATTTTTCCTTGCTGAGTATTGCATAAATTAATTGTACACCTTACAATGAACTTAGTGTTTGAAAAAATGTCCTTTTATTAGCTATTCTGTTCCTAGTATAGGTTATGGGTCACTCAGGATAGGAACCAGGTCAACCAGATTGGAATTTGGAAAGCTGTTTATTACTGAGCTCAGGACCCCCCCCCCCCCCCACACACACAAGAGGACCGAAAGGTGGCAGCCCAGGAAGCAGGAAGGGGTTTTAAACCCTGGAACCACATTGAGTTTGATAAGCAAATTTATTGTCTGACCACATTCAGTTTGGTAAACAAATTCAATGTCTGACACAAAATAATGCTTTCAGGGGCCGGGGAGATGGCTCAGTAGGATAAGCGCTTGACTGGCAAATGCAAGGATCTGAATTCAATTCCCGGTTCTGCAAAAAAACAAACAAACAAACAAACAAACAAACAAAAAACCCAAAATAATGCTTCCAGAGTGATTGGGACCACTACTCAAACTACATTTCCAGGGCTTTTGTTTCAGTTTCTGGTTAATTTGCACCCGAGTACCTGCAGGCATATGTGCCATTGTGTGCCTGTCTGGAAATTTGTCACAGTTAGTCACAATGCTGACAGTTAATTGTGCATGCAAAGTTGTTTAGAGAAAGTAAGACCTAAGTTCTGGTCTTGAGAAATATATGCAGCACTGTGACTTCTCTGCTTTCTGTTTTGATATGGTTTGAAGTTTCTGATTGTTAACAGAAATTATTTAAATACCTGTTGCCTCAAAACTTATTGCTGAGCAGTGTAACAAATTAAACAAACATCACGAGTCTTGGTACCATGGAGCAGTTGAAGTGCGTTTATTGGTTGATAAACACACGACTAAGACGCATGGTTAAGCTGTGCGGTGTACAAATAATACTGCCCTAAGAGCAGCAGTCTTTGGAACCGAGGAGCGGCCAAGGACAAAGACGCCAGAAAGGAAATCTGAAGGGGATAAGGGAACTTCTAATATTTATTATGTGAGTGTGGTGAATAGAACATGTGAATCAGAGATGTGAAAGTGGCCTTTTGGGCCTCCAGGGGACTTTGCACCTCAGATTCTAGCGGGTGAGGAGCAGTCTCCTGGCAGCTAGAAGACGCTTCCGGCCGACCCTGGCAGTGCATGCGCTGTGCAGGCTGCTGTGATGCTCAGGATCGGTAGGCGCCAGCTCTGGAAGCAGAGCGTCACCCGCGTTCTAACGGTAAGGCGCTGTTTTCTGTAAGTTGGCACATTTGTTTTACGTGAGCACCTCTCACAACCTGGAGGAAAAGGGCCTAACAAGTGTTCAGAGCTATGCACTGGGGAATTTGTGAAAAGCATGCTTGCTTGCTAATTTCTGCAAGGCACAGAGGCTACCTGCTGATATTACAAATTTAAAAATTGATTTGCACCCATCAGCTTTTCTGCATGTTGCGTATGTGCATGAAGAAATTCGTGCTGGGCCTTGGGAAGACACTTGCCTCAGGCAAAGGCCATCTTCAGGGTGGTTTGGGACTTTTTATTCTTTTAAACTTCTAACCTTTTGTAGGTGCTTAGTCTGCTGAGCTATCTTGCCGGCCCTACTTGTGGAATAATCAGTTGAATTAAATTTTGCCCATGTTTAATAGTTTTTTTCTGTCCTTCATTATCAAGTCTGAACTATAATCAGTGGTAAATTCTTAGGTATAATTAATGCATTAGATTCTTTGGCCCAAGCTGCCTTTAGCAGTGAGTCCTCAGCAGATTTCCTTTATCTGTTTAGAACGCTCACTCAGCTCATTCCACTGTAGACGACAGTGACAGAATCATCCTAATAATGCTGCAGGATGTCCTGCAAATACACACTTGCTATTTACTGCATGTGTATGATAATTTTTAGAATAACTCTGTGACCTGAAATAATCAATGGAAAAAATTTCAGGGATGCTGAACACAAAAACTGTAAGCCAGTGCTCATTTAGCCTTGATCTTGAGGTATTACCATAATGACGCTATAACAATATAACTGACTTTATCCACAAATAACTATTAATCGATATGGCCATTTGGGGAGGAGAGATACAGATTTTTTGAGATTTATCTTTGAGAGGCTGACAAAAATATTGAGGTTTTATGCAGAAGAGAAACACGGCAAAGGCTGGGGTTTGCGTAGCTGGGGGTTTGGTGTAGCCAGCAGCCTAGGTAATTTTTTTTTCTGGCGGTACTGGAGATTGAACTCAGGACCTTGTGCTTGCCAGGCGGACACATACGCCGCTGAGCTATTTCTCCTCCCCTGGCCTAGGTAATCTTGATCAAGCCATGTTTTGGTTTGTGATTCTCCCAAGAATGGTTTAGGGCTGGGGAGACAGCTCAGTAGAATAAGTGCTTGTCTGGCAAGCGCAAGGTCCTGAGTTCAATCCCCAGTACCGGGGGAAAAAAAAAAAAGAATGGTTTGGCCAGGCAGTTCTGGAGAAGCCCCTGTGGCCTGTCAAGGCCATCCACACCCCATGAGATGCTTGTGCCTGTCTGGGGTCAGTGTGTCCTCATTGTTGGGTAGTCTATGGGTCTCTGCTTTTTCTATAGGTTTAGGACAGTGACTGGAGAGCTCTCGCACTGCTCCGGGGGATCTGAAACTGGCCAGCTGTGGAAACTGGCATTGGTACTCTCAGGAGGTGTTTGAGGTACCTGCTGAGTTACTTCTGGTGCCTTCAGTCTTGAAGCGGCACAAAACAGACTAGGTAAATTTTGGACTAAAAAACACGGTAGTGGCTAGACACGTGCCTTAGAGGGCTCATAGACCTATGCGTAGAGCTGTGCAGGGGTCCCGCGCAGAGCCTTAAGGTAATAGGACACGATACAAAACGAAGGCTGAGATACCAAGCTTCAGCCTGCTTTTAGCCCCCCCCCCCCAACTGCAGGCTCAGCCTTGACGTGCCTGTTACCCTTCCACGCCAGCAACAGTGAAATGTCCCCTAAGCTGCATGATTTAGAAAAGTCAAGCCATATCATTTTTCTCTTGTCTAACAAACCCAAATGCTTTTCATTAAAAAGCACTTGAAAGAGAAAAAAAAATCTGTATATATTCACTCATTTGCAAACATAAGTTCCAGATCTGATGTTAGCCTTTCTTTTCTTTCATAGATAAAAACATGCTTAGTACTAGATTCCAGTGTAGAACAGCAGGAATTCCAGGTGCCAGTGCTCACGAATCCCAGGCTGCTCCAAGCACCCGCTAAACAACATTCCCCAGAGGCTGGGGGCGGGGAGACCACACATTGCCCTGGAAAACCCTCCCCCACTAAGCTGCCCTGCTGGGGGCATCCTGGTTTCCAGGGAGGTGGGAGCAAGTGGAAGCTGAGACAAAAGGAATGTTTGTTTTCTGATATCTTTTGAAAGGTGAAAAGCTGTCAGTTCTGCTGTTCTCTGGCAAAATAGCAAAGCTTGTTAAGGTATCAGCTGTGAGGCAGGCCCAGACCTGTTCGGCCTGTGGAACACGAATCCTGTTGCGCAGGCGAAAACAATTGCTCGCAACTGTGGAAGGGGCACAGCTGTAGGACTTAGCTGGGGAGTTACTGGGCACAGGTACTGCCTGTTAATACACAGCTGCGCACACCAGAGTCTGAGGGAGGTGGTGCCCCAGGAGCCCCCTTTTGAAATTTTTTTATTCATTTTAATGAGAAAAAAAAACAATGAAACAGTTTCAAAATAGGTTAGTAGGACAGTTATAATTAATACATTGCATATTGTTGTCTTCATTGTAGTTATTCAGACGACAAGATGCAGACATGATATCTTGTCTCAGCAATATTAGTACAAACCTTTCTTCTCATTGAACTAAGAGAAAGTAGCTGTATATCTATCCTATTTTCTATATATATATTCACTACACTACAAATGGCCCTTTATTTATATCCCCCTTTTTTGTTTTGTTTTGTCAAGAGATGGGTGTTCCATTGTTCTTAGAGAAGCTATATTTGGCAAAGTCTTTTTTTTTTTGCAAACTCTTTAAATGACTTTTTCATATTACCAGTCCAAATACCGTAGGTACTTGAATTCAGCAAAATAACCCAATATAGTTGTTATGGGTCACTCAGAATAGGAACCAGATCAACCAGATTGGAATTTGGAAAGCCATTTATTACTGAGCTCAGGGCCCCCGATCAGATCAGCTCTCACGCAGGAGAGGACCGAAAGGCGGCAGCCCAGGAAGCAGAGAGGGGTCTTAAAACCTAGAACCACATTGAGTTTGATAAACAAATTCATTGTCTGACACAAAATAATGCTTTTAGAATGATTGTGACCACTACTCAAACTACATTTCCTGGGGCTTTTGTTTTAGTTTTTGGTTAATTTGCACCTGAGTATCTGCAGGCAGCCTTGGAGATAGCCCAGAGGTTACAAGAAGTTAAAGCCTATTTAATTTTCTTTTGAAGTCATCTCTGTAAGCTGACTTTGGTAATAGGAATTGGTGAGGGTTACAGGAATTTTATCAGGGGATTGAACTCAGGCCCTTGCATTTGCCAGGCAAGCGCTTAGTCTTTTTTTTTTTTAATTAATTAATTTATTTAATTGTGTGTGTGTGTGTGTGTGTGTGTGTGTGGCCCGCTCAGCCCACCAGGGGCGGGGCTGGCTGGCATGTGGTGCTGGGGACCCGAACCGTGGTCCCGTGCTCTTGTGTGTGTGTGTGTGTGTGTGTGTGGCCTGCTCAGCCCACCGGGGGGCGGGGCTGGCTGGCATGTGGTGCTGGGGGCCCGAACCGTGGTCCCGTGCTCTTGTGTGTGTGTGTGTGTGTG
>NW_004524586.1:547910-553339 GCF_000260255.1 Octodon degus | reverse complement strand
CCCAGACTACTGAGCCATCTCACCAGCCCTGCAAGCGCTTATTCTACTGAGTCATCTTCCTGGCCCATCTCTCCGATGCAGATTGGAATTTAAAAAGCAGTTTATTACTGAGGTCCGCCCATTGCGCCCCCCTCCCGTCAGCTTTCACACAGGAGAGGACTGAAAGAAAGGTGGCTAGCCCAGGAAGCAGGGGGGCTTTTGAAACATGGAACCACATTCAGTTTGGTAAAAAATTTACCCTATTTATTCTGACACAAAACAATGCTTTCAGGGTCATTGTGACCACTACTCAAAGTAAATTTCCTGGGGCTTTATGTTAGTTTGTGGTTATCTTGCACCTTGGTACTGGCAGCCTTGCATAGCCCGAGGTTACAAGAAGTGAAGCCCATTTAGTTTCCTTTTGAAGTCATCTCTGTAAACTCACTTTGTTTACAGAAATTAGTGAAGAATTTTATTTTAGAAAACAGCAAGAGGGGGCCCGGGGAGATGGCTCAGTGGACTAAGCGCTTCCCTGGCAAGCACAAGGGTCTGAGTTCAATCCCCGGTTCCGCAAAAAAAAAAAAAAAAAAAAAGAAAACAGCAAGAAACAGCCACTAGTTGCTGAACAACCTAGAGCAGTGGGTGAGTATACATTTCTCTTACAACAGAGAGCACAAGATTTACATTCAGGGAAGAGTCCTTCCGGGACCACAGAGCCTAGAGCTGAAATTGCTCTTCATGGTAATACAGCACACACTTGGCAGCTTTCTTCTGTAGCAGTGCAAATTAAACCTGAAGCGATACCCCAGAAGTCGCAGGTTTTAGTGGAGGTGGAGGAAGAACAGGGAAGTAGGAAAAGGCTTCAGCCTGACCCTGTGACCATCAGACTGGCACATTAACCAAAGAAAGCAGCTGGTGTCCATGGCCTCAGCGGGATGGGCTAGGAGCTGGCAGCTCCCGTGGGGGATGAGGATGGCCTCATGGTGAAGGGATGCCCTCTGAGGGTAAAATGTGGCCTGAAAGATATCCCAGGACCTTCCTGCTATGGCGGTGTCCTTGTACCAAGAGTAGGGAATAAAGGAAGGGCACATTTCATGATTGCTGAAAAGGGAGGAGAATGAGAGGGACATATCTTCACTGGGTAACAGGTCATGGATCAGAGCTCAGGGGTCCCTCTGTCTCCTGTTCCGTGAAGGTCCCTGTCCTATTTCAAGACCATTCGATGTAGACCTCTAGGAAGGAGACAATGGAGGTCTAGAGTTAGGATTCCAAATTAATACCCTTAGACTCTATTAAATTCCTGCTTCAAAGGGGGACTTGGCACTCTGATTGGTTGTGATCCTGTTGATACAGGGAGAAAAACTGGTCTCGAGTGGGTGACCTCCAAACAATATAGGGAACCTCCAAATGACATAGGGAAAAATGATCTCTGGACCTGACCTGCCCGAGTTCGTGTTCTCTAAAACCGAAGAATGAATTTTAGGAACAAATAGAAGTTATGAGCAGAATATATTTATTGAGAGAAAGAAAGCTCCTGTCCAAGAGAGGGACAGGAGGGGGCCCTACCGGGTAGTTCCCCTGGAAGTTGTCTCTTGCAGGGACTTTTATAGAGCAAAACCATGCGGGGTTAAGGTATAGAGGAAGGGGTCTTGCTTAGGGGGATGTGGGGTGGGACAAAACTATGGTCAACCAATGGGATTGCAAGCACCATTGCTCAGGTAAAGTTGATTAAATCCAGTATCAAATGGGAAAACCAATCATGTAACAAGCAGGCATGAATATGGGACGGTCTTTTCCTGTTGGGGGTTGGAATGCGAGACAGGCTCTCTTTCTGTTGGGGGTTGGGCTAGTAACTCAGTTGGGTCTTTCCAGGTGATTGATACCTATTTAGAATATCAATGCCAGGTGCTACTCTTTTTTTTTTTTTTTTTTTTCCTCCGAATGCCTTCAGGGCATGATTGCCTGGCTTGAGTTGTGGGGATCGAACCACAGCAACCTGAGCCTCACTGCTTTGTTGAAGCAGCCACTTAAAGAACTGAGCTAAGGGGCAGGCCCCCAGGTGCTACTCTTTTAGCATTTGTTCGGCCTTTAGGTCTTTAGGTCTGCTTCACAACAGGAGCATCCCCCCCTCCCACAGTTGTAAGGCATCTCATCTTCTGTGCTGTCTCCTTCAAGGACCTGGCCCTGTCTGACTGCCTATAACATTTCTATCTAACTCGGCTGCCTGCAGTACTGTCATCAAGTGATTTGAGTTAGAGCAGTAATCTCTGGCAGAGTTACCTGTTGGGAGTTATCGGGGATGCTTTAAACACTGCTGCTGCCTGGGCTGCCTTTGTGGGCAAGTCAGTCAGAATTTCTTGGGGGATGCAAGGCCAACATCAGATAAAGCCCCAGGAGATTCTGATGAGAAGCCAGTTCTATGTACAATGGTTTGTTGAATGAATAAGGGAAACTTGACAATTTCACTCTTGTGCCATACAAGTGTTGATGTATTGTACATTTTAAGTGAATGTGTAAAAGCCACTTGAATTACATGGCCCCTTCTGCTAGATGAAACTGTTGGAAATCTACATGAGAGGGGCTGGTGAGATGGCTCAGTGGTCTAAAGCACCTACTTAGAACAAGCTTAGCAAAGCACAGGGCCGGTGTTTCATTCCCCAGCACCACATGCCAGCCAGCCCCGCCCCCTGGTGGGCTGAGCTGACCACACACATACACACACACACACACATAAATAAATAAATAAATAAAATCTACATGAGAGTTCTTTCTGAGGTTGGAGTAAAAGCATTGTAGGGCTGGGAACAGATAAATTATATGACCATGTAAAGCTCCATGAAGTCTCACTTTAGTTCCAGAACATGCCTGTGTCAGTTACTTTCCCATTCCTGGAACAATGTATCCAACACCCACAGTTTGAGGAGGAGAAGTGTATTTGGTGCAGTTTCCAGTGGGTCAGTGGGTCAGTCCATGGTCAGCTGACTCCAAGTTGGAGCAGCAGGATAGTGGGACATGGCAGAGGGCAGCTGCTCACCCATGGCAGTCAGGAAGCAAAGAGTGACAGACACCAAGGAGAAGAATTTGCCCCTTCTCTAACTGGGTCCTAGCTCCTGACAGCACATTCACCTACGAGCTCATCAGTGGAAGAGTCCCCGGATGTGCACAGGGCCCCATGGTCCAGTCACCTTCCATATGTATGAGACTTTCGGGGCCTTTTAGATTTATTTATTTATATTTTGTTTTGCAGAACCAGGGATTGAACTCAGGCCCTTGCGCTTGCCAGGGAAGCACTTATTCCACTGAGCTATCTCCCCAGCCCCATGAGCCATCTCCCTGGCCCCTTAGATTTAAACCATAGCCGTACTCCTATGTCCACTTTTGGCTTGATTTGAGTGAATAACCACAGATACTAAATAGTAAATAGAGGATTCTTTTGGCTGGAAAGCTTGAGAGCAAGCAAGTTAGTAGGGTATTTTGGGGCCCTGAGCACTTCAGCAGAAACGGACAATGTTCCAAAGCTTATTCCTCGACACAGAATGGCATCCTTTCCTGTTTAAGTGCTGTTTCCTGTCCGCAGATGCGGAGAGCAGTGCTCCTTCAGCAAAGGAGGGCTTGACCAGGCACCTGTTGTGAGCAGCATCAGCCAGCCTGGGCTCTTTCTCTTCCTGAACCCACTTTACTGGAGAGCTCTTAACTCAGGGAGGGGGAGCAGCTCTTCTTCTGCAGCTGGAGCGATTCACTCGCAGGGTGAAAGGCAAGCAGGCCGAGAAGAGGCAGGACATGAGATGCTGTTAGGAGAGTTTTTAGACTGAAATTTTCCCAGCCAACTAATAAGCAGGATGGGACAGGCCAGGAAGCATCTCATGGAGGCCAGGAGAGGAAAGGCTCTCTGCGGTTCAAACAGAACAAACTAGAAGGCAAGGAGGGGAGCTGTTTTCTGTCAGAAGGCAGAGTGTCCTAACTGGGCAAGAGAAACACTTGCCCAGTTTCTGTGTTTCAGCACACTTAAATAGGATGACGGTCCAGATGCTTAGTTCTGTTTGTTGTAAACTGAGGACAGCTGCAACCACACCTGGAGCAGCATTTCAAGGAGCAGTTTATGGTTGGGTCACAAAAGCATACAAGACCCAAAAGTTGACTGGTTGAATGCTGGTTTGCAATCATGGACTCACTTGGTTGGTCTAAAATAATGTGATCCAGGCTGGAGAGTGAGTTGTAAAATGAATCGCTTGGTTAATTGTCCCACTGATGCATGTCATCCCTCTTCTCACCCCCCGTCAGGGTCATGGGTGACACTCTGATAATGGAAGACAGGTGAAGAAGAGGAAAGCATAGCAGGTTTATTAAGCTAAAGTTTTACAAGATCTGAGAGTCTCCAGAAATGAACACCGCAAGACCCTTGGAAAACTGCTGTCATGGTTAGATTTGGTGAGGAGGGGACAGTCCTGCAGAAGAGTGACTGGCTGCAAGGGATGACTGAATGCATATCCTGGGGATGGCCCAGCAAGGCCTGTCTGCTCAGGAGCCTTTCTCCCGCTTCTGCGTGGGGCAGAGCACCTCAGGACAGAGATCTTCAGGGAGAAGGAAGAGGGACAGAGTAACCTTTCTAGTCTTTATGGCTGGCCCTGGGAGAGGAGTTTGTTTCTGTGAGTCACCTTAGGGAAAGGAATTCTGTTTTCTGTGGCTCCCCTTGGAGAAGAATGAGCTGAGAGTGGTGAGCAGCAGGACAGTGGAGGGCTGCGGAACCCCTGCCTTCGAGGCTGCCTTCCAGTCTCCCTTGAATCTAAGTGCTCAGCATGTCAAAAAGCCATAAATGAGGGCAATAATTTTTGACTCCAAGCAATATTACTTGAATGCTTGTGCATTTTTTAATTTTAATTTTAAATTTTATTATTTTTTTTTGGTGGAACCGGGGATTGAACTCAGGGCCTTGTGCTTGCCAGGGAAGCGCTTATTCCACTGAGCCATCTCCCCGGCCCCGCATTTTTTATTTTTAAAGAATACAAAATAGTGATACAAAAAAACAGCATTAAAGATGATACAAGATTTCACTAAATGGGGCCAGCCAAATAGCTCAGTGGATTAAAGCAACTGTAAGTGCTGGGCCTGTGGTGCCGGTCTCACCCCCAGGGCAGGCTGAGATGGCAATTGAGACTAGGCATGGTGGCGCATGCCTGTAATTCCAGCTCTTAGGAAGCTGTAAACTGGTGGATCACTATGGCTCTGATCTAGTAGTGAAACCCTGTAGGCCCTTCCCTAAAATACAAAGGAAAAAAACAACAACAAAAAAAGATTTCACTAAACAAAGTAATAGGAATTCAACAGTGGTTGCTCTACTACATGATACTATCTTCAAATTAGTTTTGAAGATTACCAAATATAAAGGTGTAACATTCATTTATTTTTTTTTTATAAATTTAAAAAAAATTATTTATTTATGTGTGTGTGTG
>NW_004524586.1:532602-547810 GCF_000260255.1 Octodon degus | reverse complement strand
GCTTTGCCAAGCTTGTTCTAAGTAGGTGCTTTAGACCACTGAGCCATCTCACCAGACCCCTACATTCATTTAAATAAAAATACAAAACAAACAATAACAAGCCTGTTCTGGTCATTCAGAGATGGATACCAAAAATAAAAACGTAAAGCACTCTTTATGGCGGCTGTGCTTGTGGGAAGGACAAGGTTCAGCTGATACTTATTTCTGCTCAAAGCACAAGGTTATATTAATGGCAGACAAGTGAGCTAAGCCGGTGGGGCTACCGGGTATCCTGAAAAAAGAAAAGGAAATGTGCGTGTGTTTTTTCACTTACCTGGCATCTCAGGAAGGAAGTACACTCGGAATTATTTCCCTTTTCTGCTCCTTGATTCATCCCAGGTCTTCCAGTTTGGGAAAAAGGAATAGAACGAAGCTGGCTGCCCTAAGGTGGGCAGACCCTCGTCCTTGACCTCTGTGCTTCTGTAGAGTGACTGTCTGTGGATTAGGTATTGATATGGACAGCCAAATCCAGATCAATCATAGAGGCATTTGCTTTGGTTATTTAGGAAAAGGAACTTCAGCTGTAATCCAGAGAGTCTGTAATCAAGAACTTCAGTGTAATCGTGTCTTTAGTTATCTCAGGTATGGATTTTAATCTAGCTTATACTCTGTTAGATTACATAGTAACTACTTTATTCTAACTGTATGCGTGCAGAAAGGAACAAAAACCCCATATCAAACAAATAGAAATATATTGATGTAAAAATATGCAAGGAGATCTTTTAAATCAGAATTCTTTCTCAAACCCAGACATGCAACAGGCTAACAATATCACCTAGAAACATTTTTTATCTCCAACTAAGATTTGTTTTGCAGCAGAATTCATTTTGAAAAATTTGCCCATGCAAGTCCTTGTGCAGAGGCATCAGCTGAGGACCTGGGATATGAACTGTAAGTAGATAGAAGGTAGAAAGAGCAGTGAGGAGAGGAAACCCAGAGTTAGATCCTGGCTGCCCGAGCAGCACAAGCAGCTTTCGGGTGGAGAGGAGAGCAGGGCTGCCTCCGTTTAGCTTTTTAACCATTCCTACCCAGTTTCCCAAATAGTTGGAGATGGCCAAAATGAAAGGCTGGGCATGTGCATTCTTCATTCACTGCTTATACATGCAGACTTGGACTTCACTTTTGTGATGGTAAAGGCAAGTGTTAATATTTTTTAATAGGCTGGATGGATTGATTTTGAAAAAGGTCACAGAGCTTTCTGAAAGCAGTGTTGAGGTCTTCATTGGGATCTGCATTTTAAAATCTCAAGACTGTAGTTTGTACTTACTTTTAGCCCCGTGAGAAGTAGAGTACTACCTGCTAGAGAAGCCGTGTCATTTAGCAGTCACCTACGCTAGTACTCTGAACTTGGAGTTGAGGATACTTCAGTCTAGAGAGGATCAATGTCAGGAGTGAAGCTTGCAATTGCTGGGAATGGAATCTGCTACTCTGTGTGACATCAACTTTCTTTTGTGGGTGGGTAAGCCCTTTCCCCTGCCAAGAGGCAGAGCTCATTTTCTGCGGTCTTAATTAGCCACTCTCCCATTCTAAAGCATTAGTAATATACCTCATCTGTTAAATATGGTTTAATACTGCATTAAAGTTCCTTGGATATTGAATGGGGCTCTGACCTTTGCCCCCACTGCTTATATGAGTGCATGCAGTGCAAAATTACTTTAATAAAATGTGTAAAAATCTTATTGGGCAGCAGAGTGCTTGCCTTGATGTGGAAGCTGTGGGCTGGATCTTCATCAAGGAAAAGAAGTCATTACAGTTTTCCTCTTGTTTTTTAAGCTAATACATGTTAGTATTTTGGGGATTTGGTACAGGCATGTAACGGATCTTGATCATTTGCAAACCCACACCTTTGTTTTCCTCCCTTTTTCTTGGTCCTTTTCTGTTTCTAAAAGTCTGCCTCACAGTTTCCTATCCCTTTGATCCCATTCTGCTTTCACTCTCCTAGCATCCTAGAAGTTTCAGAGGCTGTGAAACAAGCCGCGCCCAGGCAGTTTGTCTCCTGACTGTTTGTTGCTGCAGTCTCTTAGCAGCCCTAAGGGAAAGCTGAAGGTTAAGCATATAGGGTGACAGTGCACTGATAGAATCACTAAATATTTATTTGAAGTTTTGTTGTGGTAAAAAACAAGAAAATCCCATCGTCTCATGGTACCTGGGTGTAAGACACAGAGAGCTGAAGGTGGTCAACACTGTGGCTTTTCATCTCCGTGGTGCAGAGGTTGATTGCGGCGTATTTCTTGTCTTTAGAAGATAAGATGATCGGTTTAAGAACACATTTAACTCTTAGCAAGCTTTAAAAAGTATCTTTGGAAAATATTTACATTTTTTCTACCTGTATGTAAAACTGCTTTAAAAGGTTTTTCTTGTTTTTTTTTTTTTTGCAGAACCAAGGATTGAACTCAGGTGCTTGTGTTTGCTAGGCAAGCACTTATTCCACTGAGCCATCTCCCCGCCCCCGAAAGGTTTTTCTTCTATGATATTGAATTAAAAATAGAGGAAATCATGCTCTCTTTTGGCGACTGATGTCTCTTTTCCTCTATTGTAATGTTTTTCCCGCTCTGGAGTCTCACAAAATTGAATAGTGCGGTAATGTGTTGCTCTGGCACAATCTAAGTTTCTGCCTTCTTTGGAAGCTTTCAGTTGCTTTAAATCTTGAATATTCTGGGTCTCTTCTTCTTTTTTTTTTTCTTTCTTTTCTTGTTACTGAGCATTTTGTTCCATTTCTAGTTGATTTCTGTGATCTCATCTCTTAAACATTTTTACTAAAGACTCAGAGAGATTGCTTTGAGAAAAGCGTTTTGTTTTCCCTGCCAGGAGGGTATATAGTTCAAGACAACAGCCATCTTCTTGGTTTTAGTGACATTTGAAAACATATTTACATTTTCTTCTATTTGATGCCTATGAAACATATATTTCATGCCAAGACTTTTTTGTTTTTAAATAGTGTTATGGGTCACTCAGAATAGGAACCAGATCAGCCAGGTTGGAATTTGGAAAGCCGTTTATTACTGAGCTCAGGCACCCCCCCTCCCGTCTGCTCTCACGCAGGAGAGGACCCAAAGGCGGCAGCCCAGGAAGCAGGAAGGGGTTTTCAACCCTGGAACCACATTGAGTTTGATAAGCAGATTTATTGTCTGACCACATTCAGTTTGGTAAACAAATTCATTGTCTGACACAAAATAATGCTTTCAGAGTGACTGGGACCACTATTCGAACTACGTTTCTGGGGCTTTTGTTTCAGTTTTTGGTTAATTTGCCCCTGAGTACCTGCAGGCAGCCTTGCATAGCCCGCAGGTTACAAGAACTTAAAGCCCAGTTAGTTTCCCTTAAGTCATCTCTGTAAGCTAACTTTGCTGACAGGAATTGGTGAGGGTTACAGGAATTTTATCTAGCAATCAGCAAGAAAGAGCCACCAGTTACTAAACAACTTACAACAGTGGAAGGTATACATTTTTACACAACAGAAAACACAAAAGATTTATATTTATATTCTACAATGTGAGTTGATCCATTACAAATAGCAGGAAAGTTGGTAAAATACTTGTTTAAATTAAAATCTCTGCTTCTTTTCTTAACTAAGTTGTCTCTCATATAGACTTTCAGGCTTAGAAAAATGGTTGTAAATTCAATAAATATAGGAATAATATTTCTTCCCTTCTTTCTTTTGCAGCGCTGGAGTTGGAGTTCAGGGCCTCAAGCATGCTAGACTAATGCTTTCCCACCGAGCTGCATCCCCAGGCCGTCAGAGCAGTGTTCTCTCAATTACTCTGAGATCTCTACCGAGCGCACAGCACTGCACTGATGAGCACTGAGCTGTTTCGCTCCTGGTTGACGCCTTCGCTGTGTCTCTGGCTGGTCGTCCGCTGCCTGACTGTTCACACTGCTTCCCTCCTGGCTCCGGCACACTGGCATTCCTCACGCTTCTCCAGCATCTGGGCATTTTGTCTCAATTTGCCTGCTAGCAAATCGTAACTGCCCTTAGGGTTTGCCCTCGGGTTTCCTCATTCATTTGACAAATATTTGACTAACTGCTGTGCATCCACCACCTGTTGGATAGAAGAGCCACCAGCGTAATTTTGCAGGTTCTGTTCTGCACAATTCTCAGATATATCATTTACTTTTCTTTTTTCTTTGTGGAATTGGGGATTGAACTCAGGCCCTTGCACTTGCAGGGAAGTGCTTATTCTATTGAGCTATCTCCGCAGCCGCTACATTGTAGTTTTTATATCAAGTCTTATTTACATCCTGTAAATATGTCCATGTCTCTGTGTGTCTATGACTTACTAGCAGTTCTCAGTGCAAGTGATTTCATCCCACAGGGGATATTGGACAAGGTCTAGAGACTCTCTTCTCTCTCTCTCTCTCTCTCTCCTCTCTCTCTCCTCTCTCTCTCTCTCTCTCTCTCTCTCTCTCTCTCTCTCTCTCTCTCTTTAGGAGGAAGTGGGGATTGAACTCAGGCTCTTGCACTTTGCCAGGGAAGTGCTTATTCTACTGAGCCATCTCCCAGTCCCTGGAGACAGTTTCTGTTCTCATGACTTGGTTAGGGGAGCTTCTGACTTCTAAAAGATAATTCCAGGGTGCTGCTAAGCAGCTGACAGCGCACAGGCTGCTCCTCACAAGAATGATCTGGTCCACATGGGCAGTTGTGCAGGGCTGGGAACGTGCATCTCTATCAGTATCTGTGAAAAACCTCCCCATGAGCCCCAGATCCACAGTTCTCGTACTTGGTCTATGTCTCCACATGTATATTATTACACTTCTGAACCACACCCTTCTCAGAGCTCAAGCTCTGCCGGCGCAGCCCCAACCTTTCCAAGTAGTCTCACCTCTGGGAATGTGACTCTGACCCACCTACGGCCTCCAGCTGGCAGGACTGCGCTCCTTTCACCAGTGCTGTCAGGATGATGGGTGTGTCAATGTTGCACCCAGGGCAGCACCCCTCTCTTGGTTTGAGTTCATCAGTGACTCTAGGGACTCCAGGTTTCTGATACTTTGTGATTTGATTCCATTCTCATCTCCCATTAGGTTTTTCCTACTCTTTTTTAAATTTCAGCCACCTCAGCTGCCTTGTGCTTTCCAGAATGTGCTGCTCTTTCTTACGCCTCTTGACCTTTGCATGTGTAGGAATGTTTTTACCCTGAATCCTTCAGCTCAGGACTTGAAATGCTTTTACCTTGTCTTTTTTGTTGTTGTTGTTATAATTTACTTTAGAGAGAGTATAATCATTAATAAGCATTAGGAATGGTACACATTTAGAGGACCAAGATGAGAGGCATTCGACCACAGGTCTTGCATTACATCTTGCTGCCCTTGATGTAGATGCTCAGTTGGAGATATCAGCATACAGAGTTAGTCAAGGTGAAAATTCTAAACATTAACTGCTGTTTTCAAAAACTGATGGAAATTGTGAGTACAATCACCTCAGCCATCCTGTATATATACTTGCATGCTTTCCCTCCTTTCTTTTTTCCTATCTTTTCTCTCTCTCATCTTCATTGAAAAAACTGATTTTTTGAAAGTGAGTGCCAATATTCAATTATTTCCGCAATCTTGCAGAACTGTATCTGTTAATCTGAGTAACAGATTTGATGATAAAAATAGATAATACATCAGCCATTGTTAATCAGCTATTCCTGTTTTGAAAATCTGTAACATATGCATTGATGTATGTTACTCTGTTTCTGTCTTTTTTCTATTTATTTTTGCTTCTCTTTTTACTCTTCAAAATTAAATTAAATTAAAAAGAAAAGAAAGGAAACATTTTCTCCTGACAGTTTCACTCTTACTCCTACCTCTACCCTCCCAACCCTGTACTAGAGTGGAAGATCTTCATTTTTGCTTCTTCTCTGAAGTCATGCATCCGCCCGTACTTGAGTTCCATAAATCTGATTCTTGTGCTGCAGCACTTGTGTCACCCTGTGGCATTCACGTTTTCTGCTTGCCTTCTACCAGCAAGACTATGAGCTTGCTGGAAGCTGCTTTGAGCTCTTTTGAGGCTAGTATCGCTACTCTCGTTTTGGTGTATGTTGGGAGTTTAATCAGTGTTTGTTGATTATGAGGAAGAATTTGGAAGGAACGCCTTCCCTCTTCATACTGATAGGTCTTCAAAGCCAATATGTTTATTTAAAGAAATAGAATTGAAATGTCCATAATGGCAAAAAAGTTGAAGAAATTACAGTGTAACCACATTTAAAATATCATGCTACTACAAGTTAGGTTGTAATAATCCATAAAAAACTAAAAAGAAGTCTTAAGTATTGTTAAAGGAGAAATTCATGATGAAAATTATGGTATAATGTATGTGCATGCACAAAGAAGGCCAGGTGGGCTCCACACCGCTGGCTCTGGTCATGAGGAATGTGCATTATCATTGCAACTAACATTTTTTATTTATTTATTTTTAATTTTTTTTATTTATTTGTGTGTGTGTGTGTGTGTGTGTGTGTGTGCGTGTGGCCAGCTCAGCCCACCAGGGGGCGGGGCTGGCTGGCATGTGGTGCTGGGGGATTGAACCGCGGTCCCTGTGCGTTGCTGAGCTTGTTCTAAGTAGGTGCTTTAGACCACTGAGCCATCCCACCAGCCCCTATTTTTAAAGATAATGCAGAATAGTAATATAAAGAAAAATTAGAAATGATATAGAATTTCATTTAAAAATAATATGAATTCGACTGTGCTTGATGTATTGCTTAGTGTTATCTTGAAATTAGTTGTTCAGATTACCAGATATATGTATGCAATGTTGTTAAAAGAAAGAAAAAAGGAAAAAAGAAGTTACAATAAATTAAGAAGAGAGGAAAAAGAAAACAGACAAGAAAATGAGCAAACAGGAACAGTCACACATTAAGTGCTCCTTTGCACAGACCAGCAGAAGGCCACAGCACAGTTGTCCAGGACATCCTGCTTACACACAGACATCGCTCTTGCCCCGTCCCTCTTCTGTCCTTGTCCTCATCTCAGTAATTCCTTCCTTTTGAACAGGTTCATTTACGCTTCACTGTGTCTATTGTACCCTTCAGATTTTATTTACTCTTTCAGGTTCTTACACTAAGGAGACAACATGATGTTTGCCCATGCAAGTCTCATTTATTTCACTTAAGAGGGTGGTCTGTAGTTATATCTGTTTACTAATAAAAGTCGCATATTTATCCTTTTTAATAGCTATCTAATACTCCATTGTGTAAAAATATATCTTTATCCATTCCTTAGTTGATGGGAATTTGGGTTGCTTCCAAGATTCAGCTATGACCAGTTGTGCTGCTATAAACATGGATGTACATAAATTGCGATGGTGTGATGTTTTCAGTTCTTTTTGCAAAATACCTAATAAGGGCATAGCTGGCTTGACTGGGACCTCCAATACTATTTTTCTGAAGAATCTCAAACTGATTTCCACAGTGGTTGTACCAGTTTGCACTCTCACCAACAGTGGAGAAGAGTTCTTGTTTCCTCACAGCCCCTCCAGCACTTGTTTTAGTAGATTTCTTGATGATAGCCATTCTTTCAGGAGGGAAATATAATCTCAGTGTACAACTAATAATTCATACAATAGTTAAAAGGTAGCGAGACTTAGAAATTAACTTCAAGACCAGATATGGACCTGTAAACAAACAAGGTAGAGACAGTATAGAACACTATTACTTTAGTGGCTGGATAAATGTTTAGAGAATGACAATCTCTTTTTTGGTGTATGTGCATTATGTGCTAATATGTGTACAGAAATAAGGCTCCAAAGATTTAGAGCAAAATAGTAACAGCAATAATTTCTGGATGGCAGATGAGTTCTGTCTCCATTCAAGACAATGAGCATGCTTTATTTTCATAAGAACTAATTTTTTCTAAAAATAGAAGACAGTACATAACAACTGTTAGAATTAAACTCTTATCTAAACTCCCAAGACTTGAACACACCCTAATGGGTATGAAGTTATCACAAAATATATCCACGTGAGAGCAGCAGCTGCAACATGACACTCTCACTCTTTTTTGTTTTTTTAGCAAAGACTAAAGGAAGAGAAGGAAGCCAAGCGGGCTCGTTTGGATGGGAGACATGACTACGTGTTCTCAATTGTAGCTTCCTGTTTGGACCTGAACAAAAGCGAAGTGGAAGATGCAATTCTTGAGGGGAATCAGGTGCGATGCATGTGAATTCTTGCCAACTTGAGTGTGGAGAGTGCGTGGCCGGTGGACCCTGTTCTGCGCCTTACAGTCTGCCTTAGCATGGACAGGGCTCTGTCCCGACTGCCCGGGAAGCTGCAGAATGAACTGGGGGATCTCCAGCTCTCCTTGGTGGGGAGCAGAGCATCCCTGGGGTCCAGTACCTGCTGGTCCCTACATCCAGAGAAGCTAGGCTCTCATGGCCTTTTGGAACTTGAGGCTGGGGAATTAAATGTTCATTCAAGCTCATTGGTGGATTGATTGATTTTGCATTTATCCTTTTTCTGGGCTTGGATTCTGAATTATGCCCTGATTTCTTCATTTGGGTGATGGTTTAGCTGCGGAAATTAGTGTCTTTGTTTCTATTTGATTCCCATTTTCTTGTACAGTTTCTCTTCAAAACCTAGCATGGGAATTGCTTGGTGATTTCACCTTGACAGAGAGGTCCAAAACGATGGGAAGATATGTTTCCATGGCAGTCAGGGAGGCATATGAGGAGGCCTGTTCCAGTTCCTGATGGCTTTTTAAGAAAAACTAATTGAGCAATAGAAAGGGAAACATAAGAAGGGAGGAAGGAGGAAAGAAGCATGGAAGGGAGAGTGGATGAGAGAAAGGAAGGAATAAAGGCGAAAAGGGCTTTGCAGCTGATACTGCTGATCCTGTTTTTTAAGTGATAGGCTTATAATTTTCTTTCTTTTTTTGGCTTATAATTTTCTTTTTAAAAAATTTTTTTTAAAACTTATTTGTGTGTGTGTGTGTGTGTGTGGCCAGCTCAGCCCACCAGGGGGCGGGGCTGGCTGGCATGTGGTGCTGGGGGATTGAACCGCGGTCCCTGTGCTTTGCTAAGCTTGTTCTAAGTAGGTGCTTTAGACCACTGAGCCATCTCACCAGCCCATGGCTTATAATTTTCTAAAAAATGGTTTTGGATAGACTGGGGATGAGAAGGGGAAACTAGATTGGTCATGTGCTTTTTTTTTTTTTTTTGCGAAACTGGGGATTGCCAGGGAAGTGCTTATTCTACTGAGCTATCTTCCTAGCCCACTCATGTGCCGATTTATGTGATGTAAATTATTTTTCTATGGTGGATCCCAAACCATCACTGTGATGTTATTAAATGCTATGTTGGAAAGCACTGTGGCAGAGCGGGTCTCATCAGCCAGTCAACAGGCTCCAGCTGTCTCTGCCTTTGTTCCCTCTTACTGAGCCACTCTGGTGGGGCTATAGGGTAAGAGGAAAGGTAAGGGTAGGTGACCCAGTTGAGAGGGAGGGAATGGTCCTCGTCCTCGGTCTCATTCTCACCATCTGTAGAGTATTTATGAAGTGTCAATTCCTGTTCTAAGTCATTTAATCTCTTATTTCATTTAATCTTCATAATACCATGAGGTAGATAACATTACTGCCAAAATACAGAAAGGTAGAAAGAGACAGGCTTGCATGGCCATGGGGAGATTGTTCCAGAGCTGAAGTGCTTACATTCGCCCTAATTCCAATGTGAGATGTCTGGTTTTGAGATAATATGGGCAGAATAAGTAGGCAAAAGCTCAAAACTGTAGGAACCCCAAATGCAAGAACCCCACTCTAACAAATTCAGGGCCCAGGACTGCCAGCACCTGGAGGTTTACAGAAAACATCTGGCTCAGGATCTCAAACAGGCCTGGGACAGGGTCAGGGGTTCTAATCCTGGCTGTGCTGGAGGACTGGAGGTTATTCTTGATGGGTCTGCTGTTCTTGTCCCTGGTGTAACAACATAGGACAGGGCGACTTGCCTTTCCTTACGGCTAACGTCTTGGAGCAGCACCGTGGACTATGAAGGGAGCCTAAGCTCACACTTAATTTTCAGGCCACATATACATTTATTTATTTATTTATTTATTTATTTATTTATTTATTTATTTATTTAGTGTGTGGCCAGCTCAGCCCACCAGGGGGGCGGGCGGGCCGGCATGTGGTGCTGGGGATTGAACTCGGGTCCTTGCACTTGCCTACTAAACTTGTTCTAAGTAGGTGCTTTAGACCACTGAGCCATCTCACCAGCCCCACACATATACTTTTTCAATGAAAAATAAAGCAAACTTTCCTAGACAAATAATAGAAGGGTACCAATAGTAATTACACTGTGTGTCATTCTCTTCAAAGTAGCTACTCAGTACAGGACATACACCAAAAGGATTCCTGCAAGAAGAAACGTAATAGCACAAACTTTCTTTCCAATGAACTAACATAAACTATGAGTATATGTGACATAAAATTTACCGCATGAACCAATTTAGGTGTACCGCTCATTCACAGCACTGTGCAGCTGACCTCCAGAGCTCTCGCAGAGCAGAGCCCGCCCGTACAGATTCCCCGTCCTCCTCCTCTTAGCTCCCAACCACCATCAGTCTGCATTCAGCCTCCACAAAGTGGACTATCTGGGCACCTCGTGTAAGGAGATTCACACAGCGCCTGGGCTTCACGACTGTGGGACTCCCGTCGGCATGTTTTCACAGCCCGTGTGTGGTGTAGTGTGCGTCATGTTTCCTCCTTGCTAAGGCCGATTAACGTGGTATATGTGTGCATATGCCGTGTTTATCTATCATCTTGTGCCGGAACCTAAGAAGCTACTGTGAGTGATACTGCTTGGCTTACGGGGCACATGTCTCTTTGAGATCTGCCTCAGTCCTTTGGAATATATAGAAATGATGGGGCCGGGGAGATGGCTCAGTAGAATAAGCGCTTCCTTGGCAAGTGAAAGGGCCTGAGTTCAATCCCCAGTTCCACAAAAAACAAAAACAAAAACAAAAAACAAAAAAACCCTTTATTTAAAAAAGGGGCCAGGGAGATGGCTCAGTGGAATAAGCGCTTCCCTTGTAAGCACAAGGACCTGAGTTCAATCCTCAGTTCCGACAAAAAAAGAGAAAGAAATGAATTTCTGGGTCATATGGTGATGCCCATTTAGTTTTTTGAGGAAAAACATTTTCCACAATGGCCGCACTGTTTCACATTACCAGCTACAGTACATGAGGGCTCCACATTCTCTGCATTCTTGCTAACTATAGTTTGCTATTCTTCTCTTCCTCCTTTCCTCCCTCTGTTCTTCCCTCCTTCCTCCCATTCTCCCTTCCCTTTTTCCTTCCCTCTTTCCCTCCTTCCTTCCTTCCTTCCTTCCTTCCTTCCTTCCTTCCTTTCTTCCTCCCTTCTTCCCTTCCTCCCTCTCTCTTTTCCTCCCTTCCTCCCTCCCTCCCTCCCTCCCTCCCTCCCTTCCTCCCTTCCTCCCTTCCTCCCTTCCTCCCTTCCTCCCTTCTTTCCTTCCCTCTTTCTTTCCTTCCTGATAATAGCCTTAGTGGATGTACATATTTTTTTTCCCTCTTTTCCCCTTTGTGCTCCAGACTGTGTCCTAGACTATCCTACAAGAAGTACTCCTGTGGGGAGCAGGCCAGTTAGTTGTCAAACTCTAGAAATGCAGTGAACCCCATGGATGGGACCAACCTCCCACAGAAAGCATGGCTTTTAGTTATATATGTTTTAAATATTAAATATTAGAAATATTAAAGTTGCCTGGTTTTGTTTTGTTTGTTTTTTTAATTTTTAAAAAACATTTTTATTTATTTATTTTGTGTGTGTGTGTGTGTGTGTGGCCAGCTCAGCCCACCAGGGGGCAGGGCTGGCTGGCATGTGGTGCTGGGGGATAGAACCCCAGTCCCTGTGCTTTGCTAAGCTTGTTCTAAGTAGGTGCTTTAGACCACTGAGCCATCTCACCAGCCCATGTTTTGTTTGTAAAAGAGATGGAGACTCAGTACTTAGTTCAGCCTGGCCTGGTCTTGAATTCTTGGTGATCCTCTTGCCTCAGCCTCCTGAGTGCTGAGAGTACAGGTGTGCACTGTCATGCCTGGCAATTGCCTGGGTTTGCAAAGGTTTGTCCTTGCCTGCCTGCCTGCCCGCCTGCCTCCCTCCCTCTCTCCCTCTTTTCTTTCCTCCCTCCGTCCCTCCCTCACTCCCTCCCTCCCTCCCTCCCTTCCTTCCTACAAGAACTACATCTGTGGGGAGCAGGCCAGTTGTCCGTCCTTCCGTCCGTCCTTCCTTCCTTCCTTCCTTCCTTCCCTCCCTCCCTCCCTCCCTCCCTCCCTCCCTCCTTCCTTCTTTCCTTCCTTCTCTCCTTTCTGATAATAGAGTTCCTAGTGGATATGTAGATTTTTTTTTTGGCTGAGAATGAAACATTCACCTCTGTTTGTATCTGTCTTCAACAGCTCAACACTTCAGGAACTTAGTAAATATGGGAGTAAATATCCCTTGTCAAATGTGCATATGTGGGAAATATTTCTATGATTAATTCAATTACTTTTTTCAAATTACTCTTTCCTATGGTGAGACACTTACTTTTTCATGGTTTTTTTTTTTTTTGGAATTGGGGATTGAACTTAGGCCCTTGTGCTTGCCGGGGGAAGCACTTATTCCACTGAGCCATCTCCCTGGCCCCTTCATGGTTTTTATGTTGGGAAAAATACCCCCTTCCTCATGGTACAACTTAGATACAGTCCTGCTTGCATAAGAAAAAATGATAATAATTTTACTTTTATGCTATTATATGGATTGAAATGCAATGTCTAATTCAGAGCAAAGTCCTTACCTTGTCTTGCCTTTTTTTTAGATTGAACGAGTTGATCAAGTCTTTGTTCCAGGAGGTCTCCGTCACCTTATGTTTTACTATCAGAATGTGGAGGTTGCAGAAACAGGTACCGCGATCTGATGGGACATGACCCAGAAATGGCAGGAGAGGCGTCGGGGGCACGATGGAGAGCACTGTGGAGGGCGGGAAGCAAGCAGGCTGCCTCTGCTCAGGGGCCAGTAGGCGTGCTGTGGGGGAGCACGACGTGACGAAGAGGGCCCGAGTTCCTCTCCTTATGGTAGCTCAGGCGATGTCATGAAGGCCTAAAAGATGGGCATCTTTTTCTCTTTTCAACACAGAATTATGCCAATAAGCAGAACATGATTTTCTTTTTTTTTTTTTTTTTTTTTTTTTGCCGGGGATTGAACTCAGGCCCTTGTGCTTGCCAGACAAGCACTTATTCAACTGAGCTATCTCCCTGGCCCCTGAATTTTTAAGTTAAACACCAGATTGTGTTTATTTTCTGCTGATTCTGGCTTACATGTCTGATATGGAACAACAGATTTAGTTGTTCTCCCCTACAAATTGTGAGTTTCTCTGTGAATCTAATTGGCTTGTCCCGAGGTTAATATAATTTGTAGGGGCAAACTGTAGACATAAATATGTATGTTATGATTCTGTCAAAATATTCTAAACCCCTTTATGATCCCTTTGAAAAAAGGGAAAATGTCAGTTTTTTATATAGAAATTAAGCATGCATCTTTAACAACTGAAGAAATAATGCCTGCAAGTTGTGATTGGTATTTCACCAGTTATCAGTTTGGTATTTTGTGCTCAAAAATTCATTACTTTTTGCACTGAAAATTGAAGATTTTAAATTTCTACCTCAGACTGCAAAATATGAACGCAAAGGAAGCGTTGCATTTGTCCATGACCCGTGCCCTGAGCCCAGCTCGGCTTCACATGCAGACCTCCTGTGGTGTGAGGAGGCTTCGTGCCGAAGCATAGTGCACGATCACTTTGCACTGCACGTCTCTACTTAAAATGCTTTTATTTATTTTTGGCAGAATTGGGGATTGAACTCAGGCCCTAGCACTTGCCAGGGAAGCGCTTATTCCACTGAGCCATCTCCCCAGCCCCTCTACTTAAATGCTCTTAGTGGGGGTCATTCTTGTGACCCTGGGCTAGGATCAGGCTCCTGACTTTCCCAGACTTTCTTGGATAGCAAATATTCCTGTGGCACTTACACACAAAGTTGCAGTCCAAAAATAGAAAGTGACATCCAGTGATAGCAACATCACTATTACTTCAATTCTCAAGAAATGTATTTTGTTCTGTTCTTGTGTCCAGACTTTATATTACAGGGCAGTTCAAATGCTAAAGGGTCTTGAACGCCTAACAATAAGTAAATAGATAATACCAAAGCGAGTAGACCAGAAATTACATCACCTCTGTTTCTCACGCTGTCCCACACCACGTCTGGGTACTCTGAACAACTGCCCCTGAGGTGGGGGCGGAGCCTGCGGTCCTTCTTGCTTCCTCAGCCCATTTTTCTTCTGTGTCTACTTTGGGTTAACAGTGTGTGACTGTGTGAGGCCTGAGCAGGACAGAGACAAGAGGCAGGGTGGAGGGAGCTGCCCCTGGTGGCACTGTGGTAGATGCCTCCCATGCACTACCAACACCCTTGGCCTGTGGCTACGGGGAGCACTGGCTGAGCATGCCATGGCGGCTTGTCGTTCTCACGATGGCGGTGGCCGTCCACCTCCACACCCTGCAGTGCGCCCCACCACCTGCTCTGTCCTCTGTGTCCTCATGGGCATGATTTAAGATGGTTCCGGTGGGCCACTGCTGTGCTCTGTGCAGGTACTACCTAGGTCTCTGGTCCCTGCCAGATATGGGTGTGGAGCTAGCACTCAGATCAGCCGCTTTGGCTCTGTGCCTCACAGCAAGTTGCATTTAGATTTTGTGGGCAGATGTCATAGTCCAATCCATTTCATCCCCAAACTTTGGAAGGCTCATGAGGTTGTGTTGAAAACTTTGTTTTGTGGCTAAGGTGACAACTGTGGCACCTTTCCTGAGACTTCCTAGTTTAGCCCTGAGAGTTCAGTATCCCAAGATGGCCCCCTCCTGAGTTCTGGGTCAGCAGGGACAGCTGACACTTCAAATTGTCCTGAGGAAAAAGTAGAAGTACTTCATAGCTCTACCATGTCACAGTACCCTGTCCCACAAACTCCTTCTCAGCTGTGGTCTCCTAATAGAGAAGCGGACATGTTAATCAGGTTTTGGATGCTGGCTTTGATGTTTCCACAGGAGTTTTTGTATTTTCTTTTCTTTTTTTTTTTTTACTTGAAACTCTCATTATCTAATATCTGCCATATTTTTGTGCCCTGGTTGAAACTTCTTTTTTAATAACTTTTTTTTTTTTTTTTTTTTTTT
>NW_004524586.1:518483-531210 GCF_000260255.1 Octodon degus | reverse complement strand
TTCCCCCCCTGAGGAATTTACGTATATATGTTAACTCCTTTGAATCTTACTACAATTCCAGTTGCTGTGTTCTAGTTTTATTATTTTTCCAGATGAGGAAACTGAGGCACAGAGAGATTCAGTTGCTTCCTCAGGGCCGTGTAGTCAGGAGCACCCGAGAGTACAGCCCTGGACGTCTGTCTACCCTGGAGCTCACCCCCTGAGCACTGTGTGCTTCTGTGTGGTCAGTCCTGAGCACACCCCTGTGCTGCGGGGCCAGCCAGCTGCGCGCACTGCGGTCGAGGAAGAAGAGCTTGAGTTCTGGGGTCGGAACCGATTTTTGACCCTGACTCCGTCACCTGCGGTCTGTAGCCTTGCACAGGTCACAGCTGCCTGCGGGGTGTGAGTTTTAATAATGCAGACCGGTCCCTAACATCGGTCCTGGAACACGGTCCGCCGAGCTGACGTTTGTGCCCCTCCTTCTCCCCACTCCCTTATGAGGCAGTTCCGAGGGAGCCTGTGACCTGGAATCAGGCACAGCCTTTCGTGTGCCTTCAGGGCGCAGATTACACATGGTCCAAATGCTAGATCCAGCGCAAGGGTGTGGAAGAGGTAACGATCGAATCTGCACAGAGAAACTCCATTCTGAGGGGAGCGTGTGGGCTAGGAACAGCATGTGAAAGTTAACTTCTTCGTTTGTAGGACAAGTGGGCTCTCCAGGAGGGGTGAATCTCGTGCCTGGAAAGATGAAGAAACCTAAGGTTTTTGTGACAGAGGGAAAAGATGTTGCTCTCACAGGAGTCTGTGTGTTTTTCATTCGGACTGATCCTTCCAAAGCTGTCACACCTGAGAACATCCACCGGGTAAGCGACAGGAATGCCCATTGACTGTAAGTCAGCCCAGATCACACAGGTCACACAACATGGCCTCCTTGTGGAGACAACCGTTGTGTTCATCATACTATTTAAACTGCATCTGAGGAAATATTTTTAGCACTTGATACAAGCAATTTAGAGGATATTTTCTTTAAATATAGGGAGGCAGGGAGATGGCTCAGTAGAATAAGCCCTTGCCTGGCAAGCACAAGGGCCTGAGTTCAATCCCCGGTTCCACCAAAAAAATATAATAAAATAAATACATACATCAATATAATATTATGCCTGTGTGAGCAATGAGGTCTTTATTTTTTTAAATTAGCATGTCTCCAGTGTATAATGTTTTATTCATATTGGAGAGTATGCCCTTAGCCTAACTTGATTCTTTTTCTTCTCTTGCCCTTCTCCCCTTCCCCCTTCCCTCCCTTCACCTTTAGGTCTTGTTTCCCAGATCTCATCTTTTAGTTCATAATGATTCAGTTCTTGCTGGGGGTCTAGTATGTGTACATCACACAGATTAATTCCTTTTTACATTTGATTCCCCTCCCCATCCTCCATCTCTTGGTCCCCTTCTCATATGCAAAAGATCTGTCTCCCTGTTTACTTTGAATTTTTATTTTATCTCCTTATTTACACTTTGAATGACTTATATGAGAGAATCCATGTGATATTTAATCTTGTGTGTGATTTATTTCACTTAGCACTGTCCTCAATTTGCATCTGTTTTCTTATAAGTGATCCACAATTTTCCTTCTTTATGGGTCAGTAGTATTCCACTGTACATAGCTAGCACATTTTTTATCCATTCATCTGTTGATGGGCTGCTTGCATGACTGAGCTATTATGAATTACCTGGCAGGGAAGGTACTATGGTCATGGACATCTTTTATTTTAAACAGAATTTTACGTACATAATTTATTAGTGGTGAGTTTTTTTTTTTTTTTTTTGTGGAACTGGGGATTGAACTCAGGTCCTTGCACTTGCCAAGGAAGCGCTTACTCCACTGAGCCATCTCCTCAGTCCCTTAGTGGTGAGTTTTATACAGTTAAAATAATATTTCTTTTCTGTGTGTGGTACTGGGGATAGAACTTAGGACCTCATGCTTGCCAGGCAGATGCTTATGCTGCTGGGCTATCTCCCCAGTCCTAAAATAATATTTCTAATAGTGGTTATGTTTTGAATAAAATTAGGTGCATCCATAAATGCCTAATGGGTTCACTGTCTTCTGAGAGCAAATAAATTGGTAAATATCTGATGCTCTATTTATTTTATTGTTTCCTTCTGATGACTGGAATAGTGTAAAAAATAAAATAGTATAAAGCTTGCTACTTTGCAAAGCTATCAAAATAACTGCATCAGCTCTCCTGTTTCTGGGACACAGTAACAAGCACCCACAATTCAAAGGACAAGAGGCTTAATCTGGACCATGATTTCCAGGGTCTGGCCCATGGTCAGCAGGCTCAGTGGCAAGAGCATCATGACAAAGGGCTTTGGGAGCAAAGCTGCTTAGTTCACGGTGACCGGAGCAGAGCAGACAGTGTGTGTGGCAAATATCCAAGGCCATTCCTCCGTGGCCTGCACAGGCACACTCAGCAGGGGGCTGTCCTAACCCCTTAGTGGCCCCCAAAGCCAGTAAGTGGAAGTGATGAACCTTCACCACCACATCACACCCTTTGGCAGCCTGACACCCAAACGCATCTCCTTAAACCACACGTAACCTCCAAATAAGCACATAACAACTTAATAATGTCATCTAATGCATTACAGCTATTCTGCACATAAGTAAGGCAACAGTGCCATCCTCAAAGTCTGAGTACCAGCAATTTTCAAATGCCCAGGTTAGTCTTCTGAGAGTTCGTGGAAACTCTTAGCTATGAACTTATGTAAAAATCAAAAAGTCAGGAACAGGATCCCAAGGTACAATGACACAAGGTAAATATGCCCTTCCGAAAAGGAAGAGCTAAGGGGGTAAAAAAACATAGGACCATAGGAAGAACAAACCTGAGGAGCACAAAACAAGTCTTGTATCTCTGTATCTGCCGTTCAGCGTGCATGGTGCGGAGGCGTGAGCTCCAGGGCTTGGCCTGCCCCATCTTGGAACCTTTCTGGTTATGTTCTGTGCAGCCTTCTTCCTGGGGGCTCTGCTCCTAGACTGCACTTTCCCCAGCACGCATGTGCCTGGCATCTCTGACCTCCGGGGGCACTGTGACTTCTCTCTCATGGGCTTGGTCTCCCAGCCTTTCCTTTAATTCAAGGTGGGAGTCTCCTGGGCTTCATAGCTGCTCACTTCTGCATGCCGACAATGAAGTAGCCTCACGTGGGTGATCCTGGCTTCTGGCATCAGCAGGAGCAGGCTCCCCGGACACTGGCAGAAGGAGCTTTCCAGTAGCTTGCTGCCTGGGGGCACTGAATCCCACGTAGCTCTTTCTGAGCAGGGGTCCCAGGGCTCATTTCTCAAATGAAAGGTTGAGAAATGTGCTTTTGCAATTTGAATTTGTGATGGGTGGGGGCTTGCAAATTCCTAAAGAGGCCAAAAGGCATAATTCTTCTGGTACTGACACAAAAGTGTTTGATTTTTCTTTAATGGTGCTAATAATTTCAGCAACCGCACTTCCTTTGGCACCAACTTTGTAAGTGGTTTCTTCTGAAACAAATTTTTTTTTTTTTTGAAACAAAATCTTAAGTTTGTCAAAAATTTCTGCCCTGGTCCAGCCAGATAGCTCAGCAGACTGAAGTGCCTGCTTAGGCAGGTGCAGGGACCAGGGTTTTATCCCTGGAGTGCCGTGCTGGCCCCACCCCTAGGATGTGCGGAGAGGTCAACTAAAACTGGGTGGGGTGGCGAGCTTCTGTAATCTCAGTGCTTGAGAGCCTGGAAATAGGAGGATCCCTATGAGTCTGATCTATGTAGTGAGATCCTGTAGATCTTGAGCTAAATACATTAAAAAAAATCTGTCCTGCTTTATTATCCCAGTTCTTACTATAAATTTGACTGAAAGCAGCAGCAGCATGCAGGACACAGCCTTAATCTGGGTTGCCTTCTGGATTGCCTTGAAACTTCCTCTGCCAGATCAGTCGGCTCACAGCTCCTTACATTTAGCCTTCTACGAAGTCAGAATATGGGCAAAATGTGTTTTTTTTTTCCTAGAGTGTAACATGTGTAGCCTCTTGTCCCATTCCCAAAAGATCCTTATTCCTAATTGAAACTTCAGGAGCCTGGCCTTTGTTGTCCACATTTCTGTTACCATTCTGGTCTTCTAAGCTCTAATCAGAATTGTCTGTCAATTTCTTCTCACAACACTCTAGGACTTCTCCAGTTTGTGTCCCTAAACCTTTCCAAGCATCTCCTGCAAAGTAGTTCTAAACACTGAATAAGATGGCGAAGTACAGATACATCAACAATATAATTTCTCTTATTTGAATGTTCCACATTAGCTTTCCTGTCAGAGACACACAGTGCCTGCCACTCACAACACGGAGAAGGAGAGGCTTGATTTGGCTCGCAGTTTCAGGGGCTTTATTAGTGGACAGCTGACTCCAAACCAGCAACTTTATGGTTGCAAGGCACAGTGGAGCAAAGCGGCTTAGTTTGCTGTGCCTGGGAAGCAGAATGGGGGAACGTAGCCGAGGGGATGTGGCGAGGGATGCTGTCACTGCCCACTGTCACTGCCCTGGGGCTCACACAGGTGCACTCCGAATTGTGCTTGCTGATCCCCTAGGTGGCCTTTCAGCCAATCAAGTTGACACCATCAATCTTCAGCACCACAGTAATTACTGGGTGACTTCACCACATGTCTGGTTCATTAAAGATATTTAAACATGGCTTCGTGGCTATGGTGGAATTACAGATAATTTTTACAGTAAAGAATCCCATAACTGTTTTCCAGGAGGTGAGCTTTAACATGTTAGACACTGCAGATGGGGGCCTGCTAAGTAGTGTGAGGTGCTTGCTTTCGGACGTCTTTATTCCTGCTCTCAGAGCCTCGAGTCATGGCTGGGGTGAGCTCGAGGGTCTTCAGGATGCACCTAGCATTCGTCAGGAGTTCCTCAACTCTCTGGAAGGCTTTGTAAATGTCCTGTCTGGTGCACAGGAGAGTTTGAAGGAAAAGGTAAGAATAATTAAATTGTTTCTTTAAAAATAATCAGAGGTGAGGATGACTCCAAATGTGTGGTAGTCTGAGCAACAAATTTAATTACAATATGTAATGTAACGACCAGTTTGGCTGCCTGTCCTTTTTTTTGAAATTATGTATCATATTTATTGTTTTACATTGTTATGCTTTTGTCTTTTTCTTGTTAGTTATTTTTGCTTTTTTCTCTTTAAAAAAATGAAACTGTTGACACTTTCACCCCCCAAAGTGGTCTGTTTTTCATGCCCACTCATACTGCAAGAGAAGGAGCATTTTCTCCCAGTGGGAGAAATGGACTTTTCAGTAGTTGTATGGATTTTGGGTTGGCTCCTACCACATCTTGTTATTTAATCATCTTTTTAATTAGGTAAGCCTTCAAAAATGTGACATATTTGAACTGAAAACACTGAAGGAACCTATGGACTACTTGGCTTTAGCTAGCAACCCTGAGACTCTGGAAAAAGTAGAAGGTTGTATGAAAGTGTGGATCAAACAGACAGAGCAGGTAATTTTCAGAAACCTATGATGAGTTCTATATGCTGTGCTACTTGATCAGCAAGTGGGAGGTTTATCACGATATTCTCATTGCCTAAGTATCTTACCACTTGTCTTTCAAAAGATGAGACATTTGTGAGGCTTTCATTCATGGTCATCAATTGGAAAGGGCGGGATCCTAAGAGGGGAAAGTAGATGACTATGTAATGAGAGGGCTTTTGCAATTGTTTTGAGAAGGGTCTCTGAATGAGCAGCTCTCTAAGTCATGCTGCCCTCCATATGGGTGATTGAGAAGTGATCTTTAAAAAAAGTATTTTGGGAGAAGTTCTGAAGAAAGGTGAACATAAAAAAATAAGTGCAATTAATGTTGAGCTATGGACCTACCAAGGTCATATGGTAACAGAACAGGTAAGGAAATGTTCTAAATTCAGGGCCTTCAAAAGCTCATGCAAGCTTATTAAATAAGTACTGTTGAACTTTTAAAAAAATAGATACGTGGTAAATTATGAGACCACTGGCACATAAACTATATCATGATTCCGATAGTGCAATATTTCATGTAACCTTTTATGTTGCTCAGCTGTTGTGTTCCAGCCTCGAGCACGTGGGGTGGCTCATCTTTTCTTTGTGCATTACAGGTCCTTGCTGAAAACAATCAGCTGCGGAAGGAAGCAGATGATGTTGGGCCCCGAGGGGAGCTGGAGCACTGGAAGAAGAGACTTTCCAAGTTTGACTACCTTTTGGACCAACTGAAAAGCCCTGACGTGAGGGACATGCTGGCTGTGCTCGCGGCTGCCAAGTCCAAGCTGCTGAAGGTAGACGATCATTTCATTCACGCCACCCTACAGATAAGCGTGAGAACTGTCTGTGTGCAATTTCATAGAGCAATTAGGAACACATTGTTTTACTTGTGAAAAATCTTTTAAGACTAAGAATATTGCTCTTACGTAGTTTAGGATAGTCTCAAATAACCTTTGAATGAAAGATATTTGCTGACTGCTGTATGTGTACATATATGCTTTATCAGAGGGCATGACATGTAGTTATGGTAAACATACGCACATACACTTGTATATGTATGTATGTATTAGACCAGTTAGATGAAACAATAATGAAAACTTAGCATATCTGTGTTTATGTTTTAGTCCTGTATATTAGTTTTATATTATAAAAAATTGACTCCAAAATTTAGCCTAAAACAACATACATGAGGTCTGAGAAAAATATGGTATTTAAATTGAAAATATTACAGTAGAAGCTACACTGCCATTAATCCTTCTCAAAAGTCTTCTCATTTGTTTCCTATTTCCTCTTATTTAGACATCTTCCATTTTAAAGTTTGTAGCCTGGTTTGTACAGACCTGGTAAATGGTTGGCAGTTAATAAACAATTGTTGGGCCCTGGGAGATAGCTCAGTAGAATAAGCGCTTGCCTGGCAAGCACAAGGGCATAAGTTCAGTCCCCAGTTCTGAAAACAAAACAAAACAAAGCAAAACAAAACAAAAAAACAATTGCTACATAAGCGATGGACAGAAGAGCAGCGATGAAGAACAGGAAGCTCAGGCTAGAATAGAGGTGGCAGGGAATGGGAGAGAGATACACGAGAGGGCCCAGCAGTCAGGGGGAGAGGGAGGGAGGGAAGGAGGGAAGGAGGGAGAGTGGTGTGGACTTCTAGGCAGCCCAACCTCATGGTGTTCTGTGCTAGTTATAGAAGAGACTGTACAAGATGGTGGCTGGAGGAGATGCCTCTAGACATTTACTTAAGAAGCTTGAATTTCTCTTCAGCATCGCAATGCCCCTCACCTCCCGGGATTCAGGTTCGTGCACAATACATGCAGCACCAAATGGAAAGCTTGACCTCAGGGACTGCTGGGGACTCTTCCATGGAAAGTTCTTCTGTTAAGAATTGCATTAGGATGCTTTCCTCTCTTGTGCTTAGATTTGGAGGGAGATGGATGTTCGAATCACTGATGCTGCTAATGAAGCAAAGGACAATGTCAAATATTTGTACACACTTGAGAAATGCTGTGACCCGCTATACAACAATGATCCTGTGAGTAAAGGGTTCCATTTCTTCAGTCAACTGGTGGTCCTTTCTGCACTAACGGGGCTGAGAGTTGAACTTTGGTTTAGAGATATGATGGTTGGAAGGGTCTTCAACAATTCTTTTATATTTTCAAGGAAACACATTTCCATATTTACTTCTCTGCTTATCTATATCACCTTATCTACTGTTGAAAAGTACAAGTATGTGTATCTCCATTTGTGAGATGTCATGTTTTAAAAACATTTTGACTATTATGTTTCCCATTAAATACGGCAGTTGACATCCTGAATTACATCCCCCAAACTGTGAGAAAACTCATTGGCTGGTGTTTAAAAAAATGTTTTTGCTGTAGGAATTGCTAGCTTGAATTTATTATAAAATTCATTGTTAACAGAATCTCCTTGTCATTAACAGCAAGCTATTTTTTTTCATTTAAATAAAATTTGATGACATAAATATAAAATTATTGCTACTGTATTCACATGTAGCTTGGATAATATTAAAATTTTAAACAGAAATATCAAATTTTAATTAAGAGAATAATTAGATATTTTAAAGAGTTAAAGATGCTGTACGGGGGGCCCAGCCCTAGCTCAGTTCTTTAAGTGGCTGCTTCCACGATGCTGGCAGCCTCAGTTTGCTGTAGTTCGATCCCCACAACACTCCAGCCATGCAAAAGTGCCCTGAAGGCATTCAAGGAGAAAAAAAAAATTCCTTATTGGGGCTGGAGAGATGGCTCGGTGGTCTAAAGCACCTACTTGGAACAAGCTTGGCAAGGCACAGGGACCGCGGTTCAATCCCCCAGCACCACATGCCAGCCAGCCGCGCCCCCTGGTGGGCTGAGCTGGTCACACACACGCACACACACACACTAAATGTTAAAAAAAAAAAAGATGCTGTAGCACAGTGACCCATGCGCACAGTGACCCATGCGCACAGTGACCCATGCGCACAGTGACCCATGCCCGAGGTGGATGGCAGCGCAGTTCACAGCAGTTCAGTGCTGGACGTGGCCTGGACGTGGCCTGGACGTGGCCTGGACGTGGCCTGGACGTGGCCTGGACGTGGCCTGTGCTGGCTGGCAGATGAACGGGGGACAGGATGAATCCTGCACACAGCGACGTGCTGCTCCGACACAGGGAAGATTGTCGTGGGACAGTGCACGCACCTTGCGACCATGACGCTAGGGGGAATAAACGGGCTGTGCAGCTGAGTAGTGCGTGGCTCCCTCACGCGGGAAGCCAAAACCATAGTGAAGAGCAAAATAAAAGACAGATGATAGGAAGCTGGGGCAGGTCTTCCTCAGATGGGAAGGGGATCAAGAGGGGGAGCGGAGGGATGGGAGGGAAAGCAAAGAGTAAAGGAGGTAGAAGGTGTTAGGTAGTGAAACAACTCCACACGAAGAATGTGGACATTCTAATACTGCAAATGTGTGAAATGAAAAAAATAAAAGAAGCAGAATAAAATAAAAATATAGCTAATACAAAAAATTGAAGGATTAGACATTTTAATTAGAATTTTGCAATTTTATTTTTTCCTGAAAACTTTCGTGATATCTTCCAGATTTCCATGATTGACGCAATTCCTACACTTATAAGTGCAATTAAAATGATCTACAGCATCTCTCATTACTACAACGCCTCAGAGCGGGTCACGTCACTATTCGTGAAGGTAAGTGCACAGCACAGGGGCCGTGCTCGCCTGCCCTACTGCCGGCTCTCAGTATTTTCATAATTAAAAATTACCCAACAATTTGATAATTAAGATGACCCAATCCAGTCGCTGTATATTGGCTTAGTTTAACAATAAGACAAAGTTAATTGGAGAGGTGAATTCTAGCAAATAGAGCATTATTTCAAAAGCAGTTATTATGATAAATACTTTGTTAAATAATAACAACAAAAGTATTCTTTCTTGAACTTTGTTCTCTGTTACTTAGTCAATCATTTATTATTACTGAGTAAATTTAAATGAAGGAAAATTGTACTTAACTGGCTATCCCTGTTTCATATTTTATACATCACTTCCACATTTTTAGCATGCTATGCTTGGTTCCTTGTTGTTTGTTAAACAATTATTATAATAATAAAAGCCACTTGCTGTGTTTTGGTAATCAAAACAATTATGGGGCTGGCAAGATAGCTCAGTGGACTAAAGCACCTGATAAGGCAAGCACAGGGACCTCGGTTCAATGCCTGGCACCACGTGACGTGCCAGCCCTGCCCCAGGGTGAGCTCAATTGGCCAGAGTCCAGAAGTGGTGCATGCTTGTAATCCCAGCGCTAGAGAGGCTGAAAGCAGGAAGACCATTGCGAGTCCAAGCTGAATAGTGAGAACATACAACAACCAAATACATTTAAAAAATAAATAAACAAAAAGTAAGTAAAGAAAAATAAAACAATTATAATGGCTCTCCTAAATAAAGTGTGATGAATTTTAAGACTTATGTTTGGTGATAGTTCATTGTAAGCAGTGCTACAGTTCCCCCTTTTGAGTAATTTCTGAGGAATAAATAAGTTTTTCTTTATCAAGGAAAGATTTCCAGTTTTATTTCTGCATTAATGTAGGAGAATTTTTGCATCAGTGCTTGTGCTCTGAACACCCACGGGCATGATGTGTAGTTCTCCTGGGACTGTAGAAAGCCACCCACCTGGAAGCATTGTCTTGGCTCTCGTGTAGGCAGCTCAGGGACAGCGAAGGCATGTCTACGAGATTCTTCCCAACTTCTTCGTACTTTACAACTGCATGTTAGGGTCAGAGGGAATGTTCCCTGAGCAAATGAGACTCAGGGTGTGTTCCTGTCATTAATCTAAATTTCATGTGTATTATTTGTAGGACTTGGTTTAGGGTTAAATTGTGCAAATACATTTTTAGCTAATTATTATTGTTGTCACTGTTGCTGGATTTTTGAGAGGGGGGTCTTGCTATGTGTTCCAGGATGGCCTTGAACTGACTGTGTACCTCAGGCTGGCCTACAACTCCTGCTCATCCTCCTCTTCCCACGTGCTGGGATTGCAGCCCTTAGCTGCCATGCCTGGCTCCTTTGTTTTACTAGTCTCTCAGTTATTTTTTTTTTCCCCATTGCTGGGATAAAATACGCAGAACCCAAAATTAAGGAAAGAAAGATTTATTTAGCTCACAGTTAGTGGAGGTTTCAGTCCATACTCAGTGGCTCCAAGGCAGAGTGGCACATGACAGAGGGTAGCAGAAAACAGCAAAACAGGAAGAGCTAAAAGGGAGTGGCCGCAACAATGGCAGAGGAGCAGGGAGAGCAAGCCTCTTTCCCTTCCTTCCACTGCGTCCAGGCCCTCTGCCCTAGGGGGGGTGCAACTGGCCCACCCACAAACCCAGCACTGGATCAGGAGTTGGATCATCAAAAGTGCTCTCTGCAGATAAGCATGAGGAGGGAATAGCGGGCCTTTAGAAGTCTGTACCACGACTGCATGAGGTTTTGGGGGACACCTACAAACAAAACATAACAATTATAGAAAACCTTTGTCATAGGAGTTTAGAATGAGTCACCACAGGGAAAGAAACTGTGTCCTAAGCCCGCCTGTGTGTGCATCTGGATTCAGGGATGGGCCAGCGCTCCTTTCCTTCTCTTCTTCCTTGTGATCCTTGGCACTGGATTGCCCTAGATATACAATACAGATATTTAATTTTGCCTTTATAATATTTTTTTAAAAGTCAAGACAGTTTTGAAGGTTGTTTTTTGGTGTTTGTAGGGGTGAATAAGATGTTAGTGGTTTTATAAATGAGCTTTCTTTGCCTCTCTGGGATCTTCTTTTGACATTTTTGGTGCAAGTCCTGGTAGCATGGGATACCAAGGTCAGCTGCGCTTTACCTGCTGTTTGTAACCTGTGACTTCGGTATCAGAGCAGGGACCTGTGGAGGTAGGAAACTCCTCTTTAGTTGCTAGGCAGCAAAATAAATCCTTCGGTTGATGAAGACCTGTATTCTGAATACAGAAGAAGGTCCAATTGTTGATTTTCCAGATGATTTTGCTACTATTAAAGGGCCAGCGATTGACTCAATTTTGCCGAGAAAATAAAATCCAAAGCTCAGGTTCACAGGTAGGCAATTCTGAGAGGTAGAGGAGTTGAGGACCTTCTACACTTATTTATAACCTATGGCTGTTTTATGTAATTCACACCATTTTATTGGAAAATTTCAGGTTACAAATCAGATGATATCTGCATGCAAAGCCTATATCACCAACAATGGAAGCGCATCCATCTGGAACCAGCCTCAGGATGTTGTTATAGCAAAAATACTATCTGCAATTAAACTTAAGGAGGTAATAGCTTAATATGATATTTAAATGTTTGTTGTTGTTATTATTATTACTATTATTTTGCTGAGGTATCTTTTTTTCTTAATATATTTGATACAAGGTCTCACTACACAGCTTGGACATGTAGTGAGCCTCCTGTTTTCAGCCTCCCCAGTGCCGGGATTGCAGACGTGTGCCATGAGGCTGGACTCAGTGGCTGGCTCAACCAGCCCTGAGGTGGGCCTGGCATGACATGTGGTACCTGGGATCAAACCCAGGTCCCTGCACTTGCCTGAACAGGTGCTTAGTCTGTTGAGCTATCTCGCGAGACCCACTGAGAGCATCTTAAATCATTTAGCAATTATATTATGATTGGTTGCTGAAAAGAATAGTTATTCTTGCAAGGCAGGTTTTTTTCTTTTTGTACTTGGAATGGAACTCAGGACCTCCCACTTGCCAGGCAGGCACTTGTGCTACCCAGCCATACAAATAGTTAAGAAAATTGAGAATTAATAGAGCTCCCCAAAACACATTCACTTTCTTGCTCCTGTTGGGACCCCACTATTTCCCAGCATCACACTAAGTTCTGGAGATACAAAGATCGCCAAGGTGAGAGAGTCTTCCTTAAACGTCCTGTAGACCAGTGGGGAGACCAACAGGGTGATGGAGTTAATAGCCAAGTTACTGAGCAAGGTAGGAAGGCCACAATTTTGAGCCACATGAATAATTAAGCTTTTGCTGTCTTGAAAGATGTTGTTCCAGGCTAAGTGAGAAGTTCACATAAATCCATGAGTCTGCAAAGAGTTTTGCATTTTCATCCTTATTTGTTGTCACCTTAACTTAAGAAGATAAAATTATCTTTACAGTCCCCCCATTCCTTCTCTTTGTCTTTCATTATTCCTCCCTCCCTCCCTCCTCCCTCCCTCCTCTC
>NW_004524586.1:514508-518209 GCF_000260255.1 Octodon degus | reverse complement strand
TTGTGCATTTCGATTGGCAGTATCTTTGCAGTTTTTCATATACTCTGATTTCCATAGGAGATAATCCCCCCCCCTCCAGAGGGTGGCTCTGGCTAATGTCTGCCAGTCCTCGGGAGTAAGCTAATTGTCAGCCACAGTTTCTAAAATAGCTGTGGTATATGGAGCTGTGGCTCTGTATTGGGCAACTGCCACATCCCCAGACTAGCTTTTATGTGAGTTTCCAGAGTGATCCTTTCCATGTAGTGTGCAGTATCAACTTGCACCCTTCGTTTCCATGTGGTGCATGAAGTGCTTCAGCTCTTCCAGGGCATGGAGCTTGCACCTATGTCACACCAAGCTGAAGATACTTACTTTTTGGTTCTTAAAAAAACCATGGGAACCTTGTGCTAGGGTAATTTTTCTCCCTACCCAAGCTCGGAGGAGGTTGCAGGTCTCATGGCAGCTTCCAGCGTGGCAGTCTCTGCATCCTCTCTGCAGGCTCTGGGCAGCACTTGGGGCTCCTGGATTTCTGTCAGGACCACTCAGCGCTCTCTGCACATTGGGACCTCGTCCCAGGCCTGACCAAGGCCCTGTATCTGACCAGTGCGGAGCCCAGGCTGGTGCAACTCAGTAACCTCTGGTGTTCAGATCTCTGCTTTTGCTTCTGGGCATTTAATTTTCTTTTTTCTTTTCTTTCTTTTCTTTCTTTCTTTCTTTGTGGAGCCGGGGATTGAACTCAGGCCCTTGCGCTTGCCAGGCAAGTGTTTATTCAACTGACCTATCTCCCCAGCCCCCTAACTTCCTTTTAAGCTCAGTAAGTTTTTCTGTTGTATTTGGCTCCCATTTTAGATATTTGTAGAGGATGGGGAGCTATTTTATTTTGTTGATAAATAAAAAATTCCTATGTTGATTTATTCATAATCAAGTTTTATTCTATTTTAGAATGAGTTACAGAAGTTCATGGATATTACTTTTGAAAAGATTCAAGGCACAAATCAAGCATTAAGTATGTTAAAGAAATTTGAAAGGTAAAAGTAATTTTGTAAGTTCCATTTTATAAATTGGGATAATATGAACATAGTTTAGCCATTGTTATTATTATTAATTATTATTATTATTTTGCCTAATCAAAGAAAGGCTTTTCTTGAACAGTGTGAGCCACAATTATAGTTTCTTTCAAAAGATTAGGATGATTACCTCTTTGAAAGATTAGCGATTTGCTTTATTTCTGAAAATAAAGTATATGCTCAGTACTGAGGTATCTTGTGACTGCCACAGTAATACCAATATTTAAAATTAAAATAATTCTTCCCACGCTTTTCCTACACTGTAATAATTGATGCAGTTTTGATTCTTTTCTTGTGCTACAGCACTGTCTCATTCTTTTCCACTGGTGTATGTTTTATTTTTATTTATTTATTTATTTTTCTGTATTTTAGGAAAGGGTCTACAAGGTGTTCAGGGTCCCACTACTAGATTGGATTCATAGTGATTCTCCTGTTTACAGCCTCCCAAGAGCTGGGATTACAGGCATGTGCCCCCATGACTAGTCTCAATTGCTACCTCAGCCTGCCCCAGGGGCGGGGCCAGCACAGCAGGCCTGGGGATTGAACCCCCGGCCCCTGCGCCTGCTTGCAGATGCTTTAATTTGCTGAGCTATTTGGCCAGCCCTGGTGTATGTTTTAAAGTCAGTCTTCATAAAGATTAGTAAATAACTGTATTAACCCAAATATTCTACTGTTTTGCATTCTAATCAGGTTGGGTATACCCAATCTTGGCATTGATGACAAATATCGGCTAATTCTTGAGAACTATGGGGCTGACATCGATATGATTTCAAAACTGTACATGAAGCAGAAGCACGACCCTCCCTTGGCTCGAAACCAGCCTCCCATCGCTGGGAAGATCTTGTGGGTGCGTCAGCTCTTCCACAGAATCCAGCAACCTTTGCAGCTCTTCCAGCAGCACCCAACCGTGCTGAAAACACCCGAGGCCAAGCCTATAATTCGCAGCTACAACAGGGTGGCCAGGGTCCTCTTGGAGTTTGAGGTTGTCTACCACAGGGCCTGGCTTCAACAGGTGAATCCCTGGAGGGTGTTCTATGAGACTGTCCACAGAGCAGGGTCCCCTAACATTGTCAGGACTGTGCCAGTGGGATGTTGCATTTGCAGATACGTTGTGAATCATTTGGCTCAATCTAGACTAAAAGATGCTCATGAAAGAAAGTAATTATTTTAAAAAATTATTAATTTTGACTAAGGGCTTAAGCTAGGTAAAAGAAAATCATTTTTATTTTAATTTATAAATGGTGAAGTAAGAAAAATCCTATTTATTGTTTCCCTTACCCTAATGGTTAGGTTTCTTCCTTTTTATTTTTTATTTTTCATTTTTTTGAAAGCCTTTACTTTATTATTTTATTTTAATAATCTTATTGAGAAACAAATAGCAATGAGATAGTTTCAAAACCAATTGGTAGGACAGTTTTAATAATTAATGCATTGCACATTGTTGTCTTCTTAGTGGTTATTCATAGTACAAGATGCAGACATGAGGACCGCAGCTCTTGTTTGGGGCATTGCTATTGTCTCTAGGGATCGGTTCCCACCAGGTAGAAATTCGGCCTCTGGGTCTCGCCGGGAAACTGGAGGAAGGTCGTAAGCATGAAACGCAGTTCAGTCTCCACCGGTGGTGCTGGCCGCCTCTCTATGCAAGAGTTAAGATCCCTGGACATTAATAAACCAGGCCTTTATACTCCTCAAACCAAAGAAAAACCAAGCTTTGGCAAGTTGAGTATAAACAAACCTACATCTGAAAGAAAAGTCTCTGTGTTCGGTAAAAGAACCAGTGGACATGGATCCCGGAATAGTCAACTAGGTATATTTTCCAGTTCAGAAAAAATCAAGGATCCACGACCACTTAATGACAAAGCGTTCGTTCAGCAGTGTATTCGACAACTCTGCGAGTTTCTTACAGAAAATGGTTATGCATACAGTGTATCTATGAAAGCGCCATCTGTCAAAGACTTTATGAAGATCTTCACCTTTCTGTATGGTTTCCTGTGTCCTTCGTATGAGCTTCCAGACACAAAATTTGAAGAAGAGGTGCCGAGAATTTTTAAAGACCTTGGGTATCCTTTTGCTCTGTCCAAAAGCTCCATGTACACCGTGGGAGCCCCTCACACCTGGCCACATATTGTGGCAGCCTTGGTTTGGCTAATAGACTGCATCAAGATACATAATGCCATGAGAGAAAGCTCACCTTTATTTGATGATGGACAACCTTGGGTAGAAGAAACTGAAGATGGAATTATGCATAATAAGTTGTTTTTGGACTATACCATTAAGTGCTACGAGACCTTTATGACTGGTGTCGACACCTTTGAGGAGATGAATGTGGAGCTGCAGTCCAAGCTGAGGGATTTATATAATGTGGATGCGTCCAAGCTGGAATCATTAGCTGCAAAAAACAAAGCGCTGAATGAGCAGATCGCATGACTGGAGCAGGAAAGGGAAAAGGAACCGAATCGTCTAGAGTCATTGAGGAAACTGAAAACTTCCTTACAAGCAGATGTTCAAAAATATCAGTCGTACATGAGCAATTTGGAGTCTCATTCAGCTATTCTTGACCAGAAACTGAGTGGTCTCGATGAAGAAATTTCTAGAGTAGAAATAGAATGTGAAACCATAAAGCAGGAGAATACTCGGCTACAGAATATTGTTGAT
>NW_004524586.1:509776-514408 GCF_000260255.1 Octodon degus | reverse complement strand
CTTCTCTCTTCCTTTCAATCCCTTCCCTCCCTGCCCATTCGTTGGCGGCAGTACCTAGATTGAGCCCAGAGCCCTGTCCATGCTCGGCAGGTGTTCTGCCACTGAGCTGCCTCCTCAGGGCCCTATGTTTTTTTCTTACTCTTGAATTTTGATTTTCAGGAATATCAACACTGCTTTCACAAGACAAAACAAAGACTCAGAGAAAACCCAAGTGAAAAACAATTTGAGTTTAGTGAAATGTATATTTTTGGCAAATTTGAAACTTTCCACCGACGCCTTGCCAAGATAATGGACATCTTTACCAGCATCAAAACATACTCAGTCCTACAAGACTCTAGCATCGAAGGACTGGACAACATGGTCATTAAGTATCAGGTATTATACTTTATATTTGCTTCTGTTACCTATATCAACATTAATACTTTATGCAAATAATTTTTTTTTTTTTTTTGGCGGAACCAGGGATTGAACTCAGGCCCTTGCGCTTGCCAGGCAAGCACTTATTCTACTGAACCATCTCCCCGGCTCCTCAAATAATGTTCTTAAGAGTGATTCTAATCACCAGCTTAGAATGTAAAATATGATGTCATGTTTTAGCAATAAGCAAACTCATTTGAGAATTGCTTCATGATGCTAATTGAATTATTTTCTAAGTATATGATTGTAAGTATGACTTCAAAATTAATCATCATTAGAAAACATTTTCATTAGTAGCATAGGCGAAGCTTTAAATATAACATTATTGCTTCATTTATTCATGGAAGAAATATCTAATGAAGAATATACAACATGTCAGACCCTAGAAGACATCCAAGGTATTGCACATGATGCAGTTCAGCATCCTATTTGTACATGTTAAAACATGGAAAGGATGAGGTTTTAGTGTAGCTTTAATATTCCTAATTGTCTTGACTGCTCCTCACTTTCTCCATTGATAAACTGTGTTGGAGCTTAGTGCGAGATTGGGTACAGTGGTCTAATAGTATTTTGAAGACTTTAAAAGTCTTCAAAGCATACAAACAAAATATGCTTCTTAATATGGATACTGTCAATTTTTTCTTTTCTAGAAACAGTGACACTAAAATTTGAATTATTTTTTCTCCTTGAATTTGAAAAGGATTGTGTAATTTACTGCCGCATATTGTTTTTGTACTCTAAAAGTTTAGGCCAATATCAGGAATCTGTTCTTGTTGCCTGAGTACATCTGGTTCTGGGAGAGAAAAAGAAAAAAATGTGTATAACAGGAAATAATAAATGTGCCGTGTATCTCCTGCCAGGGGATAAACTGCTTCCAAAGTGACAGTTTTTAAAAGCAAAGAGAATACATTCATTTATCTTTTCAGTTTGGAATCTTATTATTTTTTATTTTTAATGAAAAATCGACACTGGCACATTTCAAAGATTATTTTTATTTTATTATTTTTATTTTTAAAAAATATTTATTTATTTATATTGTGTGTGTGTGGCCAGCTCAGTCCACCAGGGGGCGGGGCTGGCTGGCATGTGGTGCTGGGGGATTGAACCGTGGCCCCTGTGCTTTGTTTAGCTTAGCTTGTTCTAAGTAGGTGCTTTAGACCACTGAGCCATCTCACCAGCCCCTCAAAGATTATTTTTAAATAAGAAGCTGAACTATACAACTGAAGTCATGTGAGAAGTCATTCTACGGGTTGGTGAGATGGCTCAGTGGTCTAAAGCACCTACTTAGAACAAGCTTAGCAAACCACAGGGACCGCGGTTCAACCCCCAGCACCACATGCCAGCCGGCCCCGCCCCCTGGTGGGCTGAGCTGGCCACACACACACACACACACACACACACAAATAAAATTAAAAAAAAAAAAGTCATTCTAGCCTGATAAAAAATAATGGAAATTTGCTTTGAAAATATAAAGCAGAATACTGATTAAAATGGATATAGCAGACAGCAGGCAGACAGCAGGCAGGTGATTCATGGGGGCACAAGGAGAATTCCATGAACAGTGCCAAAGCTAAGAGTTGAGGAAGTGAGCTTCACGCTCTCTGCGTGGTGGTCCTTCCATCCTTGCCCTGTGCTGACTTCCCTTCCTTAGGAGGTCATTAGATGCCGGAAGGCAAGTGCAGTCCCCCGAGGGCACACGGAGCCCACAAGCACAGCGCTGCCTGAGAGGGTCCACCCCACGCAGAGCTGCTGCCTCTGTCTCTGGAACAGTGGACAGCTCTGCCAGTGAGGATTTCCTTCACTGATTGTGATGCCTAGATCCTGAAACTGTGCCTCCCCTGCGTGTGTAGCTCCCCAGGTCAGGGGGTTTGTCTGTTCTGCTCATTCCTGTACCTTCGAAATTTGCTGCTGTATCATAGTTGTGAAATACATTATTAGGCAGTAAGTGATTGAGCATATGGCGCTTGACTAGTTTTTTAAAGGTCACAATTGATAATTCTACTCACTTAATACTCTTAAGTGGCCATGAAACCCAGTAAAAAAGCAGTATTTGCTCTGGTTCTTAAATCTTTTAAGGTACTACATTAAAATGTAGCTTTTCCATACTTCCTTTAGACATTTTAATGTAATATATGCATACCTATCTGTATAACTAATTTTGTAGTTAAATAACCTGATGGAGTTGGTTATTTTAACCAGTAAACTTGATTTGACAAGTTATGCAGTTTATGCACTTGGGTCTATTAAGAGGCCCAAGTGGATGTTTAAATGAAATGCCTGTGAAGGGGAGACTGTAGGATGGACCCAGTATTCCTAATAAAGACAATATGCTTTTATCAGCAGTATGGGCCCCTGAGTTTGCGAATGGCTTAGTATCTGGTTAGGAATGATCACAGAGTATTACATCTCACTGTTCAGAGCAAACAAAACATGGGGTGCTTGTGTTTTCAAGGAGATGAGCTGTCCACCATGTCCTTTCACAGTCATAGCCTGTAGCTGATTAGGGAAGAAGGAAGCGGTCAGTCCTAGAGAACTTGAAATGGCTTGTGGTTCGACATTTTATTTGAGACACTTGAGGTTTGTAAGGTCCTAATGCACCTACTGTAACACAATCATTTTCTTTGCATGCTGTTTGTGTTTTATTATTAATTTTCTTAAATGATTTAACACTTGAAGAAAAAATATTTTAGTCAGGTCTGCTCTGAGCTTTTTTCAAAACTAATTTCAGATGTGATTAGCAAGAAACTTTTAAGGAAAATATCTCCTAATTTTTCAGATGTGAAAATTCTTACTTTATGTTTTCTTCTAAACTATATACAATATCATGAAAATATTTTCTATTTTGAATGAAGAATGGCAACATTATAGTGTCTTTAAAATAATAAAATAATAAGCACTAAGCAATGTGAGTACATGAAAAATAACCATTCTTTTAAACATATTTTGAGAATGATTATATTAATTCTGAATTTAAGCATCCAATTTGGTTATGTAATACATGAATATTGAAATTTATCTATTTGCCTCGTAACATTCCAGAACATCATTACAACCATAAAGAAAAAGGAATATAATTTCTTAGACCAGAGGAAAATGGATTTTGACCAGGATTATGAAGAATTTTGCAAGCAGACAAATGACCTTCAGGTAGGTTGTATTGATATAAGGGAAATAAGACCCCCAACCTAAAAGGTACCTTGGACAAGTTCATGTTCTCTAAAACCAAAGAATGAAGTTTAGAAACAAATAGAGGTTAAGAACAAGATATTTATTGGGAGAAAGAAAGCTTCTGTTGGAGAGGGACAGAAGGGGGGTCCAAGTGGGTTTTCCCTGGGAAGTTGTCTCTTTAGGGATTTTTATAGAGTAAAGCCCTGTGGTGGAGTGGGTCTAAGGTGGAGAATGCAGAAACTCACTTAGTTGGGCATGAGGTGGGACAAAACTGTGGTCACCAATGAGATTACAAGCACCATTGCTCAGATTTAAATTGATTAAATCCAGAAGCAAATGGGGAAGTGCATCACACAGCAAGTGGGCATGAATTCATGAATTATGGTACATGAGTTTAGCCAATAGCTAGGAGCAGTTGGACTAGTGACTCTTCCCAGCTTCCTCGAGGTGATGATCAATCCCAGATGCTTATCTTTAGGGAGGTCAGCATTTTTTCGATGCTTGGTCTCTAGGTCTGGCCTACAGCAGGAGCATTCTGTCTCTCCCACAGCTGCAACATATCTTGTCTCCTGTGCTGACTCCTTGAGGGTCTAGCCCTGTCTGACTACCTATAATATTTCTATCTCATTCAGCTGCCTACAATAATTTCTATAGTGGATGTACCAGTCTGTACTCCTACCAATAGTGAAGAAAGTTTCCTTTTTCCCCACAGCCTCTTCAACATCTGTTATGGGTTGACTTCTTCTTTTTTTTTTTTTCCGGAACTGGGGATTGAACTCAGGCCCTTGCGCTTGCCAGGGAAGCACTTATTCCACTGAGCCATCTCCCCGGCCTATTGGTTGACTTCTTGATGTAGTTATTCTTTCTGGGCTGAGGTGGAATCTCAGTGTTGTTTTAATTTGTGTCTCTTGAATGACCAATCATGTTTAAGGTTTCATTCATATATTTATTTGTTAATTGTATTTAGATAGCAGTATACAATGCAACAGCCATCACTGAATTCCTGTCATCTTGTTTAGTAAAATTTTGTATCATTTCTAATTCTTT
>NW_004524586.1:507705-509676 GCF_000260255.1 Octodon degus | reverse complement strand
GAGCAGATTCCTAAAGTTGATAGAGAGTATGAAGAATGCATGTCTGAAGATCTTTTGGAAAACATTAGAGAGATTGCAGAAAAATATAAGAAGAATGCTGTGCTCATTAAGGCTTCTGATGAATGAATATAAAATGTCTTGTATATTTCATAAATCTAATTCGTATGTATAATTTGAAATTACAATAACTTGTGGATTATTTTTAGATGTGACAGCAGTTTTATGTGTATAGTTAATAAAATTACATTAGTTAAAAAAAAAAAGATGCAGACATGATATTCTGTCCAAACACTATTAGTACAAATCTTCTCATTGAATTAAGAGCAAGTAGCTGTATATCTATCCTAACTATTTTGTATGTAGAGATACAAAATGGCCCTTCATTTGTATTCCATTTTTTTTAGTTTTGTTAGAGATGAGTATTCCATTGCCATTTAAATATTGTAGGTGTTTGAATTCATCAAAATATTCCAATACAGTCCATAATAGTAGTGAATTTTCCTTAAGACTGGTAATGTCAGAAGTTGTTGACTTGAGCCTTTTACAGCTCAGCATATTAATATGGCTTCACTTTTTATACCTCATTTTTATACTTTTCTGCTGGATGGTTAAGACCAAGATAGAGCAAGACCTATATAGCAAGAAATGTAACTTTTGTATCTGACAAGGTCAGTCAAATACCCTCAGGATTTACCCTGAAACTGTACCACAGTTTGTAGATCCTTTGTGAGTGTCAGCCATGTGGATGGGTCATGGCCATTGCTTGACCAATTTGATTTCTGTGAAAGCCTGACAGAATGTTTTCTCTCCTTGTGACTCCTTTTTTTCCCCCTGAAATTATTATTTTTTTAATCAATTTTATTGAGAAACAGATAGCAATGAGACAGTTTCAAAACCAATTGGTCGGACAGTTTCAATAATTAATACATTGCATATTGTTTTCTTCTTAGTGGTTATTCATAGTATAAGATGTAGACATGATATCCTGTTCAAATACTATTAGTACAAATCTCTCCTGTCATTGAAATTCCATGTGACTCCTTAGGCACACTCTACATCATTGATCCCCTTCCTCTGTGGCCCCATAATCTTGATCAGAAATTTGGGATACCACTGAGTTACAGGATTTACAGTACAGGTTCTCCTATGTCCTGAGTCCTCACTGACCTTGAAAGGCTAGGGCCAAAATGTTGGCTGTCCTTGCAGCCCTTCCTTTTCTCTAATTTTTGGTTTGCAAACAGGTTGTTAACCCTCCAGTAGAGAAGCTTATTATTACCCTATAACAGGCAGTTGAGCTTAACCTGACTATCTGTCTGAATAGCAAACATGTTAGATGTAACATGGAAGAGGTATTTTCCATCCAGTGTTAATATGTTAAACTTTCAGACCCTACAGAATATGAAGAAAAAGAAAAATTAAAATGCAATGAGATCCAGAATGTGTTGCTAAACTCCAGCATGTCTGTTACACAAAGTCTTACGTTATCTCTGACTGTTCTGATAGTTAACCTAGTTAAATCCCACCAAAAGCTGTATTTCCTCGTAGATTGTCAGGGAGGTATATCTCCATAGCTTTATTAATTGCATCTCTCAATAACTGAAAAATGAATTTAGAAGGCTCTGTGATAGTTTTATGAGGAGTATAACTAAAGTTATCATGGAGCTAAATGGCTTTTGAGAAGTCTCCGCTACTGCAGTGTCCACTTATCTACCAAAAGTGAGGAGCGTGAATCAGGCATTCTATTGACTTGACTTGACCGTGCGATGTGATCATCAAGAATCTGAAGTTCGTTTTCTGGGTGTGAACTTGGAGAGTGAGTGAGCCCATCTGCTGTACCTCATTAAGCTCCAATCCACGCAAAGGCCCTTGATCCTGAGAACGGCTGAGGCAGGCACTCTGCGTGCGTGGGCTTTCTGATGGGGATGATGTTGACTGTTCCTTTTTTTTTTTTAATATTTTATTTATTTATTT
>NW_004524586.1:505257-507605 GCF_000260255.1 Octodon degus | reverse complement strand
AAACAAATAGCAATGAGACAGTTTCAAACCAAATTGGTAGGACAGTTTCAATAATTAACACATTGCATACATTCCTCCCAGTGGTTAATTGCTGTACAAGATGCGGACATGATATCCTATCTCCCAACAGTCTATTAATGGTCAAAATTTTCTGCCTTGATCCCCAAACACCTAAAACATTGCTTTTGATCTTTAACGCTAGTCAGATTTTATGTATAATTTTAGTTTCAAAGTTACTGTTTGTTGGCACTTAGAAAATCATTTTGTTACTAAATTGACTTTTGACATCTACTGTGCCCACGACGTATTTGTCATCTATTAGATTTTTTAATGTATATTTTCATTGATCCCCTCTCTCTTTGCAGTTACTATTCTTATTCTCTTCCTCTTTGACATGAATGTGAATTTTAGCGGTGTTTTAAGAAAACGTGTTTAGAATTTGTTATGATTCATTAAGTTGATAATTGAAGGCTTTTTAATTTTTTATATATTTTTAAATTTTATTTGTATTTTTTTATTAAGGCTCTCCAAGGTCTCATTACGTTGATCAGACTCATGGTGATCTGCCTGTGGTCAGCCTCCCAAGTGCTAGGATTACAGGCACGAGCCACCACGCCCAGTCTCCATCGCTGTCTCAGCTGGACCCGTGGGGGTGGGGGGCGGGAGGGGGGTGTGGCGCGGTCTACCGGGATCAGATCCCTGATGCTGTGTCTCCCTAAGCAGGTGCTCTAATCTGCTGAGCTATTTGGTCAGTCCCCCCTTCTTTTCTTTTTGGTCAAAATTTTTTTTCAAAAAGTTAAAAACAAAAAAAGAAATCTTAATTGTTCCTTTCAGCCATCCTGTGTATGTATACTTTTTCCTTCTTTTTTTTTTCTTCTTCCTTTTATCCCAGTTGTTGTTTACCTTTGAGTAGTTTCTTTCCCTTTCACTGTACCTATTGTTATCTTTCAGATTTTATCTACTCTTTCAGCTTCAATGGTAGGGAGACAATGTGAGGTTGACACATGCGGGTCTGATTACTTCACTTATGAGTATAGTCCAAGACATGTGGCACTTTTCTGTTGAAGATCCCTATCCTTCACTTTTTTGTTTTAATGTATTTAGTACAGGGTCTACAGGGTCTCACTACACAGATCAGACTCATAGTGATCCTCTTGTTTTCATCCTCCCAAGTGCTGGGATTACAGGCGAGCGCCACCACGCCCAGTTTCAGTCATAGTCTCAGCACGCCCCCAGGTTGGGGCCAGCACAACACACTTTGGATTGAACCACTGCCACTCTGTCTGCCTAAGCAGGTGCTTTAGTCCACTGAGGTATCAGGCTGGCCCTTCCTTCACATTTTTGATAACACATTTTTGTCTATTAGGCCCTTTCACCAGGACTTCCAATAGATATTTGTCAACCCTTCTTTTTCTAACTTCTATTTACATTATACTTTTTTTTTTTTTTTTTTTTTTTTTGGTGGAACTGGGGATTGAACTCAGGCCTTTGCGCTTGCCAGGGAAGCGCTTATTCCACTGAGTCATCTCCCCGGCCCCTACGTTATACTTTATTTCCTGCATTTTTTTCATTTTTTTAAATTTTTTTTTTTACATGTTGAGTTACTTGCTTTAGAACTCTCTTGAAATTTCTTAATTTTATTTTCAAGTATATGTGATTTGTTGCCTTTGTACATTGATTGAAATAAATTTCACTTTTCTGTATTTAACTTTTCTAAAATTTGAGTTCTTTCTGTTTTATACTATTCTGTTGTTTGTTTTTTCTTTTCTCTTTAACAATTTATTCATTTATTTGGTACAGTCTCACTTTGCAGCTCAGACTCATAGTGATCCTCCTGTCTCAGCCTCCTTCCTTTGTGCTGGGATTGCAGACATGCACCGCGACACTTGGTTTTGGGGGCTGGCACGGAATGTGGTACCAGGGATAGAACCCAGGTCCTTGTGCTTGCCAGGCAGGTTCTTAGACTGCTGAGCTATCTCCCTGGCCCCCTCTTTAACAATTTGATAGTCTCTTTCACTGTTCCTTCATTGCTAGGACATGGGCCATGGTTCTTTTTGTGCATTGTACTGCTTCTTTCTCAGAAAACATTCATTCATGTTGTTTCCAGAGTCTCACTTGGTCTTCCTTTGGAGGTACTCACATAGTTCCTTGTCCCGAACCAGCGGGTCAGTCAACGAAGGTCACCTGGGGGAGGAGCGGGGAATTGAAGAGGGGACAAAGGACAGGAGACGCGAGAAATGGAGGCAAGACAAAGATTCTGATCAAGCCTCGTTTATTTAGGGGAGGTTCTGGGTATATATAGGGGGTGATGGAATGAGGAAGTCTCGGCTCTTGGGGTCAGCAGGTAT
>NW_004524586.1:486249-494032 GCF_000260255.1 Octodon degus | reverse complement strand
GGGATTGAACCGTGGTCCCTGTGCTTTGCTTAAGCTTAGCTTGTTCTAAGTGGGTGCTTTAGACCACTGAGCCATCTCACCAGCCCCAATGTTGACTGTTTCTTACAGATGGAAGGAATTCACATAGGCCTGGAGGCTTCCTTGCTGGTGAAGGCTTCCGGCACAGGGGAGCTGTTTGTGAACTTTGATCCTCAGATATTAGTCTTGTTTAGAGAAACAGAGTGCATGCTGCAGATGGGTCTGGAAGTCTCACCATTTGCAGCTGCCCTCTTTCAGAAAAGGGATATATACAAAAAGAACTTCAGCAACATGAAGGTACGGTGCTTTTACTTTTCTTCTTCTTGGCTAGTTCTAGAGCACATTTAAAAATCTGATGATGTGCTATAGTGGATGACAGAAAATGGCCAGGCTGCCTGGAGCAGAAGAGTTGGGACTGTGCTCCAGTGTGAGGTAGCAGATGACTACACCGTGGCTCACAGACCTGCACACCAGTACTGCAAGCTGGGCTCTAATTTTGAGTTTACCAAACAACCAGTGGAGGGTTTTGAACTGGAGAAAAAGGCACAATAACATTCATAATTGTAATCGTCCTTGTTGCTGTGTGGAAAATGGGTTTTAAGACAGACAGAAATGTCAATGAGAAGCCAATTCATGAGCTGCTGCATTGATCTATCTTGCAGTTGCTGGTAACTTGAACTAAAATTGTAGCAAAGATGATCAAAAAATTTGAGAGCTATGACCACCAGCAGGTTAAGGAACTTAAGGATACTTGGGAGGGCTACCATGTATTTCTGTGAGGGCTGCATTCTGCAGAACTTGTGAGATAATATGCATTGGCCCTGATTGTAGGTCCCATTTATGAAGATGACAATGACTTGTGTTAGTTTGTTTTGGAGGACAGGTGAAATCAGAAGTTTCTTCCTAAGTTCAAGATCATGTGCAGATGTCCAAGGGGCAGTGTTTCTGTAGTATCAGATATGTGAGTCTGGAGTTCAGTGGAGCAGTAATGGAGGCAAACTTTTGCCAGCTGAATATAGTTTCTAAATATTCTTCCATTGTCTTGGATAAGAATTTTCAGGGAGAGAGAATAGATAGAGAAGTGTAGACAGCCACTGGAACAAACAAAGGGCTATCTCCAATTTATCTCCAATTTCTCAGCTACATGTATGATAGATGAGAAAAACATGCAAATAAAATGAAGAACCAGATTCTAATTTGGAATGAGACCACACATCAAAGAAGCCAAAGATAAGAAAAACCTCATAAAAGTGGAGTGCTACTTTTCTCTCATTGCTAAGACAAAATACCTGACAGTCAAAATTATGGAAGAAAAGATTTATCTGTTTGTTTGTTTGTTTGTTTGTTTATTTATTTATTTATTTATGGAACCAGGGATTGAACTCAGGCCCTTGTGCTTGCCAGGTAAGCACTTATTCTACTGGGCCATTTCCCTGGCTCCATTGCTTTTCTCATTTTTTTTTAAAAAGATTTATTTAACTTACAGTTTGTGGAGGTTTCAGTCAATAATCAGCTGCTTCCAAGGCAGGGTGGCATAGCACAGGGGCAGAAAACAGCAAATGAAACGTGCTAAAATGGGGAAGAATAAGCCTTTCCTCCTCCCCTCGATTGTAAGCAGGCTACCCCCAGCCAGGTATCAATCCCAGGGCAGGCGTAGCACTCACGCCGTCTTGGCGCCCTCCTCTTGCACAGGATGAGGATGTCTACAAAATAAGGATCTTGGTTTCCTGCTGAGCCACTTCAACCTGTAAACTTTCAAGTTGACACAGTGTCAACCATTGCAGGTGGTGATTGTCCCTAGAGACAGATGCTGCTGCCCAGAGGGTGAGACCCATGCAGTCAGAGACGCAGCCCTGGTGTTGGACTTATGGGAGTACTGTTATGAAATTTCGTGGTGGTTAGCATCGTAAGTTAACACAAGGCCACACACTTGCATAAAACTTTGCATTTTATGCCATTTTGATGCTGGATCTTTCTCACCACTGTGTTAGGCAGGTAGGACAGAACATTTTGTAGATGACAAAAATTGTGGCTCACAGATCTTGAATGAGTTATGCAGAGTCTTGTAGCTGAGTGACCGAGTTACGACCAGATCTAGGTCTTTCCACTACCTCATGCTATATTAAGAAGTTAACGTTGGCAGTGAAAGACATTCTTCCAATGTGTATCCAGAAAATAGCATGTTGGAATTTCCTTTTATACCTCTGTTTCTTCAAAAATCACTTAGTCAGTCTACATATTTATAAGGAAAATAATGATTACTGAGAAATCACATTTATCTGACTATGCAGTTGTGAATGATTATATTGTCAGCAGAGCTGTCATTGCAGTTATCTGTAGAAGACAGCACGCGACCTCAGATGTAATGGTGCTTAACAAACATCTCATGGTGTCTCATGGTTCTGTGGTGAAGGAATATGAACCGGTCTTGAAAGACGCCCTCAACTTGCTTATGGGCTGGAGCGTCCATGCTCGAAGCTCACTGTGGAGGCCTCGGGCTGGTAGACTTTCAGGAGAATGTGGCACAGTGAATAAGGAGGCACCACATGGCCTTTAGGCTGGCCTGGAATGTCTCGTAGCATCTCTTCAGCTGTACCTGGTTAGTCTCCATCAGCTTGTTTCAGTTTCAGGGAAGGCGCGGAGAACCAATCCTATGTGCGCAGGAGGGGCAAAAGTATTGCAAAGCCTCCACAGTTGTAAATGACATTTGAACATATAAATTACCTGATTGACATTAGTTATATCAGGAGGTCTAAAGAGTTAAATGTTCCTTCTCACTATGAATGACTGAGAAGAGCAGATTTTGGCTTTTTTGAGGGATGATCTAAATGCACAAGTTTTAATAGTTAACAAGAGTTTTCAGGATTTTTACACTTATGCAAAATAGCTGAGACTGGGAAGAGCCTTGATAACAGAAGAGCTGAGCCAGCATAGACTAGTAGTCATGCAGATAGCTCTGAAACTTCTTTACGTAAAGCTTCTGAAACTTACTTGGTTGGGGTTCAAACCATGATCTTCAGGCAAGTTCTTTTCTCTTCGAAGCCTTGGCTTCTCATCTGTCAAGTGAACATATACTACCTGTTGAGGTTAAGGATGAGAGGTGAGAAGTGGACAGGCTGCGGGAGGCAGATTCGAAGAACTGTTTCCCAGGTAGACTAAGTGGCGGACACTGAAATCTAGGTAAGCAGTGCACGGAGGCCTTAGGATGGATATAAGTGGCTGCTAATAGAGGAAAGAAATTTAGGCTTTCTTAAAGTGGCTTTCCTGGAAACTGAAAAGGCATGGTAAAAATTGAGGAAAGAAATTATATAAAGAAAGCCCATTGGAGAAATGCTGCATTTAAAAAATTTTCAAAGCCCATTAGGTTTTTTTTTTTTTTTTTTTTTTTTTTGTATCCTTATGGCTGGTTTTTCAGATTCATTAATATTAATTGTGCTGAGGAAAATAAAGATATTGCAAACAGGGTTTTTCCAAGATAGCCATACAAGGATTATTTTTATTATGAATCATGTTGGTTTTAGTACTCCAAGGAAACATTTTAGAAATTATGGATCCATTTAAAGTTGCTATGATCTACATTATAATTACAAGATGAAAACATTTCTATTTAAGAAACACATTCAGTTGCCTTCTTGTACTTAATGATTATCATGCTTGAAGGTAGACATTATTAAATGATTTAAAAATGCTAACATCGAGGCAGGGCATGGTGGTGCATATCTGTAATCCCAGTGCATGGGAGGGTGAAAATAGGAGGATCACTGCAAGTCCAATCTGTGTAGTGAGATCCTGTAGACCCTGTATTAAAATACATTAAAGAATAAATAAAATAAAAAATAAATTTGTGCCAACACCTTCTGAGTCAGACTTTTTCAAATGTCATAATAGGAGGAAGATTAGGATTACAAAATATATGTAACACTATTAGGCTACAAACTCTCTCAAACATGTAAACACATATGTGTGTGCATGCCCATCTGCATGAATTTATGTATTCATTAACTTATCCAATAAACTCTGCAAATAATGAAAAAATGAAAAATAAAAAAATAAAAATGCTGACATCTAGACAAAATCTTGAATGTTACATAGTACATAAATTATATTGGAAAATCAAAATCCATAAATTTTGGACCATAAATTCTCCCTCTGATAACGAGAGAAATTTTGATTGATCATCTCCTGTGTTCCATCCACAAGGTCAGGAACTGGAACAAAGTAGATGAAATGCCTGACCTTGTGCAATTTATGAGGATGATTCTTTACCTAGTAGGGATTGCATAACAATGGGTATATTATTAAATTGAAAATATCTTAAGTCAAAAACTTATCAAATAGTCTAACTTTCTGAACACCATAGCCTAGTTTAGCCTCCTTGAAATGTGATCAGAACATTTATAGGGGGGCAAAATCACCTAACACAAAGTCAGTTTTAAACTGAATATCTCACTTATTTGATTGAATACATGTATTAAAACTTTGATTTCATAAAATACCCTCAGGTTTTGGTTGTGAACTCTCCTGATTTCATGGCTGATTGGAACTCTGGCTCCCTGCTGCTCCTAGCATCTTGTGAATGTACCATCAGGGATATTGTTAGTGCAGGAAAGTATCAACATTTAAAAACTGAAATGACCCTGAGTTTCTACTGATTGTTTTGCTACTGATTGTTTTGCATTTTCACACTATTTCTTTTTTAAAACAATTAATTAATTAATTTATTTATTATTTTGTGTGTGTGTGGCCAGTTCAGCCCACCAAGGGGCAGGGCTGGCTGGCATGTGGTGCTGGGGGATTGAACCATGGTCCCTGTGCTTTGCTTAGCTTAGTTTGTTCTAAGTAGGTGCTTTAGACCACTGAGCCATCTCACCAGCCCTTTCATACTATTTCAAGTCAGAGTTATCTGTATTCTGTTTGGGTAAGACAGAAAATAAGCAATGAATATTTCATCTTATCTTTTAAAGAGAATAAAAAATAGTAATAAAACATTAGAAATGATACAGAATTTCATTAAACAAAATAATAGGAATTCAGCAATATTTTTTGTATTGCATAGTCTTGTCTTCAATTTAGTTATTCAGACTACCAGATATATGCATGCACACTTAGAAAGTGAAAGAAAAAAAGAAGAAAAAAGCTATAAGAAATGAAGAAAAGAAATGAAAAAAAGAAAAATAAATTAAACATTAAATGCTCCTTTCATAGGCCATCAGCAATCCACAATAGTTACTCAAGCCATCCTGTTTATGCACATGGATCTTCCCCCGCCTCCTGTCTGTCTCCTCATCTCAGCGATCCCTTCCTTTTGAACAGATTAATTCCCTTTTCACAGTATCTATTATGTCCTTCAGATTTTATGCACCCTTTCAGGTTCTTACACTAGGGAGACAGTACGGCACAGCAATGAGTATCAGTCTCTATCATCTTTAATGTCATGTCTATTATTATACTTTTTGAAATAAATTAAAAAAATAAAAAAGACAAGGGAAAAATTAAGGTTTATTGAAAGGAAGAGTGAATGTTTATTTTAGTATTTTTTTTTAAAGAGCAGAATATATTTACTGGGGGAAGGAAAGCTCTTGTCCACTAGAGGGGCAAAAGGGGCACCCAAGTGGGTTGCCCCCAGTCTGTCTTTTTTAGGGATTTTTATAGAGTGAACCCATGTGGTGAGGCAGGTCTAAGGTGGAGAACATGGGGACTTACTTTAGGTGGGCATGAGGTGGGACAAAACAATGTTATCAAGAAGATTATAAGCACAACTGCTCAGGTAAAATTGATTAAGTCCAGGACCAGATGGGGAAGCAAGTCATGTAGCAAGGGGACATGAATGCAGAATAGATAGTGATTCTTCCAGGCATTCTCAAGGTGAAAGACTCATCTAGAATATCAACCCCTGATTCATATTCTTAAGGAGCTCTGCATTTGTTTGATCTTTTGTCTTGAGATCTGGCCTCCAGTGGGAGTGCCTGTCTCTTCCAAAGTTGCAATTCATCTTAAGTCCCTTATTGTCTCCTTGAGGGTTTAGCCTTCTCTGACTGCTTAACTCAGCTGCCTGCAGCATTTTTCCCTCTGAAAAAGTAACCAGAACTGCAGTGAGGGAATAAGGAAGGATGACTGCCCTGGCTTCTTCAGGCTGGTAGGAGGTCATCGGTGCTGGCCAGCAGTTAGCAAGACTCTCCAGAGGTTCTGTCTAAAGGCCCTCAATAGACACCAGGCATTTTCTGCTTGGGTCTAGAGGAGACAAAGCCGAAGAAACAATCACACATGGGCCTCATAACATCAAAAGGATAATTATGAATATAGTCAAAGATTTTTACCAAGAGGAGCCAGTGATGACTTATAAAGACTATGAGGGTAAGATCTAGGAGACCTATCATTGATTTGATATCTACTTCTTGACCAGCTATTGAGTCAGTAGCAGAAGGATCAGGAATGTAATAACCTTTTTTGTTGTTGTTTGTAATTATAAAAATGCTACTCAGAACTTTTAGTAAGTCACTTAGTAGAGATCTCTTATAAGAATTTGAGAAACATAAAAAGCCTCTTGTCTGGAGTTAATATATTTTTAGTATTTTAATATCTGTAACCTTTGTTGAGGGAGCTTTGTCCGCACTGGTTGGTGTTTTCTTTCTTACTCCAGACCTTCCCATGTAAAAGCAAGTGAGACTTGAGATAGCAATCCACAGAACACAGAAGAAACACCCTTCAGGTCTGGTGCAAGCTCAAGTGGGAGACAGCATCTTGAGCGAAGTACAAGGGTGAGGTGCCGTCGGGGACAGTTGGAGCACTGATGGCTCACAGCCCTGGACAGGACAGTATTTATTTGTCCTGGGCTTGTGGATTCACAAGGACATATTTTTGGGGGACTGACATTTTTTAATATATCTGCCTGATGCAGCCTTTAACATGGGTTTAATTTAATTTTTATCTTTCGTGGCCATTGGGTATTGTCTCAAATAAACTGGCCTTGTGTGTTTCACCAACTTTGTTATTACATGAATTGCCGAGCCTGGGGGACTCTCTTCTGCCTAAGTCTTCAGAAAGCACCGAGCACTCTGTCGGCTGCGTAACTCCTGACGAGGCTGCGCTGGCATCTATCAGAAGGCTAACAAGCTTCCCTGTATTGGCAGGTACCAAGGGCTCCCCTGGCTGAGCGGCTGAGACCCGGGACCACATCAATCTGAAACAAACAAGCACTTCCTTCTCTCTCTCTAGCAGCTTTGGACATTCTTTCTGCTTGAAGTATCTCTTCTCTCTGTCTGGATCCAGGGAAGTATGACTTTCTGGGCTTTTTTTTTTTTTGACAGGCCCTCCTTTCTATAAGCTGCTAGTATCACTTTTATATTTTTTTGTCTATATTTTTATTTTGTGTCCTTTTTATGATGAAAGACTTTTTCAGCAGTTTTTATCAACTGAGACAAATTTATTTTTCCAAGCCCTTCTAACTTCTGCATCTTGTGTGCATATCAGGGGCTCACTGAGTATAGTTAATTAAGGCCTTAATATCTATTCTACAACCTGTGTTTTATTTTTATTTTTATTTTTTTTGCAGAACCAGGGATTGAACTCAGGCCCTTGCACTTGCCAGAGAAGCGCTTAATCCACTGAGTCATCTCCCTGGGCCCTCAACCTGTGTTTTAGACAAGATCTGGTGGATCCCAGTAAAAGGAATCAAAAATTAATCTAGCATATTTGCTATAGATTTTACCTGTATGACTACTTGGGTTTTGGCATCTTCTACAAAAGGACAATTTTTTAAAAAATT
>NW_004524586.1:479879-485138 GCF_000260255.1 Octodon degus | reverse complement strand
ACCAGCCCTGAACTGGAATTTTAAAAAGCCATTTTATTACTGAGCTCAGGGGCGCCTGTCAGCTCTCATACAGGAGAAGACCGAGCGGAGGGTAGCCCAGGAAGAGGGGGCTTTTAAAACATGGAACCACAGCCAGTTCCCAGTTCAATAAACAAATTCATCATCTGACAGAAAATAATGCTTTCAGGGTCAGTGTGACTATTACTGAACCTAAATTTTCTGGGGGTTTCTGGTTATCTTGCACCTGAGTACACAGAGCCTTGCAAGGAGTTGAGCACATTTAGTTCCCTTTTGAAGTCATCTTTGTAAGCTAACTTTGTGTACAGGAATTAGATCAGGGAGGTGGGGGAGACAGTTACTCATTACTAAACAGCCTTGAACAGAGGGTAAGAACACATTCCTTAGAGTAGATAATAGGAAGCATAAGGAAACCTAATAGTTTTCTATAGTTACAGCTCAAAATTCAGTTGATCCATTACATATACTATATATTTTTAAAATACAGTTTATTATTTTTTACCAGTCAAAATATACAAAATAGACTTTACTATAAAACATTAGACAGTGTTACATATGAGATATGTAATATGAAAAGTCACACCTGTTTTTACTGTCAGTGAGAAATACCTGACTTACATCAGAAATCAACCAGGTGAGCTTATACACTTACCATGAAATACATAGCGGTCAGTCAGATTCAACCGGTGCCCCATGCAGTGTGTTGGGTGAGACCGCTGGGCGTCAGCAAGAGACACTGCCGCGGGCTTTCTCTTCCAACACTGGGGCTCTGAGTTTTATGTTCCAAAGACCAGGCCTGACTCTATCTATCACCCAAAGCTGCTAAACACTCTGCAGCCAGTGCTTTTGGACCTTTTTTCTTACCAAGAGTGTGTCTGACCTTGGGGATCTGTTTTGAGAAGAAATACTTTCTAAGTCTTTATATAGGAACAATAATATGTGTTACAATTCTAAAAGCCACTCTCAGCATAATTTTGATTAGTTGGCAAACTGAATATATTGCAGGATATATTGGACAGGATAAAATCTCTAACTAAAATGAATGGATGAAGAGAAAATTGTCCAAGTTACAGCTTAAGCAAAATATTTTATTTTTATTTTTGAATGACTTTTTATTAAGGTATAATGACAGGAAGGAAGGCCAGGTTTGGAGAAGAACAGAGGCCTGTGCCAATGTCCAGCAATAGGCTGTATTTTCTCCCTTTGGTTCTAATTGCTAAAGGCTCTTCAGTGGGGTTGACAGGTAGAGGTAACAGTCTGGCCAGAGGGAGCAGGCAGGCCCAGGGCCCTTCAGTCCTACTGGCCCACCTGGGAAGCTGAGTCTGAGCTCTGTGGCCTGCACCTCAGAGTTCAGTGTCACTTCCAGTGGCTGCCACCTTGGCACTCAGGGCATGGCTTGGGGGTCTCTTAAGGCAGTTGTATTATGCTGGTCTGGCTTTTGACAGTAGTAGCAGATGAATGTAGTCCTCGAGTCCTTCTTGGAGCCCAGAGGATCAGACTTAGGCTCTGTTTTCTGGCTTTAGCAAAGACAGGCATTTTTTGATCTCTTTGTTTTCTTTCCCTGGTTTTCTCCCAGTCCCAAGGTATTATATGACTCTAAGGAAGCAGTTTTTATTGAAGTAGTGAGTTATCTAGAGCTAAAGCTATCTTTTGTAGCTCTCTTTTTTTTTTTTTAATATTTAGAGCTGACTGAGTAATGAACTTATCTGTAAGAATAATCTGTCCCCCTATTGAATTACGTTTAAGAAATCCCAGGGATTTTCATCTTTGTCCTGATAAATAGCTGAAAATTTAAAATGATGAGAAGGCTTGGTTTTAGTTTTTCTTAGACCTTCAAGAATACACACTTGAGGACCAGGGAGATAGCTCAGTAGAATAAGCACCTGCCTGGCAAGCACAGGGTCTTGAGTTCAATCCCTGGTACCACATAAACAAACAAACACATTTGAAAAGGTTTTTATTTCAGTCTCCTGGCTTTTAGGCCAGCAGGGGACTTCAGTAGGAAGTGACTGTGGTCCCATGGGATCCAGATGCATCTTCTGCTGTTTAAAATTAACATTATAGGGGCCGGGGAGATAGCTCTGTAGAATAAGCACTTACCTGGCAAGCGCAAGGGTTCAATCCCCAGTTCCACCAAAAAATAAATAAATAAATAAATAAATAAAATAAATAAAATAAAATTAACAGTATGTGGTTGGGGATATAGCTCAGTGACACAGTACCTGCCTAAGAAGCATGGAGTCATGAGTTCAATTCCCAGTACCAAAAGAAAAAAAATGATGGTATCCATATATAATAATAAAAACATTAAAAAAATAAAATTAACAGTATGATATTCATCCCCAAATGTGATAGCAGCTTGTAATGCTGCATGTCTCTGATTAGAGGTCATGTGTGATGTCAGATTAACATCATATCCTTCTGTTCTAGCTTATATGTCTGAATAAGATCTCTAAGGACAGCAATGTACTTATCAGGGCCATCTGAAAATTTTCCTAGTTCCAGCTTGATCTGTTCTAAGTCATTGAGATAAAGAGGGGTACAAACATAGGTGGCCTCATAGGGATTGTAATTATACCTTGAGCATACATATGAATTACTTCTTAATGTAACAAAGATTTAAACATAATACAATTTTGACCATATTTTTCTTTCTTACAGTATGATTTTAGTTGTAAAATAATATCAAAATTCATACTTCACTTTGCATTCCATTTTGGCCCTAGGAGGTGCATAGGACACACTCATGGGCAGAAGAATATTAAACAGGCTTTTCTCAGCCTGTGAGGATCAAACTTCTTTCATGCTTAATGATGCACTCTAAAGGAGTGAGAGACTTTGACTGTGAGATTTCTGTAGCTGGAATACAAAAAAGAAATGATTATTAAAGTGGGGTATCCCCACTTTATTTCTAATTGGTTCCCCCTCAAGGCATCCCTTGAGTAGACCACTCCAGAACAGGTGGATACTCATTTGGAGAGAGGAGAGACAACATTCAGTCAGCATATTCACCCTCAAACTGACACATGACTTTATTTCCCCAAAGAATTCACAAACCATGTACTAACTCCTAATGAGTATTTAGTCTTTAAAATAATTTTTAAATGTTTTATTTATTTATTTGCTTAGTACAATGTCTCACTACAAAGCTTGGACTCATAGTGAGCCTCCTGTCTTAGACTGCCCAGTGCTGGGATTACAGGTGTGCACACCACCTCTGTTTTCGGTGCCTAGCATGGTGCACTTGGGGTTCTGCCATTGGCAAGGCTTGCAGTACTACCTGGGACTGAATCTAGGTCCTTGTGCTTGCCAGGCAGGCACTTAGATCACTGAGCTATCTCCCGAGCCCCTCCTATTGAATATTTGTAAGCATAAGTTGTAATTGATCTGTTCACATCCTAACTATTGTATAAACTATACCATATATATAGGAGATGATCTGGAAGCAGAGTTCCTCTCTTACTGCACTGTGAAGGAGATCACCTCTGGAGATAAGACAAAGGAGACAGTTGGCCTGAGGAATTCTGCCCTGGGCCCTAGGGCAAAGAAATCTCCAAGACATTTGTTCTTTAATTACCAAGGCAACTTTTCCCAGCAGCAGGACTAGGCTATGGTAAATCTTTGAAGCTCACCAGTTAAGCCTATATTTATCATTTAGTAATCACATTTTCTATATTGGTAAAAGCACAGTAAGGCTGACAGAAAGCTCTTTCTTACTCCTATCTTAGTTAGCATATGTAAGACACAAATGCAAATCATTTTCCAGGTAGTTGCTTAGAAATGTAACTTGCTGCTAGCTGCCTCCACCTAATTTCTGGGGGCGGGCGGGGCACATAAGTGGTTTTGCTGAAAAGCTTAGGGAGAGTGTCTGGTTTACTAGCAGAGAGACAGAAAAGCACAATAGATAAGAGGAGGGTTTTAGGTGGTCAGGAGCCAGTTTCCATGAGCACCTTTGAGTATCTGCCAGCCTCCTCCGTTGTTCTCTATTGGTTTTTACAACCAAAGATCAGTCTGCAGAAAGGAATCTAGCTGGCTCTCTGGTCAACATTCCATCAGCCTTGGCTTCAATGGGGATTCACCTGTTCTCTTCTTCAAAGAGTGGCAGCTGCTGTATGACCACTTACTAGCTGGCAGAGTAGCCACAGTTTGTCCAAGTCCTATAGGGGATAGTTAAAAGCCTGAACAAGATTACCTAGCTTTTTACAGTAAAAATTTCAAAGTTCATAACTTACCTCTTATGCACCTTAATGATAACTAGACCTAAGAGGAAAGGTTGAAAGTCCTTCCTTAGCCTAAATGTGTTTTGGTCCTATAAATGTGCTGCTTCTGGTAATAGCTCGTTCTGGTGTCACCCAGAAGTTGGTTCCTTCCACTGTATTTCAGGTTTAGCCTCCAGAAGGAGGCCTGCCCAGCACACTAAGCTGGACATGGCTTTCATCTGTGTTCTGGATGGGTATAGTTCTTTTTGTCTCTTCTGACTGAGAGAGAAACTGGGTATGTGTCCTTTCTCGAAAATGACTTGTGTCTTTGTTTTAACAAATGCTCATTTTCTAGTCTTTACTTATTTGAAACAGTCTAGAGTTTTTCTAATTTTACATGTTTCTAAACAGAAAAGTACAAAGAATTTTGAAAACTTAGGAGTAAGATGAAAGTAAGAAACTGAATGAGAGCAGGCTTGGCATTTCCTGTAGCAGGTAGAGGAGGATCAGAGCCAGTCTGTCCCAGTGAGAGCCACTCTGTCCCAGTGAAACCTATCCTCCACATCTTAAGAATGGTCAATTCTATTGTCAATTAGTTGGTGAAAGAGTCCCATATTTTACATGCAGGCATGTATATTTTCTAAGTCTGAGCTAGATTTAAAATTCCAGTTTTAGAGAAGTTCATATTAAAGTCTACAAAGGGTCATTCTAAAGTTGCACTCTCTAGTTCTGTTGTCTAAAGTCAAGTAAGAAATGTCAATACATTTAGCAACTAGTTCAAAAGCAACATATATAAGAACAAAACAGTCATAAAATGTCCCATTAAAAAATATAACCTTGTAACATTTCCATGCTTCAGATTGGCCAACATTTGAACAAAACTATTTTGTTCAATGTTTGAACAAAACTAAGCATAAGCAATTATAAGCAATTTTATTATTTTATTTTTTTATATTTAATCTTTTATTTATTTATTTATTTGGTACAGGGTCTCACTATGTAGCTCGGACTAGTAGTGATCCTCCTGTCTCCACCTCCCCAG
>NW_004524586.1:474058-479779 GCF_000260255.1 Octodon degus | reverse complement strand
AGCTCGGACTAGTAGTGATCCTCCTGTCTCCACCTCCCCAGCAATGGGACTACAGGCATGTGCCACCACACCCCGTCTTAGTGGCAGGCAAGGCATGCAGTACTGGGGATTGAACCTGGGTCCTTGTACTTGGCAGGCAGACACTTAGACCACTGAGCCATCTCACCAGCCCCCCCCAGCAACTTTAATAAAACTATATAAGATCTGTATGAAACAAAGCATAAGCAATTATAGACAATGAGAAAAGACATATGAACACTTGAAGCATTAATTTTATTACCTAAATGAGTCCCAATCCAGAGTATATGATGGAAAACAAACTCATACCTCTGTCCGGTGATCTCATTGGAGGATCTCCAAATGATGTAGGGAAATGAATCTCCAAACCTAAAAGATACCTGGGCTAAGTTCATGTTCTCTGAAATCAAAGAATACATTTTAGGAACAACAGAGGCTAAAAGCAGAATGTATTTATTGGGGAAATTTCCTGTCCAAGAGAGGGACATAAGGAGGACCTGAGTGGGCTTCCCCTGAATGTTTAATTGTTTGATCAGTATTGCATATCTATATCTGGTAGTCTGAGCAATAAATTTGATGATAGCAATATGAAATATGGCAGCTATTTTTTCCCGTGTCTTGTTTTTATTTATAACAGCAATTGTTAATATTCCATTCTTGCTCTGAAATTCTGTATTATTTGTAGTCTTATATTGCTTTGTTTCTGTTTGTTCTTTTTATTTGTTCTAGTTTTTGTTTTTCTTCTTTAAAATAAAAAATGGGTAAATTATATAGCATATTGAATTAAAATGATAGCCATTATGAAAATAGAAAGAACAGAGCATAGAACATTTGGGATTGATTTAGGATCTTAACTAGATTGTCAGGGTAGGCCTAATTGAGAAGGTACCATCTGAGAAATTATTTTATTTTATTTTTTTTATTTATTTATTTTTTTTATTTTACATTTGTGTGTGTGTGTGGCCAGCTCAGCCCACCAGGGGGCAGGGCTGGCTGGCATGTGGTGCTGGGGGATTGAACCGCGGTCCCTGTGCTTTGCCAAGCTTGTTCCAAGTAGGTGCTTTAGACCACTGAGCCATCTCTCCAGCCCTGAGAAATTATTTTAAAGAGGCCCAAAGGACCCACATGTATGAATAAACAAGAAAGGCATTAGGGCAGGAGCAGGTCAGTGGGGGAGGGGTACTGGATGAGAGCAGAGAAACAATAAGCAATGACTTCTCCAAGTCTGGATAAGGACTCACAGCTCTGAATGACGTGGGACCATGTAGCTGTGTAAGCAGAGGAGTAATATATTCTGATTAAACATTTTGAAAATTCACCCTTGCAGCTAAGTTATGTCTACAGTGTAAGATGAATGGGTGGAAGCAGGGAAACAAGGTAGCTCACTTCCACAGTTCAGCATGATGAGGGGTGGCTACGGTAAACAGATCAGCTACAGGATCCCTTCTGCAGAGAACAAACAGGATCAGCTGATGCACTCCACATGTACGTGAACAAGGGAACTGAACAAGATGGCTTTGAGCTGAGCCAGAAAGTTTTGGGAGAAGAGCAAGGTTTCATATTTGTTTTTTTTTTTTTTAATTAATTAATTTGTGTGTGTGTGTGTGGCCAGCTCAGCCCACCAGGGGGGGGGCTGGCTGGCGTGTGGTGCTGGGGGATTGAACCGCGGACCCTGTCTGTGCTTTGCTAAGCTTGTTCTAAGTAGGTGCTTTAGACCACTGAGCCATCTCACCAGCCCCAAGGTTTCATATTTGGACATGTTAAGTCTGAATATGTCTACAGAAATCCAACTGTGAGTCTGGACCTCGGAGTGAGACGTGCACTGGGGTGCAAGTAGCTTAGTCTTGGCATGTGGATAATATTGAAAGCCGTAGCGCTTGTTGAGGCCAACACTGGCTCCTGACTCTCCCTGTGTGCTTTGTGTCATGCGTCAAGATTTGGTATAGTCTCAGCAACAGGAGCTGGTGATCTAGACAGTTTTGATGATGAATGTGATCCACAGGAGATGTTGAGGGACAAGACACGGTGTACCAGAGTGTGGCGGTGACAGAAGGAACCTTGCAGTGCACAGGTGAAAGCAGGCCCTGCATCACTGTCTCACGAGGCCTATAAAGGCTACTTCAAGTTACTTGACTTTATAACTCCTTTCCCTTTTAGGCTAAAAAGGGTCTGGCTCTTAAATTGCTTCTATAACCCCGATTATAATTTATTGGACATGGAATTTATAAAAATTGTCTATGTGCTGTTATTTTCCTTTTTACCATTTTATCTTTCAGGTTATTAGAGCTTTAGAGTTTAACCTAATAAGGTTATTAAAAAGTAATTTTTATACACAAAATGATAGGAATGAATCTTTTTTTTTTTGTATTTTTAGGGAAGGGTCTACAGGGTATTCAGGGCCTCACTATTAGATCTACTAGATCAGACTAGTAGTGATCCACTTGTTTACAGCCTCCCAAGAGCTGGTGGCGTGGGCCACCATGCCCAGTCTCAATTCCTGTCTCAGTGCGCTCCAGAGGCGGGGCTGGCAAGACAGTCCTGGGGATTGAACCACCAGCCCTTGTACCTGCTTACAGGTACTTTAATCCACTGAGCTATTTGGCCAGCCCTAGGAATGAATCAATCTCTCTCTCTCTCTCTCTCTCTCTCTCTCTCTCTCTGTCTCTGTCTCTGTCTCTCTGTCTCTCTGTCTCTCTGTCTCTCTCTCTCTCTCTCTCTCTCTCTCTCTCTCTCTCTCTCTCTCCAGAACCAGGGATTGAACTCAGGCCCTTGCACTTGCCAAGGAAGCACTTATTCCTCTGAGCAATCTCCCCAGCTCTAGGAATGAATCTTAAACATGGGATATTGGTTATTTTATCCCATTTCATTACAGATGATGCTGGCTGAATACCAGAGAGTAAAGTCACAAATCCCCCCTACTATTGAGCAACTGATGGTCCCTCATCTCGCTAAAGTGGATGAAGCCCTTCAGCCTGGCTTGGCTGTACTGACCTGGACGTCACTGAATATTGAGTCATATTTAGAGAACACTTTTGGAAAGATCAGTAAGTCTGTCCAAATGTTGATTATTCCTCAATTTTATAGGATGAGTTCTTAATAACTGTGGTATAATTTCTTATTCATAAAGTGATATAGTAATTAAATTAGGACTATTATTCTTCAGCTAGTGCATAAGGAATTGTACAAAGTATTTAAGTTCATTGATTTCCTAGAACATATAAATATTAACTATTTAATCTCCAAAGATTAACTAAATATTTTAATTTATTCTTACTGCTAGACATTAGCATTTAAAGAATCTTTAGAATCAGTGCATTTCATATACTAGTGCATTTTGAGTCCCTGTTTTTTTTTTTTTTTTTGTGGAACCAGGGATTGAACTCAGGTCCTTGTGCCTGCCAGGGAAGGGCTTACTCCACTGAGCCATCTCCCCGGCCCCCCTGTTTTTATAGTTGTGGAAATTTGGGTGGCACACAGTGCTGAACAGCAGAATATTATAAATAGGCAAAGTTTCAAGAAATATTATTTGTTCTTAATGAAGGATATGAAATTATTGAAAATATATCAGGTGGTGTATTCTGTGAGACAGGACTTCCCAAAATGTATAAATAAGGTATCTGCAGAGATGAAGATTGAGCTCAGATCTGTTAGGGTTTTCAGTGGTGCAGTAAATAGACAGGAAAGATAAAAGGCCTTTATTAACTCTAGGGAAACACAGGGAGACTCCAGGGAGAAAAGAGGGATCCTTTCACCTGAGACACAAAAAGCTGACACTTTCATGGACTTTGCTAGGGGTGAAGTTTGAGGGGCAGGTTCAGTTACATTTAAGGAGGTGATTGGGGTCTTTCCTGTGTGTGCAGGAAAGGTGAGAGGAAACTATCCAGGATTGGAGTGGGGAAGAAGGAAGAAATGGTCAATGGGAAGATAGGTTGTTCTTTAAGGGTTTCAGCCATATTAGATGACCACCATAATAATTTAGCAATTTATGCTAGAGCCAGAACCTAGCAAGATCCTTCTGAGAAGTGTACATGTGCATTAAGTAGGAGGACAGGGTCATTTCCAGAGCACGGCGCAGAGCCTCGCACTGCGGGACAGTGTCCAGAGGATCTCCAGAGGGGAGCACCTCATGATGCATTTTCCATGTCCCTTGTCTGCCCTTCTAGGAGAACATATTATCCCCTTACAAATTTTCTCCGGTGGGCAGAGCCATACAGGTTGGAACATGATAACTGGAAGTGTTTTTTTTTTTTTTTCTTTTTTCCCTGAAAGACTTAGAAATTTCCATTCTCTTAGTCTCCTCAATGTCATCAATCTTTTCCTCTTCATGGCCCAATTCAGGCTGTTTTTTTAATCACCCAGAGAAAGTCCCTTCTCTTTAGCCCCACTCCCACTTCCTCCTGCTATCTCTGTTCTATTGACAGTTTGGAGCAAAGACTGCATTTTGTCTGTCTTTTAGTAGTGTTGTCTAGTTTCTCCAAACTGTCTACAAAGGGAGTTTTTTTTTTCATAATTTTATTGAGAGACAAATAGCAATGAGACAGTTTCAAATCAAATTGGTAGGACAGTTTCAATAATTAACACATTGCATACCTTCTTCCTAGTGGTTAATTGCTGTACAAGATGCAGACTTGATATCCTATTTACAAACACCATTAGAACAAATCACTCTATTCATTAAGAGAATGTAACTATATATGTCTCCTAACCATTTTGAATACACAGATACAAAATGGACATTCATCTGTATCCCCCTTACAAAGGGGGTTTTAAAATTAGGTTTTCCCTTCAGTTTGTCTTGCACCCCTCCCAGTTTTATGTTGTCTAAATGACTTTCCTGTTGCTGAGACATGATATCTGACACAACTTCAAGGAAGAAGTTCATTTTGATCGCAGTTCCCATCCACAGTCAGTGGTAAGGCAGAAACGGCATGATGGCAACATGGGTGGCAAAAAGCTGCTCAAGTCATGGATGCAGGAATTGGGGAGATCAGGAGGAAATGGGAAGTTGGTATGAATTCCAGGTCAGGCCTGTGAGCTGCCTCTTCTGAACTGACCACTCACCTGAGAGAACATTCAGCTCTCAACCCTTCAGGGGTGAATCCATTGATGGGTAGCACACCTCTGCCATACAATCACCTTTCAAAGACCCCACCTCAGAGTATGTGAACCATTTAGGGACATTCTAGAACCAAACCACATTTTTACCCTGGTGCCAATAGAGTAACGCCAACTCACTATCAAAAATGCAATCAGTAAGAAAAAAGAAGCGATTAGTTCATCTCTAAGACTTCCTAAAGTTGTACAGTCTGAGGATTGCTAAAAAGTCCAAGTTTGAAATCTCCTGTGACTGAAGGTGAACTCCTTGTTTTGAAATTTTGTCTTTTTTCTCTTAAAATTAAAAAAGAAAGGAAAAATAAGACAGAAAGAGGGGCTGGGGAGATGGCTCAGTAGAATAAGCGCTTGCTTGGAAAGCACAAGGGCCTGAGTTCAATCCCCAGTTCTGCCAAAAATAAATAAATAAATAAATAAATAAAGAAAGAAAGAAAGAAAGAAAGAAAGAAATTGAAACTGGAGTTCAATCCTTGGCACCACAGGTCGCACTGGCTCCACCACCATGTGTGCTGAGCTGGCCACCTAGTCCATGTCTGGTGTTAAATGCCTGTAATCCCAGAACTAGGGAGGCTGAACACAGGAGGATCACTA
>NW_004524586.1:468820-473958 GCF_000260255.1 Octodon degus | reverse complement strand
AAAGAGAGAGAGAGAGAGAGAGAGAGAGAGAGAGAGAGAGAGAGAGAGAGAGAGAGAACAAAAGAAAGACAGACAGAAAGAAAGAAACAAAGAAAAAAAGAGGACCCAATAGAGACTGAAGCAAAGAGGTGCAAGCATTAACTCCACTAGACCCATATTCAGCCTGGGGGCAAGTTGAGTTGAGAGTGGAGCACAATAAGGATCAGGTAGTCCTGTCATATGGAATTGCTGGCGGTGGCTTTCTTGGGAGCTCTTGTGTGATGGCTGCACTCATGACCTGTGGTTTTTCTGAGCGCCCGGATGGCTGAGCACTGTGGGGTAAATCCTGGCATCCACTTTCACAGGCAGGCTTCCTGGAGCAGGAGGCCCAGAGACTCACTTCTCAGGGGACTCTCTTCTCCAATTTCCAATTTCTATCCTTGAACCTGTGAATGGTGGGGTTGCTGATTCCTGAGATGCCCTAAAGCCATTTTTCCTATTGTCTTGACCCAAATATTTGCTTTTTTAAAAAAAATATTTTATTGAGAAACAAATAGGAATGAGACACTTTGAAAACCGATTAGTAGGACAGTTTCAATAGTTAATATATTGCATATTGATGCCTTCTTAGTGGTTATTCATAGTACAAGATGCAGACATGATACCCTGTCCAAACACTATTAGCACAAATCTTTCTTCTCATTGAATTAAGAGAAAGTAGCTATATATCTATCCTAACTATTATGTATATGCAGATACAAAATGGTCATTCATTTGTATCCCCTTTTATTGTTTGGTTTTATCAGATGGGTATTCCATTGCCATTTAAATATTGTAGATACATGAATTCATCAAAATATTCCAATATAATCCAGTAATCCATAATAGTAGAAGGTTCTCCGTAGGACTGGCAATGTCAGAAGTTGTTGACTTGAGCCTTTTACAGCTTGGCATATTAATATAGCTTTACTTTTTATACCTCACTTTTATACTTTTATGCTGGATGATTAAGACCAAGATAAAACAAGACCTATATAACAAGAATTATAACTTTTATAACAGACATGGTTAGCTAAATCCCCTCAGGATTTACCCTGGAACCCTGTACCTCAGATTGTAGATCCTTTGTCTGTGTCAGCCATGTGGATGAGTCACGGCCATTGCTTGGCCAATTTGATTTCTGTGAAAGCCTGAGAGAATGTTTTCTCTCCATGTGACTCTCCTTAGGCACACTCTACATCATGGAACACTTTCCTCTGTGGCCCCATAATCTCCTTGATCAGTAAATTTAGAACACAACTGATTTATAGAACGTTACATTACATGTTCTCCTATGTCCTGAGTCCTCACTGACCTTGAACGGCAAGGGCCAACATGTTAGCTGTGCTTGCACCCCTTCTTTTTCTCTAACTTTTGGTCTGCAAACTTAAGTTGTTGACCCTCCTGAAGAGAAGCTTAATATTATTACCCCATAAAATTGTCAATTGAGCTTAACCTCATTATCTGTCTGAATATCAAACGTCTTAGACATAACATAGCACAGGTATTTTCCGTCAAGTATTGACATGTTAAAACCCTAAAGAATATGAAGAAGAAGAAAAGATTAAAAAATAAAAAATTAAGAAAATAGGAATAAGCAATTGCATATTTTTGCGCAGAAATTTAGAAACCTAACCATATACAGTATTTTATTTTTAAAAATTTTTATTTATTTATTTTATTTTTTAATTATTATTTTTTCATATACAGTATTTTAGCAGGACAGTCCTATGACATTTTTTTGGGTCTGTTTTCATTTATTACCCCTTTTAATTTTTTTTTTAATTTTATTTTATTTGTGTGGGGGGGCGGGGCTGGCTGGCATGTGGTGCTGGGGGATTGAACCGCAGTCCCTGTGCTTTGCTAAGCTTGTTCTAAGTAGGTGCTTTAGACCATTGAGCCATCACCAGCCCACCCCTTTTACTTTTTGTTATTTTTTTTTATTACCCCTTTTTTAAACAAATACTTCAGAGACAGTGTGGAGTAATTGGTATGACATGACAAGCAGTATGTATTTAGAAGACCCAAATGACAGGCATTTCAAGCTTTACCCTAGTATTACACATTGCTATCTTCAGTGCAGTTGCTTAGTTCACAGGTATCAGCATATATAGTGAGGGTGAGAATCCTGCCAATTAACTGCTAGTTTCAAAATCCTGCTGAAGATTCCCAGGATCGTTGCCTTGCCCGTCTTGTGCGTATAAATGTACGGCTTTGCCCCTGTCATGTTTCCTCATGTTTCTCCTTGCCCTCTCTTCGTTGTTTAATGCTTACTTATTGTTTTTCTTTTAATAGTGTTATATGTTTCCATTTTTATTTCTTCTTTGGAGATCTTACACTAGGGAGACTATACGACATTTACAGTGGGTCTTGCTTCACTTATGAGCATAAATTCAAGAGGCATCCACTTAAATATAAATGCTTCAAGTTTATCATTCTTCATAGCTGAGTAATACTCTATTGTATTAAAATTACCACATCTTTTTCATCCATTCCTCAGGTGATGGATGTCTTGGTTGCTTCCAAGATTTGGCTATCACAAATTTTGCTAATATAAACATCGGTACATATACATCACTATGATATGACGTTTTTTGTTCCTCTGGGAAAATTCCCATTAGGGAGATTGCTGGTTTGCATGGGATTTCCAGTCCTAGTAATTTAAAGAGTTTCCACACTAATTTTCTTAATGATTGCACCAGTCTACATTCCCACCAGCAGTGAAGAAGGGTTCCTTAGTCCCCACAGCCTCTCCAACATTTGTTGTTGGTTGATTTCTTTTTTTTTTTTTCAAACATTTCCTTTTTTTAAAAAAAAAATTATTTTATTTTATTTATGTGTGTGTGTGTGTGTGTGTGTGTGTGTGTGTGTGGCCAGCTCAGCCCACCACGGTGGTGGGGCTGGCTGGCATGTGCTGGGGGATTGAACCACGGTCCCTTGTGCTTTGCTAAGCTTGTTCTAAGTAGGTGCTTTAGACCACTGAGCCATTTCCCCAGCCCGGTTGATTTCTTTATGATAGCCATTCTTTTTGGGGTGAGATGGTATCCACAGTGTTGTTTTAATTTGCATTTCACTAATGGCTCATGTTGCAGAGTATTTTTTCATATATTTATTCACTTCTATAATTTTGTCCTTTGAGAAATGTGTGTTCATCTCGGATGCCCATTTCTGGGCTGGTTCTTTAAATTTTGGGGCTCTGATGATTTTTATTTCTTTATGAATTCTAGAGAGCAGACCTTTGTCTGAGTGCTTACTGGTTAAGATTTTTTTTTCCAAATTTGTGGGTTGTCTTTTCACTTTGTTGGTCATTTATTTTGACATGCAAAAACTTCATAAGAGGAGGTCTCAGTTGTTCATTCTTTTTCTTTTCTTTCTTTTTTGGCCAAACCAGGGATTGAGCTCAGACCCTTGCGCTTGCCAGGGAAGCATTTATTCTACTGAGCCATCTCCCTGGCTCTCAGTTGTTAATTCTTTTAAGTATTACCCGTGTGATTTTATTTTTGTTCATGAACTCTACCTACCCATATATCTTCAAGATTTGCTCCTACTTTCTATTCCAGGAGATGTAGTGTTTCTATTTTAATGTATAGATCTTCAATCTATTTTGACTTTAGCTTAGTGCATGGTGATAGACCTGGATCAATTTTAGCTTTTGGCAAACAGAAAGCCAGTTTTCTAGCACCATTTGTTAAAGAGGCTTCTTTCTTCCACTAAACATGTTTGGCCCCTTTGTGGAAGACAAGGTGGCTGAGTGTGCTTGTAGAGGCTTCTGCATCTTCTAATCTATCCATTGATCCTCAAGTCGATTTTGTTGACAATACCATGTGATTTTATCACAGTAGTTTTGTAGTATAATTCTAACTCAGGAACTTGAATACCTCACCCCTTTCTTTGTTGCTCAGGAGTGCCTTTGCTCTTCTAGGTCTTTTCTCATTCCAAGTCAATTTTAGGAACTATTTCTCTAGGCCTGTGAGGTCTGTTGGTGGTAGCTTGATTTGTATTGCATTAAATCTGCACAGCAATTTTGGGAGTGTGGCCACCTTCTCAATGTTGGTTCTTCCTATCCAGGAGCACGGAATATCTTTCCATTTTCTGAAATCCTCTATATTCTTTTCTTTCTTTTTTTTTTTTTTAGAGTACTATAATTTTCATTGAAAAGATCTTTGACTGCATTGGTTAGATGAATCCCGAGGTATTTCATTTTCTGCGGTGCTATTGTGAAGGGTAGTGTTTCTCTAATTTCCCTCTCAGGGTTTCTGTTTTCTGTGTAGAGGAGTGCTATTGAGTTGTGGGTATTGACTTTGTATTCTGCTATGCTACTGAACTTGTTTATTAATTCTGGGAGCTTCTTGGTGGAGTTTTTTGGGGTCTTCCAAGTAAAGTATCATGTCATCTGTATATAATGATAGTTTAAATTCTTCTTTACCTATTCTTATTCCTTTTATCTCTCTCTTTTCTAATGGCTATAGCTAATGATTCCGGAATTATATTGAATGAGAGTGGTGAGAAAGGATATCTTTGTCTCATAACAGATCTGAGAGTAGAACACTTCAGTTTTTCCCCATTTAGAATTATGTTAATTTTTCGTTGTCATAGATGGCTTTTATCAGATTGAAGTAGAGGCCATCTATTCCAATTTTCTGTAGGACTTAGAAAATGGATGTGTTTTAGTCTTTGTCAAAAGCCTTTTCTGTGCCATTGAGAGGATCATGTGCTTTTTAGATTTGGCTCAATTGATATAGTATATTACATTTATAGGTTTGCATATATTGAACCATCCTTCAACCACTGGAATGAATCCTCCTTGGTCATGTTGTATAATCTTCTTGATGATTTGCTGTATTCAATTTGCTAGTATTTGATTCAGAATTTTTGCATCTATGCTCATGAGGGAGATTGGTCTCTAGTTCTGTTTTTTAGTAGGATCTTTACCTGGTTTTAGTTTCAGCATATTCTTTGCCTCCAAGAATGATTTTGAGAGGATTGCTTCCTTTTCAAATTCACTAAAAAGATTGAGGACTATAGGGATTATATCTTCTGTAAATTTCTTGTAGAATTCAGCTGTGAATCCATTTGGACCTGGACTTTTCTTTTTTTTATATATTTGGGAGATATATATA
>NW_004524586.1:454731-461695 GCF_000260255.1 Octodon degus | reverse complement strand
GTCCCAAGGGGGTGAAAGAGGGTCTCACCTACACTGCGCCTGGGCTGGGACCAGTAGTGGGTCCCACCAGCGCAGGATAGCAGGAACCTCTCTGAACTTTTCTTTTTCTGTAGGCTTTTTATTACATTTCATATATCATTAGTTGTTATTGGGTTATTGTGTGTTGTTATATTTTCTTGATTCAGTTTTGGTAATTTGTACCTTTCTAGGAATCTGTTCATTTCTTCTGTGTCTTCTATTTTGTGAGAGTAAAGATTCTCAAAGTAGATATTAATGATCTTCTGAATTTCTGCTGGGTCTGTGGTAAAGATACACATTACCTAGGGGCTTATCAATTTTATTTAATCTTTCAAGGAACCAGCTTTTAGATTCGTTAATTCTTTGAACTGTTTTCTTCATCTCGATTGAATTAATTTCAGCTCTAATCTTTATGATTTCTTCCCATCTTTGGGCTCTTGGTTTGGCTTGCTCTCCTTTTCTAGTTGTTGGAGGTGCAGCATTAGGATGTTTATTTGTTCCTGTTCTGTTTTCCTAATGTGTGAGTGCACAGCTATGAATTTCACTCTGAGAACTCCTTTCATTGCATCCCATAGATTCTGATAAGTTGTGGATGAATTTTCACTGAATTGTAGATATTGTTCAATTTCTTGTTTAAGTTCATCTATGACCCATTGATTGCTGAGTAGGCTGTTGTTTAATTTCCATGTATTTAGGGGGTTTATCTGGTTTGTTTTTTCTTTTATTTTGAGTTTCATTGCACTGTGGTCTGATAATATGCATGGGATAATTTCTGTTTTCTTGCATATACTTAAGCATCAACTGTTGAATATTATGTAGCCTATTTTTTACCTTGACCGATGTGCAGCTGAAAAAATATGTATTCAGCTGTGGTTGGGTAGAACTCTCTGAATATTTCCATTATGTCCATTTCTTCCAAGCTCTGGTTCAGTTCTGCTTCTTCTTTGCTAATTTTTTTTCTGCTCAACCTATCTTTTTGGGATAAGGGGGTGTTAAGGTCTCCTGTTAAGATTGTGGTATTCGATATTAGATTTTTTTATGATCATGAAGATTTGTCTTACATAGTTATGTACTCCCATGTTTAATGTGTAATATTCATGAGTGTTACCTCTTCCTGTTGAATTTTTACCCTAAGCAGTATCTAGTTGCCTCTTTATTTCATTTGATCATTCTTAGTTTGAAGTTGAGACTGTCTGACAACAGGATTGCTATCCCTGCTTTTTTCTGATGTGCTGGGGTATGTAGTATTGTTTTTTATGCTTTGACTTTCAGCTTATGAATTTCTTTATGAGTTAAGTGTGTTTCTTGTATACAACATATTGTTGAATTTTGTTTCCTAATCCTCTGTGCCAATTTATTTCTTTTAATTGGTGAATTGACTCCATTTACATTGATGGTTAGAATTGAGATGTATTGATTTATGATTGTCATGTTATTTACCTGTTTTCTTTACTCCTTTTTCTCCTGTGTTTAATTGTTTGCCCTTTTTAGTGGGTTCCTTCTGTTCTTATTCATGGTGCTCTGATCCTTTTTTTCCCTCTCTAGAACATGTTTTCACACTGTGTGTAGTGTTGGCTTTGTCATCATGAAATTCTTTAGTTCTTTGTCATGGAAGTGTTTTACTTCTCTATCAAAATTGAAAGAGAGTTATGCAGGGCATAGTAGTCTGGGCTGGAATTTGTTTTCTTAGAGGACTTGAAGTACTCTGCTCCATGCTCTTTTAGCCTTCATGTTTTCTGAAGAGAAGTCTGCTGTTATTCTGCTGGGTTTTCCATTAAATGTGATTTGTTGCTTTTCCCTAGTGGCCTTCTGTATATTGTTCTTGTGCTGGATTTCTGAGATTTTGACTATTATATATTAGAGTGTGTTTTTAATTGGGTTGCTGTTATTTGGAGTTCTGTGTGCTTTGGTTACTGACTGTCAGATTGTTTCTCCATATTCAAGAAGTTTTGTGCCATCATTTACATTGACTCCATCTTTCTCATTGATGCCTATTAAACTTATATTATTCATCTTTGCATCATCTTGCAGATAATGAATTATTTTTTCCTGCATCCTGCTTGTTTTTAAGAGATCTTTTTTTGCCTTTTCATTACCTAGGATGACATCTTCAAGTCCTGAAACTCTGTCTTCACTTTCACTCTTTCTTGCAAGCTTGTGATTCAGAGTTTAAGTTTCTCTGTATCTCTTTGACTTTGCATGAAATGATGTACTTTTTTCCTATATTGTTCATTGAATGATTCCATTGTTTTTCTAATCTCTGCTGTTTTTTTTTTTATCAGTGTCTTCTTGAGAAGCAGTTATTAATTCTTTCCTTATAGCTGTCCTTTCTTTTTTTACTTCAGGAATTAGTTCCGATATGATTTCCTGTATATGTTTCTGCATTTCATTCTTTACTTCAGATGCTATCAATTCAGAGATTTCTTTTTTTTATTGCAGAGGCTATTTTTTTACCTGAGTTCCTCTAAACCTTTCTGTAGTTGTTTCTTTACTTCAGATGCTATTAATACAGACATTTCAGCTGTGTGATTCCCAATTTCTTCTGTGCTAGTGTCTTCTGCACCTGTTCTAGGTGGGCTCAGGGCCTGAGATTGCATTTTGCTCCTTCTCTTTGTCATTTTGTATTGAACTGTACCTTGATCTTTGGTGTAAAGGTTTGGTGCAGTTATAATCTTAGCACCTATTGAAATTTGGGTGCAGATCTATGAAGTTTGAATTCATCCAATTGTGCCTGGCTTGGGTCTGGCTTCTGTGCTCAGCTTCTTGCTGCTGCAGCCTTTGGAAGTGAACCTGTTATGCTCCTCTGTCAAAAATATGTTCTGCTCCTGGCTTAGCTGGGTGGTTCTGGCCCCTAGACTCTCTGCAGGGACTTCAGCTGCAGTTTCACCCCAGGCTTGTATGTCAGGCCTGGGCTGGGTTTACAGGGACCACAAGAGGAAGGCTGGAGGTCTCACTCACATGCCGGGCCTGAATTGGTTCCAGAGGGGTCCAGTTGGTGCAGCGGAGCATGGATGCTCTCCCTCTCACAAGCTGGGCCTGGGCTTGGTCCAGAGGGCTGTTTTTTGTTTTTGTTAATGCTAACTATTTCAGTAACTATTTGAACTGTGACTGAGCTTTTTTAGCAAACATTGCAACTTTGATCCAACTTTGCTCGAATTTCCTCTGTCGTGAAACTAAAAAATGTTCAAATATTCAAATCTACCATTTTTTCTTTATTTTCAGTATAAATCTGGCTAAAAGCAGCATGTAGTACCTATATTATCTATGCCATGGAGTAAATGTGGGCGATTCTGTTTGTTTTTTTTTTCCAATTGTATTGGATATCAAACTTCTTTATTTCAGAGGTTATTTGTGATTTGAGTTCCTCTAAACCTTTCTGCAGTTATTTCTTCAGTACAGGTCCTATTAATTCAGACATTTCAGCTGTGTGATTCTCAATTTCTTCTGTGCTATTGTCTTCTGCACTTGTTCTGGGTGGGCTCAGGGCCTGAGATTGCATACCAATGGAGTCCTTGTTCCCAACTGAAACATGCTGAGTCTATCTTTGCTTTCTGTGCTTCTGGCTTCATTTTGGTCCTCTGCGCTCTGAAAAGCATCTCCGAGAAAGCTCAGTTTATGGCATTCTAGGGCTTCTCTAGCCAGCATCTCTAAGCCTTTCCCGCTCCTGTGAATCAGCTCCTGATGGTCCTCAGTCAGATGGTATAATCACAGATATTAATCACAGCCATGACTGCAATCTTAGTGCTAGCTTCTTTTAGTCACTTTCCTGTTGCAGGGACACCCCATCGCAGCCCTTTACTCCTTTCACCTCATTGTTTTTTCCTTTCTAAAGACCTCTTGTGATGCTTTATCTTCTTTCTTGCTGTCTCTGTTTTTTCCTCTTTCTTCCTGAGATCTTTCTGTAGGTCTGCTGCCTGGGGCTGCTGAAGTGGAACCCAGCTTATTCATAACATGACCTTTTAAGAACTTGACTCATCAAGAGGTATTCCCTACACCTTCTGAATGACTTAGGAACTGGATAGTCTGGAATGTTTCAGAAGCCCTAGAATTGTGCTGATAAGCCTGGAAATGGAGTGAGGAGTTACTACAGACCACACTCCCCTCCCTGTTCTGCTTTACAGAATGGAAACCAGATTCAAAGACAAATTTTAAAGGGCTCTTTGGATATTGCTGAGGTATATTTAAAACTTATTATAATTGAACATGGAAAATTTAAATACATTAACAGATAACCATAGTATTCTGGGAGTGAAGAAAATTGTAGAAACAATCTTTAAAAAGTTCATTAGTTTAAAGGATGTAAACTATGATCCAGAGATGATAGTTTACTAATTATTCGTCAATGCAAGTAATGAGGACAGGTTTAGCACCTAGCTTCTTTGCTTTCAAGCCAATATTCTTTCCAAAATACATCTCCTCAGGAGATAAAACAAGTGGAAATCAGCTAAAAGTCTCTAAGGAGGCACTTATAAAATATATAAAAATTTCATAATATGTGATATCACCATCAAATTAAAGTAGGCTAGCACAGTAGGTGTCTGTAAAATTCTCTCTAGAGAGTAATTAAAATTAGAGTTGTAGCAATTTGGATGTTTTTATTAGCATATTATCTTGAGATGAGATGGTTTCTAAAGAAACTGTTCTTAGTTCTTGCATTCTATTTTTTCCCTGTAATTTAAGTAAAAAACTAAAGTAAAAAAATCAGTTTTTATTTTTATTTTTTAGTTTTTAATGTTTTGGCGGAACCCTGGATTGAACTCAGGCCCCTACGCTTGCCAGGCAAGCACTTATTCCACTGAGCCGTGTCTCTGGTCCCTTTAAATTAAAAAAAAAAAAGCAAAAATGCTTATTTATTTATTTATTTATTTGGTACAGGGTCTCACTATGCAGCTTAGACTCATAGTGATCCTCCTGTCTCAGCCATCCATGCCCTGGATTACAGGTGTGAGCCACCTCGCCTGGTCTCAGTGGCCAGCATTGCACACCTGGGGTGCTGGGTTAGCATAGCATGCAGTACTGGAGACTGACCCTGGGTCCTTGTGGTCCTTGTACCTTCCAGGCACATTCTTAGAATGCTGAGCTATTTCCCTAGCCACAGGGTCCAGTTTCTGTGGGGGACAGATTCTGTTAAGTCTCAAGAACATTTGGATTCCTTATTGAACCAAATGAGCCAACCCTTCTGTCTACAAATGGTTACTTATATCATGAATGTAGAAGGGTATTTCTAACTCTTCAGCATGGTAAACAGAACTTCTACAGATAAGGTTTGTATATCATGTGTATAAATGTTAGTTTTAAAATCCTTGCTATAACAAGTTTTCATAAATTTAGCACCAATACAATTTAGACTTCAAAATCCAAAAGTAATCTTTCGGAGCAAAGACCAGGTGTCTCCAGGGATGGTGCCTAATGAAGGTACAGGGAAGAATCTTTTCTGGCATCTGGAGCAGCTGCTATGCCTTGGCTAATGAGTGTTTATCTTCAATACTGGCAGCATTGCCTTCTCAGTCTGTGTTCTCTCTGTCCCTTCCTTCCATGGTCCTATCCAGTTCTGTCTGCCTTGGACCCTCCTTTATCTCATGTGGACCCTTATAACTATTTTGGGTTCATTTGGATCATTCAGGACAATTTCCGCATCTCAAGATCCTTAACACACCTTGCAAAGTTCCTCCTGCCATATAACATTCAAGGGGGTTAGAGTATGGGAATCCTTGGGAGGCCATTCTCTTGACTTGCCACACAGGTCCTTGAGAATGCTTTAAAGAACAAGTTAGGTAAATAATAACAATGGATTTCATGGAACACATGTACTTAAAAGTTCGCTTTCTTTCAGTAATGAATAAGCTTACCAGGAATAACTACTTGATAGGCCAGCCAAATAGCTCAGCAGATTAAAGTGCCTGCATGCAGGTACAGGGGCCCGGGGTTTGATCCCTGGGCCTGCTGTGCTGGACCCACCCCAGAGGTATGCTGAAGCAGCAATTGAGACTGGGCATGGTGGTGCATGCCTGTAATCCCAGCTCTTGGGAGGCTGTAAACAGGCGGATCACTATAAGTCCGATTTAGTAGTGAGACCCTGAACACCCTGTAGACCCTTCCTTAAAATTAAAAAAAAGAAAAAGAAAGAAAAAAAGAAAAAGGAAAAAGAACTGCTTGGTGGCTTGAGTAGCTTCTTTAGGGATAGCGTAAGATGTTTAAAAAGGGTTAGTCATCTACTCTTTATGCAGTAAAGAAACTTAAGGCAGTGTTTATATGCCTGATACATTTAGGCATGTAACATTGACTTTTCTTTATTCAATTTTGACTTTAGTCTATTTGAAATAGATTATACAGTGTGATATTTGCTGGAAAATACATTACTCCTCAGGTGGGCATCCTTTAAGTATCCTTCCAGCTTGTGTTATACAATTGGTGTTAGTTTTCTTCAGAATTGGTCTTTTCATCCATGAAACTCAGCGTTCGATATTACCTCAGCAGAACTAAAACAAGTGCATCCTGTGATCATAACATACAAGAAAAATGACAATTTCCATTCAGTAGTACTTTTGAGTACCTCTTGTGGAATAGGCACTGAGATGAATGTTGAAGTAAACATGGAAAATGAATTCTCAAAGGAGCTAAGACAAAAGAGTAGAACTATGACCTATGCACAGATGGAAGGATGCTCAGAGTATAACAGCAGGATGGGGGAAGGGCTTTTTCTCAGGCACAGAAAGCTGCCTGGGAGATGAGTCAGAGTTAGGCAGGGGAGAACCGCGAAACTTGAAAGGATGCTGTGCATAATGGTCCACACCTGTAGTCTCAGTTATAGAGGAGGCTGCAGCAAGAGGCTCATGAGTTCAAGTCTAACCTGGACTACTTTAGAAGCCACTGTCTGAAAATAAAGTGACAAGAGTTGGGGATGTAGCAGCATTTACCTACTAGGTACAAAGTCCTGGAGTTAATT
>NW_004524586.1:437914-454624 GCF_000260255.1 Octodon degus | reverse complement strand
AGACAAACAAGAGACAAAGAGGGGAGAGAGTGAACAGAGAAACTTTAATTTTGATGTTACTACTGTCATTGTGTGAGAGTATGAGTGTGTGTGTGTGTGTGTGTGTGAGTGTGTGAGTGTGTGAAGATGCTTTATTTAACCTCTTTTATCCCCTCTGTGCTTCCACAGGGGACCTGGAGCTGCTGCTGCACAGGGTCAGTGACTTGATTGAGTTCCGCATTGATGCCGTCCTGCAGGAAATGAGCAGCATTCCGCTTTGTCAGCTTCCCCAGACAGAGCCGCTTGCCTGTGGAGAGTTTCTGCAAATGACAAAGGTTCTTAGAAGATTGATATCTTTGCGATTCATTTTTCTATAAAGTGTGTTTCTTTTTGAAGCATAAATTAGGCTTTGTCCCACCTACCTATGATTGACCCTGATAGATCTGATTCCAAAGCAGAGAGTTCTGCAATCATTAGAAGATGAGGGAAATGTCTCTAAGTAGGGCTTTAGGGGGCGCAAGCCACTCCTTTTCAGTAGGAGTGAAATGGCCACGACACACACTTCTAGTTTTTCCATGTTTTGTGAAGAATAGGGCTACTTTACGAAAAACTAGTAAGCTAGGACAGATTTAATAAAACAGTTGTTTCCAATAGCTTCTAGCTAGGGTATTGTTTTTCTTAGCATTGTGTAGAGCAGGGTTTTCAGAATGGTGTTTCCTGACACAGTGTGCTAGATCACTTCTAAGAAAGTTGAGGAAGGTGGGGTCTGTGTTCAAACTCTGTAGGGCAAAGACAGCACCCGCAGATTCATGTACCACCTCTTAACATATTAAAATAAAGACCTGCAGTTTTCCATTAAATTTCATGTGTGCATCCAAGACCTGCCCAGTAGGAGGCCTCATGGTCCCTAGTACACAGCTGCACTCAAGATAGAAACACGCTTCCTGCTGTGACAGAGCAGCAAGAGAGGTGACAAGCCTCGGGGTCCCCGTGAGGCTTCATTATGCTGTCCCCCTCTCCTGAGGGCTTCCATAGTGCCCCACCCCCAGCAATGAAGCCTAGCAAGCTGCTGCAGAGGTCCTGCCCAGCAGGGCCCACCTGTCAGTGCCAGTACTGCCTCACTGGGTCAGGTGACATAAGTGTACTCTGCACAGTGTGAGGGGTTCTGGGTGGATAAGAGAAAGGAGGGGTCTGAGGGAGCCACAGCACTAGCACAGGTGGTCCGGACACAGCGAACATCTTTGATTTGCATTTTATTGGTGCATGTTGGTAGTGCATGAGGTTTACGCTCATCGCGAGGAGCGGGTGCATGGACACAGCGCAGCTTCTTTATAAACTCCGTGACATCCCGCACTCCATCTCTAAATCTCCCTTTCCCATTCGCATTGTTGATATTCTTATTGGTAGCTCATATTTATAGCATATAATGTTCACATTCACTGAGATCGTTAGGTTCCTGTACACGGCACATGCTGGTTCTTTCCGCTCTCTCCTTCCCTTCACTCTAGGTTTCCAGGACCCCTTCTCGTTGGCAAGAGATCTATCTCCTTTCCTTCTGTCCTTCCTTTATTTTGCTCTGTGTTTGCACTACCCTTACTCAAATGAGAGGTCCATGCAGTATTTAAACTTGCATATCTAATTTATTTCTCTCAAAATTATGTTTTCCAGTGCATTCATATCTTGAATTATCATTTTTATACCTGTAATATTCCACTATGGATAGGCACCATAGTTTCTTTATTTGTACCTGATTATGGAGGCTGCTTCCACTATTTAGGCATCATGAACTATGTTGTGCTGTACACACTGGTGTGCATAGATCACTGTAATGTCTTCGGCTCTTTTGGGCAGGCACCTGGACACCATAGGCAGCTAGGTGGCAGCAAAGCCTTCTGGGTGCTGAGCTGCCACCCCCCAGGCGCAGGTCAGTCTCAAAAGCAGTCGCTCAAATGACAGCAATCTGAGGCTTTCTGTCAGTCTCACCTGCTGATATGGAAGCAGGTTTGCATTAAATTATTACTATATAAGAAATAAGCTATGTCTTCAGCATTTCTGTCCCCCCCCATATTTACTAACTGTCGGTAGACCTAACATCTCCTCTTGTCCTTCCTGCTACCTTTTATAATTCTCTGGCTGTCTGAGAGATCAATTGGCTTTATTGTTTCATATACATGCAGCTTGAAAAAATTTCAAAATAAGTTTTAGAATGTTGTTAAAATGAAGGGAATTATAAAAAAAAATAAAAAATAAAAAAATAAAATGAAGGGAATTAGTATTTCAATCAATTACACCTCCACTATCATAATTTTAATGTATCTTATAACCTTAATGTTACTATATATCATTCAAGTTTTGAATAGTAGTTTTTTCTCCAAGTTAACATTTTTTTCATAAAATAGTTTTCACGGGGCCACATGGCATCATAGATAGTCACCATCTTTTAATTTTTTTTAATTTTTTAAAATTTTTTTATTTATTTATGTGTGTGTGTGTGTGTGTGTGTGTGTGGCCAGCTCAGCCCACCAGGGGGCAGGGCTGGCTGGCATGTGGTGCTGGGGGATTGAACCGCGGTCCCTGTGCTTTGCTAAGCTTATTCTAAGTAGGTGCTTTAGACCACTGAGCCATCTCACCAGCCCGATAGTCACCATCTTAATCACACCTTCAGAATATTTCATTGAGTTGATGTACCATAATTTACATACTATTTTCTTATTGTTGAACATTAATTGACTTCCAGAGTTTTTCTATTTTACCAAAATGTCAATATAGAAATGTGCCATGTTTTTAATTTTTAAGATTACATTCTTCCTCAAGTAAGATTCTTGTGCTAAACATTTTGACTTCATTTGACAGCTCTTGTATTCGTACCATAGGGCTGCATTGCTGGGAAATGTGCGTGGAAAGCAGAGATGGTGTCACTACATCCCATGGGCGCTTGGGGCCTGTCCTGTGAAGGGCAGTGCAAGGCTGGGAGGGTGGGGGGTGACAGAAGCTGCTGCAGTTATCTTTAGCCACTAGGAAAGTGAAGATCAAAATTGCTTTGATTTTTTGGGGGACTGGGGAGATGGCTTGGTAGAATAAGCGCTTCCCTGGCAAGCTCAAGGGCCTGAGTTCAATTCCTGGTTCCCCTAAAAATAAAAAAGAAAAGAAAGAAAATGGATTTTATTGTAGATAACAAGTTTACAAATGGTTTTAGAGTCAATGAAATCAACAATTGAATATCAGGGAAATGGGAAGTTGTTATCAAAGCTATCAACAAATTGTTAGCATAATAATTGATAGGACTTATATGTACTTTTTATTATAATTTTTGTTTATTTTCAAGAGTAAAAACAAGAGCAAGAAAAACAAAAAAACAGAAACAGGGTAACATACAACAATACATATTCTATAGATTTATAAAACAAGAATAGCTGATTAACAATGGCTGATATATTACCCTCCCCCCATTTGGGATAGCTGTCATCAAGAATACAAAAGAAAAAAGAGGATGCTGATGCAGGAAAGCAGGAATGCTTGCACAGGGGAAGGTAAATAGTGCAACCACTATGGAAATCATATAGAGATCCCTCACAAAGCTAAAACTGGAAGTTCATTTGATTCAGCTACACCTGTACCTCTCCTGGCTATATTCACTAATTCCTGAAAGAATTGAAGATAATATGTGTGATACTTGCATACCTGTGTTTATAGCAGCACAATTCAAAATACCTAAGCTGTGTAAATAGCCCAGCCACCTGTCAGCAGGTGAACTGGTAAAATGTGGTGTGGTACTTAGAAACAGCAGAGTATTACTCAGCCAGAAAGAAGGATGAAACAATGCCATTTTCAGGAAGATGGGAGAACTTGAGACTATCATGCTAAATTAAGCCGGACTCAAAAAGTTAAAATCACATGCTTTCTCTAAGTAAATAAATATACAAGAAATACCAGGAAACTAGAAGGTATATTTCAAGAGGTGGCAAAGGGGTTCAGTTGGATGGGAGATGAAAGGGAAAGAGAGTTGATAGAATTTAAAATAGTCAATATGCCAGGACCAAATTCCAAAAATTATCTTAACACCTTTTTTTTTTGTAATGAATTTGCAGATAGAAACCTGCCTAAGTGAGGCATTGTCTTGCTAGGTGAGGCCATGAATCAGGATGAGCAAGACCTGGAAAACTGAGAGGTCTTAAGCGCTCTGGTCTGACAAGGACCATCATGGGAATGAGGATGTGCTGGAGCCCCACACAGATCAGTCAAGGAGGACTTGAGTGGGGGCAGATCCTTTGTGTGGGTTTCAGTGTCCAGGTGCCATCATGAAGGATGGTTGTTGACATGGACTGGGATGAGTAGTGGCAGCATCTTTGATTCATTTCCTTTGGCAGAGTGGGTACTTTAGTGAATCCATTTGCTGCTGTTTAGTGAATCCTCACTCTGCTTATTTTCTTTTAATTCTATGTTGTTTACATTTAAAAAAAATTTTATTTATTTATGTGTGTGTGTGTGTGTGTGTGTGTGGCCAGCTCAGCCCACCAGGGGGCGGGGCTGGCTGGCATGTGGTGCTGGGGGATTGAACTGCGGTCCCTGTGCTTTGCTAAGCTTGTTCTAAGTAGGTGCTTTAGACCACTGAGCCATCTCACCAGCCCTATGTTGTTTACATTTTATGATCATGCCCTCCTTGAGAGAAAAAATTCAAGGATGTACACATTCCTGTTAGAACTATGGTAACCTTTGAAAACTTGTTGGTTCTCCTTTGGAGAACCCTTGATATTAAGAAACTTAGGATTTCTAGTTGTGTTTGAATTACTGAGAGGAATAAAGGGCCACCAGGAAGCTCACTGAGGATTTCCCATGAGAGGTGGCCTTGAGAATGAATGACTGCACCATGGCAAAAAGGGTTTCTCTTCAAGATGGAGTCAGAGGGCTTCAGATGCAGACTTGGAGAAAAGAGAATGAGGAGCTAATTTCCACAGAATGAGGCAGTGCTAAATTCCTGAGGTTTTAGGTTATTGCTGACCAGTAACAACAAGCCTTTCCTGAGTCCTTTTTGGTGCTAGGCACCAGTCTTACCACTTTATCTACACTATTTCATGGAATAAAATTTCACAACATAAAGTAGATTCTGCCATTATGACCATTTTATAGATGAGGGAACAGAGGCTAAGAAGAATTTTCTAGAATCATGCAGAGCTCAAGCCCAGGAACTTTGATTTGGCACTGCAGTACATACTTGTTGATACATGAGGCCAACTCCATTCCATTTGTTACTTGCCTCCTTATTCTCTCTCTCTCTCTCTCTCTCTCTCTCTCTCTCTCTCTCTCTCTCTCTCTCTCTCCCCCCCCTCATCTTGAGTGGAGATGAGAAGTTCAGTCAAGTTCTGATTTGACAGTGAAGTTGTTATTTTACGCTTTATTGGATGAGAAAGAAGTTGAACAATTTATTTCAGGATTCATTAGACATTCCTGTGTTAATGGACTCACAAGGCCCTGTGTTCTGTAACATCATAGCAGGGGTGAAGGTCGCTGCATGAGGAGGTCACAGAAAGTGAGGCTAATGTTCAGTGTGGCTGATCACAGGCACAGTAGGGTTCTGTGTTAATTTTGTTGTTGTTGCTGGGACAAATATCCAACACCCAGAATTAAGGAAAGAAAGGTTTGTTTAGCTCTCAGTTGGTGGAAGTTTCCATCTATACTGGCTTCAAGGCAGAGTGGCACATGGCCCAGAGCAGCTGCTCCTGCCTTTATGACCATTTTATAGATGAGGAAACCGAGGCAGAAGGGCAGCTGTTCGCTGAAAGTTTTAGGGCTACTGGTGGGAAGAAGAGCCCCAGGCCCCAACCCATAGGGCTCAGCTGGAGCCTTCGTCTGTGCTTCTAAATCCCTCAGGGCCATGATGAGAGTGAGAGCAAGAGGAGAATGGAGCCAAGAGGAGAATGGAGCCAAGCATCTCTGGAAGGCTGACTCCTCCCTGGAGGGTGGAATCCGTAGCCTGCAGCAGTGTCCAGTGAGCCCTCAAACGCTGGAAGAGTAAATACAGCACTGTGTTCATCTCTCTCTTTTATTTTGGTTTTTTGGCTAGGACCTTTGTGTAAGTGGTGCCCAGATTCTAAACTTTAAGAGCTCATTAGTGGAGGAAGCAGTCAATGAGCTCATAGGCATGTTGCTGGATGAGGAAGAAGATGAAAATGCATCCAGCGAGAACAACGTTGATTTAAAATCCAAAACTTCAGGTAAGAGAGGAGGTAATGAAAGGATCTTGTTTTTCTAGATTACTTACTTGAAACTGTAATTTTCTATATAACAATTCATTTCACACTTCTGTGAAGACCATCCCAATTTTGTAATATCTATAAATCTACAGTTGAAATTCTGAGCATGTTGCAATGATTCCATGTCGTTCACTGTCCTGATTGTGTGTTAAGCTTTGCGTGCCTGCACTTGGCGTTAGCCCTCTCTGACACCGGGCTCTCTTTAAGCTGATTTCCATGTTACCCACAGAGTACAGTGGATTAGGGGGTGGGATTTCCACTGTAGTGCATAGAGACTACAACAAGTCTTTGGTGGACAGATGAGCACGCTGGAAGGTGGAGTAGGGCAGCTGTTCGCTGAAAGTTTTAAGGCTACTGTTGGGAAGAAGAACCCCAGGCCCCAACCCATAGGGCTCAGTTGGACCTTTTGTCTGTGCTTCTAAATCCCTCAGGGCCATTTTCTCATATTGAGGAGAAGACTCCATCCATCCCTCTGTAATTTCCTTTTTTTTTTTTTTTAATCTTTAATAGGCTCACTTTCTGAGAAGAATGACAATTAACTGACATTAAACTTGCATGTAACTTATCTTGATTTTATCTTTCTCCCTTTAATTTTACCTCTCCCCCCAATCTGTTTCATCCTATAACAGCAAAAAGGGAAGAAGAAAGTTCTGATGCCTGGACATCCTCCCCTACTTCTAGAGGTGGCCCCTTGTCCTCTGTGGCAGCCACCAGGAGGAGCAAAGAGGCTGAGCTGCTGGAGGGACAAGCCTGCGAGTTGCTCTCTCACTTCAACCATCAGAACACAGAGGCTCTTCTGAAAGTTACCAGGGACACTCTAGAGGCCATTCGCAAGCGCATCCAGTCCTTCCACGCCGTTAACTTCCTGGGTGATGCCCCTGCACCAGTGACCTGCTGGCTTTCCATGAGTGTCTGCTGAGTGTGTGTGTGTGTGTGTGTGTGTGTGTGTGTGTGCATTCCTGGGGTTTTTTTTTTTTTTTTTTGTATTTTAGGGAAGGGTCTACAGGGTGTTCAGGTTCTCACTACTAGATCGGACTTGTAGTGATCCACCTGTTTACAGACTCCCAAGTGCTAGGATTACAGGCTTGTGCCACCATCTTATTAAATTTAAGTAGTTTAACTGCCCACAGTTTATTGAGTGCTTCCTTGTAGAACTAAACATGAAATTTGGTCATCCTAACAACTCTATGAATTTACACATTAGAACTGGAAAACTAGAACACAGAGGTTAATTTGCTTAAGGTTTTATTAAAATTTATTGATAAGGCTTTATTAATAAATGAATTAATAAGGTTTATTAATAAAGTAAACATCACTTTAATCTTTTTATAATTAGATAAAAGATGCAAAAATCATTTAATTTGAGAAAGAAAAGCAATACTTTAAAAAGAAAATATTTAGAAAAGATTGGGTTTTGTTTGTTTGTTTGGCAGAGGGTCTTGCTATGCAGTTTGGGCTGGTAATGATCCTCCTGTCTTGGCCTCCTCAGTGCTGGGATTCCAGGCAAACACCCCCAAGCCTAGGGTTCTTGGACTGCATGGCATGTGGTACCTGGGATTAAGTTAGGACCTTGCGCTTGCCAGCTGGTGCTTATGCTGCTGAGCTATCTCCCCAGCCCCAGCGAACATTGTTAGTTGCCAAATTATCAGGTTATTCATCAGTCTTGTAGTTTGGGACAGATCTTAATATCATGCTTTGCTCTTTCTCCCCACCCCACTTCTTCTCTCCAGCCCCTGGCCCTTCTTTTTTTCTTCTTCTCTTCCACTTTCACTTTCTTTTCCTCCTTTTTCCCCCTCTTCCTGCCTCCCCTTTTATATATTTATTTTATTTATGTTTTTGGCAGAACTGGGGATTGAACTCAGGCCCTTGCGCTTGCCATGGAAGTGCTTATTCTACTGCACCATCTCTCCGACCCTGTGCCTGCCCTTTTATTTATTTATTTATTTAGCGGTACTGGGGATTGAACTCAGGCTCTTCTGCTTTGCCCCGGAAGCGCTTATTCCACTGAGCCATCTCTCCAGCCCTGTGCCCTTTTAACTATGAAATATTGCGTGATATATACAGACACAATCATACCTGTGTATCTCTTTATATGTATTTGTACTGTAAAAGTCTTTAATATGAGCAGACAGTTACATTTTATTTCTTTTCGTTTTAATTGGTCTGCTTTTGGAATGCAAAGTACACTGTGGTGGGAGTGGCACATGTTTTATTTGAAATTCCAGATTGATTATTTTTACTACCTTTGACTTGTTCTGGTTGTTGATATTGTTCTCCATTCTTTATTTATCTATCCTACAGTCAACTAATTTGTGGGTATTCTATTATTTGGATAATATCATTACGATTTTAGATAACATGTTATCCTGAAGTCTGATCTTTTTTTTTTTCTTTTCAAAGTTTTATTGATAAACATATAGCAATGAGACAGTTTCAAATCAAATCGAAAGTACAGTTTCAACAAATAATCCACTGCATACATTCTTCTCAGTGGTTAATTGCTGTACAAGATGCAGACTTGTGATCCTACTTACAAACACCATTAGAAAAAATCATTCTATTCATTAAGAGAATGCAACTATATATCTATCCCAACCACTTTGAATACACAGATACAAAATGGACATTCATAGTTATACCCCAATTTTTTTTAAGTTCCGTTGTTGAATATTATAGGTGTGTAAACTCAGCAAAATATTCTGAAAGAGTACAGAAGCCCATAATATCATTGGGTCTTCTGTTTAACTGGCAATGTCAGAAATTATTGACCTGAGTCCCCCACAGCTCAACATAACAACATGGCTTTATTTCCTATATTTTGTCTTCATACTTTTCTAGTGGATGGTTAAGACCAAGGTAAAGCAGGACCTGTGCAACAAGAGTTGTAGCTTTTTGGTCTGAGAAGGTCAGTGAAATGCCCTCAGGATTTATCTTGAGATCCTGTACCTCAGATTGTAGAACCTTTGTCAGTGTCAGCCATGTAGATGAGTCACGGCCAATGCTTGGCCTATGTGCTCTCTGTGAAAGCCTGAGAGAGTGTCTTCTCCCCATGTGACTCTCCTTAGGCACACGAAGTCTGATCTTAAACAGCTTCCTTTTATGGAGAGTAGACCAGAAAATTATGACTAACAGAAAATTATCCAGCTTTTGCTGAACTGCCTTTTTAGGTACTGAACACAACTAGACTCTCTAGCAGTTTCTTTTTCTTTTTTCTTTTAGCAGTTTCATTCATTCATCCATTCATTCATTCATTCATTCATTCATTTAACAAAGTCACTGATTGTGGACGTTTTATGTATTGTTCTAGATGCTTTAAGTACTATATTTTTTTGTTAGAAATGAAGTAAATCTTGTACTGAATTTAAATTAATAATCCTTCCCTGCGTTGTGTTAATTCAGACAGCAACAGCACATCTAAGATGAAGCAGAACCATCTCCCCATCTTCCGGGCAAGCATCACTTTGGCCATTCCCAACGTTGCCATGGTGCCCACCCTGGAAGACGTACAGCAGATGCTGAACAAAGCTGTGGAGTGCATCGTCAGTGTCCCCAAGGGCGTCCGACAGTGGAGCAGTGAGCCAGCATCCAAGGTGGGAATGGGATGAGGAAACTGTCGTGTGAAGCTGCTTCTTTAATAGATGGGACCAAGCTAAGAAATACCCTTTTAAATTGTAGAAAAAGCTGCATGAAAGAAAAATGGCTGCTTTACGGAATACTGAAGACACTGATTCTGAAACGGGAGACAGTGAACTTCAAGGTAATCATTCTTTTAGGTATTTGTAGACAGCTGTTGCAAATGAACATTTATTGAGCTTAAATGTTGCCCTCTCACCCTGTGCAACTCTCAAATCAAGGAAGATGGGACTACTAGTCTATGAGCCAATTTAAGTTTACAAAATTTGAGAATCACCTACTAGTATTTTAGTATCATTATTATAGTCTTCTAGCTAGTCTATCACAGCTGGTGGAGCATCATGGTTTTTAATAAAATTTTAGTATAAAAATTCAGGAAAGGGGCTGGCAAGATAGTTCAGTGGACTAAGCACCTGTGTAGGTGAGTGTAGGGACTGGGGTTTGATATCTGGTACCACATGACACACCAGCCCCACTGCCAGGGATGCTGAGCTGGCCACTGATACCAGGTGTGGTAGTGCACGCCTGTAATCCCAGAGCTGGGGAGGCTGAAACAGGAGGATCACTATGAGTCTGAACTGCGTAGTGAGACCCTATACTAAATACATACAAAAAAAGAAAAAAAAAAGAGGGAGAGATTGAAAGAAGAAAGAAAGAAAGAAAGAAAACAAATTCAGGACAAACACTGCTTTAATTTCACAGTTTATACAGAAGCTTACCATCACCATAATGAATATTCCCTGACACTTCAGAGCCATTTCTTCTCCCATCATATGTTCTGTTTTGCTTCATTGGTGTTGCTGGATGTACTGTAATTTTCATTTATACTCTGTAAATCAGGAGGCAGAAGACACCTTTATTAATCTGCTTTCCTATCAAGGGACAAAGTACCAGACAATTGCAATTTTTTTTAAATGTCTTATTTATTATTATTTTTTATTTAGTGTGTGTGTGTGTGTGTGTGTGTGTGTGTGTGTGTGTGTGTGGCCAGCCCAGCCCACCAGGGGGCGGGGGCTGGCTGGCATGTGGTGCTGGGGATTGAACCGCGGTCCCTGTGCCTTGGTAAGCTTGTTCCAAGTAGGCGCTCCAGACCACTGAGCCATCTCACCAGCCCCGACAATTGCAATTTAAAGGAGCATTTTAGGCAGCTTGCAGCTTCAGTGAGTTCAGTTCACAGACAGTCCAGGCCTGTAATGCCAGTACTGGAAGGCTGAAATGGGATCACTGAGTTCGAGCTGTGAGGTGAGACCTTGTACTAAATATATACAGAGAGAGAGAGAGAGAGAGAGAGAGAGAGAGAGAGAGAGAGAGGAGAGAGGAAGAGAGGAAGAGAGGAAGAGAGGAAGAGAGGAAGAGAGGAAGAGAGGAAGAGAGGAAGAGAGGAAGAGAGGAAGAGAGAAGAAGAGAGAAGAAGAGAGAAGAAGAGAGAAGAAGAGAGAAGAAGAGAGAAGAAGAGAGAAGAGAGACAGACAGACAGACAGACAGACAGACTTAGGACAAATAGGGCTTTAATGTCCCAGGCTGGGAAATTTCTCGTGCACCAGGCAGGAGCAGCATGACAGAGCTTCCCAGAGGTCAGCGGGAAGAGCCGAGAGCAAGATTGCTTCCTTCCGAATCACACCTTCAGGGCTCCCTCCTTCTGTTCAGGCCCAACTTTGGATGTGTGAGATTTTTGGAGCATACTTTAGATCTAAAGCATGGCAACATGAATGTTGCTAATGATATTAAGTTACCTCTTCTGTCCTCCTCCTCTTCCTAAATCATCCCCAGAGCAGCAGATCTTGGGTAATTTTGTTGGTTTTCGCCTCTTCTGGGGTGATAAATCAACTGATCATGAAGAAGAAGCTGGAGTAAGTTTTTCATTAAAGCATTGTTACTAGGGGCAGGAAGAGAGCTCAGAACAACTTGTCCTATAACTGACTTACAGTATTCTTTATTCACTAAAGTAAGCTAAAAATGCATATGCTATTGCTTTCATTTTTTATTATTTGGAAACTTTGCTTTACTTCCTAGACTACTTCAAAATTTAGAACTTCTAACATTACTTATAAATCATCTTAAATTGAGAAGAAAAAAGTTTAATAAAAATTATGTTTTTGTCATGATCAAAGTGTTAAGGAAATGAACTGCATTTTAAAAATAAATTTGAGGTAATGAATTCATGTTTTAAAATGTCCAGTTCAGTAGTTTTTAGTATATTTTCAAGTGTTGTGAAGTCATTACCATCACTTAAATGTAGAGCACTTTTATTGTCCCCAGAAAGAAATCCTGTGCTCATTAGCGGCCACTTCCCCAACTTCTTCCTTCTCTCTCCTTTTTTTTTTTTTAATTAATTTTATTGAGAAACAAATAACAATGAGACAGTTTCAAAACCAGTTAGTGGGACAGTTTCAATAATTAATACATTGCATATTGTTGTCTTCGAGTGGTTATTCATAGTACAAGATGCAGACAGGATATCCTGTCCAAACACTATTAGTACAAATCTTTCTTCTCATTGAATTAAATGAAAGTAGCTGTATATCTATCCTAACAATTTTGTAAATACAGATACAAAATGGTCCTTCATTTGCATCCCTTTTTTTTGTTTAGTTTTATCAGAGATGGATATTCCATTGCCATTTAAATATTGTAGGTGTGTGAATTCAGCAAAATATTCCAATATAGTCCTTAGTCCATAATAGTAGTGGGTTATGCATAGGTCTGGCAGTATCAGAAGTTGTTGACTTGAGCCTTTTACAGCTCAGCATTTTTTTTTTTTTTTTTTTTTTTTTTGTGGAACTGGGGTTTGAACTCAGGCCCTTGCCCTTGCCAGGGAAGCACTGAGCCATCTCCCTGGCCCATACAGCTCAGCATATTAGTATGGCTTTACTTTTCATGCCTCATTTTTATACTTTTCTGCTGGATGGTTAAGACCAAGATAAAGCAAGACCTATAAAAAAGGGTAATAAATAAAAACAAGAGCCAAGAAAAAAAAATCATAGGACTGTCCTGCTACAATGTTGTATATGGTTAAATTTCTAAATTTCTGTGTAAAGATATGTAATTGTTTATCCCTATTTTAAAATTTTTTTATTTTAAATTTTTTTTCTTCATATTCTGTAGGAATTTAAAGTTTAACATACCAATACTTGATGGAAAATACCTGTTCCATGTTATGTCTAAGATGTTTGATATTCAGACAGATAGTGAGGTTAAACCCAACTGCCTATGTCATAGGGTAATGATATGCAGGTTCTCTTCTTTCTCAACACTGGACTACTGAACTGTTCTCTGTATGTTACCCATCCAGGACATTGCACATAAATGGCATTAAGCTCAGGTAGCTCTGGAGTCAAGCAAGGCTTGACCTTTATAATTCGACGATATTACTTGAGAATAGAGCTTTCACTCACTAGTGAAATGCTCCATCAGGTGAGATAAACATAAGTTCTTTGAGTGAATGCCTCATTTCTTGGGAGCTTCTAGAGGTGTCACTTCCTGATCATTCTAAGGGACTTTCTGAGGGGCTCTCCTCCCACTCCAGTCCCTCTGGATGTAGTGGATTTCTACCTGGTGGCCTACTTACTACACTCAACTGAATTCAACTAGAGTGGTAGTGGGTGTATGAAACCCCCTGAGGGTTGTTGTCAGCAGCATAAAAGGGAGAGCAGGAGAAGCTGCCAAGATGCTGGTGAAGATGATACTTGGAGAAGCTGCCGGAAGCTGTTGGAGTTGTTGGACGCTGCTAGTTCTCTTTGGCTGTTCTGCTGGAAGACCTTGTCATACTGCCTTTCCCTATGAACTTTCGGGAGCTCTGGTCCTCATCCTGAGCATTGTTTCCTGGATCTGGAGGGGAAGATGGTGCACTGTTCAACCTATGGAGAAGCTTGTAACATTGGCTTTCCTGCAGGGAACTTGGCTTTCCTCATCTCTGGGGGAGCTCAGGACCTCATTGTTGGGACAGCTGTGGTTCTTTTGGGGCTGCCTGCTCTGGTGCTTACCTTGAACATTTCTTCCTAGCTCCAGTTCAGATCCCTCAGCCTGCTAGCACAGATCCTTCATCCCACTGGCATAGACTTCCTAGCTTCCACCACTGACCTTTGGGGCTTTCTAGCCCAGGGTTAGTCTCATGAAGCAGGCCTTCATGAGACTTCATTGTGCACTCAAGGCCTCCAGCTGGACTCGTGGGAGGCATTGTTATGAGCTCTAGGTTTTCATCTGGACTCATGTAGGATATTAAGACCTAGACCCTAAGCTGGGATCTTTAATTTTTATGTGTATGGGCAGATTTCCTGTACTTCTTGTATATGATTCTTGGGTGATTCATTATAAAATATTATTGTAAATTGTGTCCTGTGTTATGTTGTTCCCCTTGCAAGAACCCTAAAGCATGACAGTGGACATTGTGAACAGAACAAGTTAAAACACACAAAGCTTTCTTATTACTATAAGGTTCCTTTCTTGGTGCAAAAGAGAAGCAGGTGAAAGCAAAGAAATCTTTTATTGCCAGGTGGAAGAGGGTGGCTGAAAGAGTAGCCAGAGACCCTGGAGGTGGAGACAGAGGTTTATGGGATTGGCCAGGGGTGGAGTTTACTTGGATCTTACTGTGATACATCGTGCTCTGATTGGGAGAGGGTTGGCTTGTGGGATAAGGAAGAAAGGAAGTTCTGGGTTTACCCAGGGAGAGGGACCAGAAGACAGCCTAGGGGTGCTGGTTGTTGGGTCTAGGATTCCCGCACCATGCTGACTCTTCAGTATGATGATCCAGTAGACCGCTGTCTGGACGCAGACCCATCAGTTACCAAGATCTGTTTTTTTTGTTTTTTTTTTTTTTCCTTGATATAGTACTTCTTGCATTGTTGTGGGCTTTGATTAATTTCCAATGTCATAAACATTTCCATTCTAATTTTCTCATTATTTCTTTTTATTTTCATTATTTCTATTGCTGTTAGAGATGAGAAATCCTTACTTTACCATTATAGAGATCTCATCTTCTCACAGTACATGCTTGTCCTGCTGACATAAATTTCTGACTTTATTTCTGCCTTCAGATACCTTTGAAGCAGCATCTGTAAACTTACCCATTCCAGTGCAAACCAAGAACTATTACAAGAACGTTTCTGACAACAAGGAGATTGTGAAATTAGTCTCTGTTCTTAGCACCATCATCAGTTCCACCAAAAAGGTATGTGCAGAGGCTCTGCCATGGGCCTTCAGCTTCAGGGCAGATGCTGTGAGCTCAAATCTTGTGATCTGGCTGCACTTCTGGTGCCTGCAGAAAGTGAAAAGCATCCTTTAAGGCTGGGAAAATGCTTATCAGGTGAAAAGCCTTCTTTATAGGAGGCCAGAGAGAAAGAAATGTTATACTGTGTTTCATTATTGTGCTCTTTTTCATGCCTCTAACTTCTTTCAATACAAATCAATGCAACTTTTGTATTTATTTCTTTTTCCTTTTTGGGGTACCAGTGATTGAACAGCAATCCTTGCACTTGCCTAAGCTCGCCTGAGAAGTCAGTTTAGACCACTGAGCTATCTAGCCACCCCTTTACTGCAACTTTTAAAGGACCTAATGTTTTCTTTTTTTTATTTCTTTCTTTTAGTGTATTTGGTTGTTTTTTTTTTTAAATATTAATTTTAATGAGAAATAAGAGGGCTGACCAAAGAGCTCAGTGGATTAAAGCACCTGCAAGCAGGCGCAAGGGCCCGGGTTTCGATCCCCAGGCCTGCTGTGCAGGCCCTGCCCCTAGGGCATGCTGAGCCAGCAATTGAGACTGGGTATGGTGGTACACACCTGTAATCCCAGCTCTTGGGAGGCTGTAAACATGCGGATCACAATGAATCTGATCTAGTAGTGAGACCCTGAACACCCTGTAGACCCTTCCCTAAAAATAGAAAACAAAATAGCAATGAGACAGTTTCAAAATAGGTTAGTAGGACAGTTACAATAATTAATACCTTGCATATTGTCTTCATAGTAGTTCTTCAGGGTACAAGAGACAGACATGATTTCTTGTCTGAACACTGTTAGTACAAATCTTCTCAATGAATGAAGAGAAAGTAGCTGTATCTCTGTCCTATTTTGTATACACAGATATATACAAATATGCACATATATATTTCACTACAAAATGGTCCTTCATTTGTATTTCCCATTTTTTGTTCTGTTTTGTCAGAGATGGGTGTTCCATTGCCATTCAAATATTGTAGGTGCTTCAATTTAGCAAAATAATCCAATATAGTCCAATAATTGTAGTGGGTTATCAGCAGAACTGGTAATGGCAGAAGTTGTAGACTTGAGCCTTTTACAGCTCAGCATATTAATATGGCTTTACATTTTATACCTCGTTTTTATACTTTTCTGCTGGATGATTAAAACCAAGTTAAAGCAAGACCTATATAACTAAAAATGTAACTTTTGTATCTGACAAGGTCAGTCATATCCCCTCAGGATTTACCCTGAAACCCGGTACCGCAGTTTGTAGATCCTTGGTAAGTGTCAGCCATGTGGATGAATCACGGCCATTGCTTGACCAATTTGCTCTCTGTGAAAACCCAAGAGAATGTTTTCTCTCTAAGTGACTCTCCTTAGGCACACTCTACATTGTCAATTACTCTGTGGCCCCGTAATCTCCTTGAACAAAAAATTTGGGACACCACTGAGTTACAGGATGTTACAGTACAAGACCTAATGTTTTCTAAACCATAAATCAAATACCTGTTACTGTTTTTTTTTTTTTTTTAAAGTAATGGTTTTGAACCTGTACTGTAACGTCATGTACCTCAGTAGTGTCCCAAATTTTCTGATCAAGAAGATTATGGGGCCAAAGAGGAAAGAGATCGATGACATAGAGTGTACCTAAGGAGA
>NW_004524586.1:432801-437459 GCF_000260255.1 Octodon degus | reverse complement strand
TTCTAATGGTGTTTGTAAATAGGATCACAAGTCCGCATCTTGTACAGCAATTAACCACTAAGAAGAATGTATGCAGTGTATTATTTATTGAAACTGTACTTCTGATTTGACTTGAAACTGTCTCATTGCTATCTGTTTATCAATAAAACTTTGAAAAAAAATAAAGTAATGGTTTTGAATCTTTTCTTTTTTTAAATTTATTTATTTATTTGTGTGTGAGTGTGTGTGTGGCCAGCTCAGCCCACCAGGGGGCGGGGCTGGCTGGCATGTGGTGCTGGGGGATTGAACCGCGGTCCCTGTGCTTTGCTAAGCTTGTTTTAAGTATGTGCTTTAGACCACTGAGCCATCTCACCAGCCCAAATACCTGTAACAAAGGCTTGTAATCAGCTTTCTATGTTTTAACTGTCAGGCAAATCTTATAAAATACCATAAGGAAATTTATATTTCTGCATGGAAATTATGTAAAACTAGAAATTCATATGTTCAACAAAAATTTGTACTGGACATGGATGTGAATTTAGGTCATTTCCTTATTCCAACTTGTTTTATTCTCAACTTACCTTTTTTGTTTACATAATTTTGTTCTTGTCTAAATAACTGAAAACCCTGATAATTTTTTTTAAAATTATTTTTTCATTTTATGTACTTGGTACGCGGTCTCACTACACAGCTTGGAATCGTAGCGATCCCCTTGTTTCAGCTCCTGCAGCACTGGGATTTCAGCATGCACCACCACGCCTGATCCTGGTCGCTGGATCAGTGCACCCAGGGGTAGGGCTGGTGTGGTATGTGGTAACCAACGATCAAACCTGGTCCCTGTGCTTGCCAAAGCAGGCGCTTAGTCTGCTGAGTTATCTCACTGGCTCTTGATAAAAATTTTAGAGTATAAAAAGCCATAATCACATTGCACTAAGATTTTCTTATCCTTTAAAAGTGTTTCTTAGTTCTGAAGATATAATTGTTCCTCCGTAAATACATCCATTCCTTTACTGAGATTTTCTAGAATGAGCTGCATGTATTTGAAACCTCCAAAAGGCCACCATCACTGCAACAGTGTGAGGAATTTCTGTTTAGTTTTAAGGTTTTCCCAAGAGAAACCTTTGAATTTATGCACATGTAATTTTTCCTTCTTAGTATATTGACTATACTGCATTTAACTTTGCACTAACGTTAGAGTTCACTTAAATCAACAAATATTTGTCTAATGCTTAGTTTATTGGAGTCTGTACTAAATGATAATGGTGTAGTCTACATCACAATAACAAGCATTCAGATCTACTTTTGAAGGTCTCAGTAATCCTGAGACATAGTAATCAACATAAGCATACTATTAGCAACAAGATACCTCTCTGCCATCATTTTGTTGCATTTCTTTTCTATTACCTGAAGGAAATGCACAGGTCTAAAACAGTAAAAAGCAGTGGCACTGAGAATAGTTTGAAGATGATTTTTGCAGATTCATAGGTTGGCCACACTATTTCTAGGACGACGAATGCACACTTAGTCACAGTACTGGATGAGGCCAGGCTTCCATAGCCCTAGACCCTTCTGAAGGATTCAGCCCCTAGCACAGGAAACCCTGTGCTCTACACCCTGTCCTCTTGCCCTTGTTGGTTGAATCAGAATGCAAACCCAGTTTACATCCAGCATGTCCTTGGGTTGCCACCCACTTGCAGCATTACCTGGCTTAGGTGAGGAGATGGATGAAATCCCCAGATAACCCTGCATTGACATAGCTGAAGCTGAGTAGATCTACATGCGCAGTTCATGTGATTCTTTGCTTTAAGCTCTAAGTTACCTGTCCTCTAACAATCTCCAGTGGAATAAAGCCTGACACTTTCAGATAATGTAGTTCTGAGACTTGTATGGGGCATATTCTTCATAGTACACCTGGGTGGGTGTCAAGAGCTCGCTGGAACATCTACCTACATCCAGGAATCTCTGATAAACCTGAAATTCAGTCTGTGTGCTGCTGTAACATGCTTCAGATTTGCATGTGAGCACTTCAGTTCGTGCTAGGTGATCTGTTGTTGGGGACGGGCAGGGGCAGGCTTAATGTTCTTCATTTCATTGCATCGAAAACCTCAAAAGCATCAAGTGTGTACCTCTGAGGGATATTTCAGCTGTGCATAGGGACATTCAACTCCTACTGGGCTTGGTCCAGGTCAGTGCAATGTACTGGAAATAGGAACTGACTGGGCACTTTAGAGTGCTTTGGTAATAAAATGTTTGAATTTGCTGTCCTTTTTTATTTTAAAGATAATAGAAATAAAAGCCATTAAAAACAATACAGAATTTCAAAGCAAAATATTAGGAAATCAGCAATGGTTGTTATATCGCATACTATTATCTTCAAAGTAGTTGTCTGTGGTCCAGGGAGATGGCTCAGTACAGTAAGTGCTTGCCTGGCAAGCGCAAGGGCCTGAGTTCAATGCCCTATTCCACCAAAAAAAAGATTAATCTTTCAGTTATGTGTTATTATCTGTTGTATGTATTAAATTGTTTATTTAAAAAAACAATAAAGTAGTTGCTTGCACTATCAGATACAAGTATGCAAAATAATCATGGGCCCTGCACTTGCCTAAGCTTACCTAAGCAAGCTATCCTGACACCCTTTTCTTAGTTTTAATTACTTTGCTTATTCTGCAGCTATATGTAACTAGTAGAAAAACCTGATTTTGTTTTTTGGTACCAGGGATTGAATTCAGGACCTTGTGCTTGCCAGGCAAGCACTTATTCTACTGAGCTATCTCCCTGGCTTCCCAAAAAACTGATTTCTGAGAGGCATAAATTTAGAAGCAAGGAGACAATTTTTAAATTATCTGTAGATAGTACAGCAGGACTACCTAGCAGGCAAATTTGCGAGGATAATCTGGAAACCAGTAACTCAGTAAGAGTGAAGTTAGTAGGCTGTGGAAAGTAAGCAGACTTTCTGCCACCGTGAAGCCATTTCCTGAACATCCTCTTGTTTTGTGTAGTTGCTCATTCAACATTAAGAATAGATTTTGGTAAAAATGAGATTGAGGGAGACACATAAAATGTAATTTTGTATCCAATATAACAAAGACAATAGTAGTCATAGTAAAATTCTAACATGTTGATTGTATTATAGGAATTAGAGTACTTTACCACAAGAAGATAAAAGGAGTTTAGGAGAAGGTAGGGAAAGGAGCAGTTAAATCTGCTCTTGGAGGGAAAGAGGACGTGGGGACCGGGACGAATCATATCAAGATCCAGGAGGCTGTGGGGCATGACCACCAGACTCCTCCTCTTGTGGCAAATGCTGTGATTGTAAAAAATGACACGCAGAGAGAAGGAACATTGGGAATGTGACCTTCCTGCTTACTCTCCCTGCTTACTCCTGCATGTGAGCCTTTTCATTTTTCAGAAGAACACTTGGTAGCAAACTGCACTATTAGCTAAAGTATCAGATTTGTTGTTATTAGTGCATGTTATACAGGTTATCAGGGTGTGTTTTGGCAGATTCATACATGTATATAACACATCATTCCTAGCACCTGTCACAACCCTTGTCCTCTTCTCTGCCACCTCTCTGTTCTCTCCTTCTCCAATAATCCTCCTCCTACTTCCATATTCTCTCAGTTAGATTGCACATATAACGGACACTGTAACATTTGTCTTTATGAATAGGATTTATGTCATTGAACATGATGCTCTCCAGTTCCATCCATTTTCCTCAGAATGGCATGATTTTGTTTTTTCTTGTGGCCGTATAATTCTGTGTGTGTGTGTGTGTGTGTGTGTAATTTGCTTTACTCATTCACGCGTTGACAGGCACCTACACTAACTCCATGCTTGGCTATGGTGACTTAGAAACACGGATGTCCAGCATGCCTTCTTTCCTTCAGGAAAATATCCAGGAGTGGTACAGCTGGATCCACGGCAGTGCCAGTTTTAGATTTTTTCTTTTATTTTAAAGAGAATTAAAAAATTAAAAATAAGAAATAACAGAATTTTCAAAATAAAGATGATAGGGATTCAATAATGATTGTTATGTTGCAAATTGTTGTCTTCAAAGTAGTTTTTCAGGTTATCTGATAAAAGCATGTGAAATTGGTAAAAGAAAAAATTAAGCATTAACTGTTCCTTTCAATAAACCAATAGAAATTAGTAATACAAATGTGTATATATATATATATGTACTATATATATGATATATATGATATATGTGATATATGTCATATATATATTTGATTTGTACTACATATATGATGTTTACACATGTAGATTTGATTCATTTCACTTATGAATATGTTCTTTAGAAGCATCAATTTACCTATGAAAGATTCAAATTTATCTTTCTTTATAGCTGAGTGGTAGTACACTGCACAGAAGTTCTACCTCCTCTGTATACATTCCTCAGTTGATGGATACTTAGCTTGGTTCCAAGATTTTTGCTATGATACATTATGCTGCTATAAACATGGGTGATTATGTGTCACTACGGTACAGATTGTTTCAGTTCTTTGGAAAGAATACCCAGAAGGGGAAGAACTGGGTTGAATGGGACCTCCAATTTCAGCTCTTTTTAAAAAATGTGTTTATTTGGTACAGGGTCTCACTATGCAGTTTGGCCTCATAGTGACTTTCTTGTCTCAGCCTCCCCAGCACTGGGGTTACAGGCACTCTCCACAATG
>NW_004524586.1:422275-432195 GCF_000260255.1 Octodon degus | reverse complement strand
AATATTGCACATATTTTCCTATATTTACTTGACATTTGTATTTCTTAATCTGAGAAGTGTGTATTCAACTGAAATGCCCAATTTCTTTTATCATATCTTTGATGTTTGGGAGTCTGATTTTTAAAAAAATCTTTGTATGTTCTAAATAGAAGTTTTTTTTGTCTAAGGGACAGTCATTTAAAGTTTTTGCCAATTTATGGGTTTTTGTTTTACTATTTTGGTGACTTCTTTTTTAAAAAAAAATCATTTATTTATTTATTTGGTACAGGGTCTCACTATGCTTCTCAGACTCAGTATTCCTCCTGTCTCAGCTTCCCCAGAACTTGGATTATAGGCAGGCATCATAACACATGGTTTTGGTGGCTGGCACAGTGCGCCTGGGGTTCCTGGGCAGCTTGGCATGCGGTAGCAGGGAAGAAATTTGGGTCCTGGCAGTGGCCAGACAGGTGCTTAGACCACCAGGCTATCTCCCCAGCCCCTGGTGATTTCTTTTGATGTGCAAAAACTTCTCAATAATATGAGATCTCACTTGTGGATTCTTTGAAATATTTTCCATACTGTTTGGTTTCTTTCATGAACTTTATCTACTCCTATGTGTTCAAGTTTTCTGCCTACTTTTTTCCCAGTAGACTTAGTGTTTCTATTTTAATATTTAGATCTTTCATCCATTTTGACTTTAATTTAGTGCATGATGATAGATGCTGATGTAGATTTAGTGTTTGGCATGCGGAAAGCCAGTTTTTCCAGCAGAATTTGTTGAAAAGGCTATTTTCTTCCAGTGCACCTGTTTGGCCCCTTTGTCAAAGATAAGGGGACTAAGTGTGTGTGTAGTTGTGTCTGCATTTTCTAATCTATTCCACTTATCTTCAGGTCTTTTCTTTTTGCCTGATTTTTTAAAAAATTTTATTTATTTATTGATTGATTGATTGATTTGTGTGTGTGTGTGTGTGGCCAGCTCAGCCCACCAGGGGGCGGGGCTGGCTGGCATGTGGTGCTGGGGGATTGAACCGCGGTCCCTGTGCTTTGCTAAGCTTGTTCTAAGTAGGTGCTTTAGACCACTGAGCCATCTCACCAGCCCACCATCCTGATTTTATCACAATAGCTTTGTAGTATTATTTCAAGTCAAGGATTGTGATGCCTTGTCCCTGGCCTTTATTGCCCATGATTGCTTCTGCTATTTTAGGTCTCTTCTGGTTCCACATGAATTATAGGATTGATTGTTTTCTAGATATGAGAGGTATACTAATGGTTTTTTTTTCTTTCCCATAGGGGCTTTAAAATATTTAACTTTTCTTTCATGTGCTTAATAGTGGTCTGCATTCCTCTTGTTATGTCTGTTTAGTTTGTCCCTTTATTAATGCATTATTTATAAACATCAATTTTTTCAACCTATGAAGCCAGTTATGAAATTGGCAGATATCACTGAAAATACTTAGAAACATACTTAATAAAAAGTGTGTGGGGATCTCATTGAAGATGACTCTAAAACTTAAGGAATTTTGAAAAAAATAGGGAAATAATCATTGGAAAACCTGGAAGGTCATGAAATTTCTCAGTGGAATTCAGTGTTGGCTGTGTTCGGCTTGCCCTTGTCCATTCATATCCAGTTCCTGCCCACTGCTCCCGACTGGCCCTAGGCAACTTGTCAGTGTATTCCCACTGAGGCTCCCAGTAGCTTCCACCAGTGAGGACTCATGGGGGACGCCTGAAGGGAGGAGAAGGAAGTTATGGCCATGTTTTTCTTACAGCTCACTGTGGCATGACCCGTGGCTGTGTTTTTATCCATCTCTAATCAAAGGCCATGTCCAAAGGGGCCTTTCAGAACTCTATATTATTGGGGTTTCCGGAAAGGTTTCTCTCCATTGGGAAGGGATGGTAACAGTGAAACTTTGTAGCACTGTGTACACACACATCATTGTACACAGCCCAGTTCTGTGGTGTTGGTAAAGAATGAGTGTTAATTAATTCAACATGGTAACTCCACCATAGAAGCTGGAGGCAACAGGGAAAATCTTCACCTGTATCATGAGCAGAACTTCAGCTATTTTTCATTATATACATCTGTTGTTGTTTGTGTTCCAGGAAGTTATTACATCCTTGGATTGCTTCAAACACTATAATCATATTTGGCAAAAGGAGAAAGAAGAAACCATTATGACATTTATTATGCAAAACCCTTTGCTTTCTGAGTTTGAGTCTCAGATTCTTTATTATCAAAACTTGGAGCAGGACATTAATACCGAGCCTGAGTATATCTGTGTGGGTTCCCTTGCTCTGTACACAGGTTAGTTCATTTGGTTTTATGACACATTCCATAGTGGTGTCTTATATCTTTACCTTGATTAGCATGCCAGAGAGTTTGTGCTATCTCAAAGACTGAGACTGAGGGAGGGCCAGGGAGATAGTTCAGTGGCATAAGCACCTTCCTGGCAAATGCAAGGTCCCATGTTCGATCACCAGTACCCCAGTACCACATGCTGTGCTGGCCTAGGATTTGGGAGGCTGAGACTGGAGGATCACTATGAGTCCCAACTTCATAGCAAGCCCCTGTATCAAAAGAAAAATGAGACTGAGTATTATGACAAATTAGATTTTAATTTCTTTTTCATAATTATTTATTTTGATCTATTTTGAGGATACTGCTTTTAACCCTTAAAAGCCAAAATTAGTTTAGAGAAAGGGGATGAATTTGTTGGATTTAGAGGTGAAATTTACCCTTTTTTACTAAATAAGACAAGCAGATATTTGAGACTTATCTCAGAGGGTTTGATTTCTTTATTTATTTTCTGGAATTCTGAAATGTGTTTTGAACTTTTGCAGCAAAATCCTTTATAAAATGAATGAGTAGGGCTGACCAGATAGCTCAGTGGACTAAAGCACCTGCGTAGGCAGGTTCAGGGACTGGGATTTGATCCCCAGTGTGTCATATGGGCCCTGCCCTGGGACACCCTGAGAGGGCGACTGAGATTGGGCATGGTGGTGCATGCCTGTGATCTGAGGGCTTGGGAAGCTAAAACATGACAATCACTATGAGTCCAATCTGTGTAATGAGACACTGTAGACACTGTCCTAAATACATAAAAATAATAATAAAAATTAAAATGAATGAGTGTAGAATGGTAAAGAAAATATATATTTTTCAGTTTCTTGTCCATATTTTACAAGGTTATATGGCACAGAATTCACCGTTAATGCCCAGTAGCAGAGCAACGTCTCTGCTTAGGTTTCACAGACTGAACTGTGAATATTTGGGTTTTCAGCTGACTTGAAGTTTTCCCTGACTGCGGAGATAAAAGCCTGGATGGTTGTCATTGGCCGCCACTGTAACAAAAAATACAGGAGTGAGATGGAAAACATTTTTACTCTTATTGAAGAATTCAGTAAGAAACTTAACCGTCCAATTAAGGATCTAGATGACATTCGGATTGCAATGGCTACAATGAAAGAAATCAGGGATCAGCAAATCCTCATTGATTTTCAAATAGGACCAATTGAGGTAATGGGCATCACTGTTCAGTGTAGAGATTTTCATGTGTTGGATGCGATTAGCTGAAATAGTAACTATTTTGACTGGAATTAGAGGTGGATGCTAACTCTAACAAAAGTAATTTCAATGATGATGTCGGTCCTTCACGGGTGCCGTCCATGGCAGTTCTTGTCCGTTATGCTCATCTAAGGTCCTAAGAGCAGGGTCTGAGGTGAGGGTTTTGAGGCAACAGATTTATTGATGAATAAATAAATAAGTGAATAAGTAAGATGAATGAATAATAATAAATAAATGAATGAATAAATAAGAAGAGTGAAAAAACAGGAAAGGACATTGAGGAAAGAAACAAGCAAGAATGAGACCTCTACTCTTGACTAAATTCCACCTTTTCCTCTGGGCAGCCTGCAACACTAATTGCACCGCAAAGTCACACCTGTAGGTAAGGGATACTGTCCTTGTGACCCTCTGGATGGCAGATGTCCTCTGGAAAAGGATCCTGTTTAGCTGAGGACAGGTTTCTCAGGAAGGAGCAGCAGTAGTCCTTAAAACCAGCAATGGGATGTTGTTGGGTTTGGGAATCCAAACTGATGAACACTGTACATATGCATGAAGACTCCAGGTCAAAGGAGTTAAACAATTTGAACAGAACTGCACATCACATTTGTTTTATGCCATATTATGTTTTCCAGAGGGAAACATCTTATCTGAGGTAGGCCATGGCATTTATTCTTTTAAACGGTGTAGTGTAATCATAACATTAAAAAACTTCCAGACCTAGAAACACTGTGTCTTTATCTTGTCATAATTCAAGCATCTGTGCTTCTGTCCTGGTGGACAGGCTTGCACTTCAGCCTCCCATTTTCTGCACCCCTCAATTTTATGCATAGGGAGGCTGGAGCTGTGTGAGGGTGGAGTTGTTCATTTAGGCTCATGCAGTTAGTGAGTATTCTATCTTGAGCTCTCGGAGTGAGTTCATGAGCATGCTGGTCTATTCTTATGCTTCAGTAAATGGGTTTATGTTGCAGAAGGTAGAAATTAAATTTTTCTTCTTTGTGTAGGAATCTTATGCCCTACTTAACAAACACGGACTTCTGAAATCAAAAGAAGAGATGGACAAAGTGGACACCCTACACTACGCTTGGGAGAAGCTACTGGCACGGGCCAGTGAAGTCCAGCATGAGTTAGTCTCTCTGCAACCCAGTTTCAGGAAGGAGCTCATTGGTACCATGGATGTCTTCCTCCAAGACTGTCATCAGTTTTATTTGGATTATGAGTTGGTACGTCTCTGTCTTTCTAAACCTGTATCCTCAAGGATGAGCAGCTAGAACATAAAAAATGAAATTGTTGTTTAAGTATTCCCTAGGAATGGACATCTGAGTTTTCTTTTTATTAATTTTAGTGAGAAAGAAGTAGCAATGAGACAGTTTCAAAACAGGTTAGTAGGATACTTACAATAATTAATACAGTGCATATTGTCTTCATAGTAGTTATTCAGAGTACAACATGCAGACATGATATCTTGTCTAAACACTATTAGTACAAATCTTATTGAACTAAGAGAAAGTAACTGTATATCTATCCTATTTTTTATATACATATATATATATAATTTAATTCAGTATATTTATATCTTCTTTTCTTGTTTTGTTTCATCAGACACAGGTGTTCCATTGCCATTCAAGTATTATAGGTACTTAAATTGAGCAAAATAACTCAACATGGTTCAATAATCCATAATAGTAGTGGATTATCAGCAGAACTGGTAATGTCAGAAGTTGTTGTCTTGAGCCTTTTACAGCTCAGCATATCAATATGGCTTTAGTTTTTATACCTTGTTTTTATATTTTTCTGCTGGACTGTTAAGACCAAGTTAAAGCAAGACCTATATAACTAAAACTGTAACTTTTGTATGTGACAAGGTCAGTCAGATCCCCTCAGGATTTACCCTGAAACCCTGTACTGCAGTTTGTAGATCCTTTGTGAGTGTCAGCCATGTGGATGAGTCATGGCCATTACTTGACCAATTTGCTCCCGGTGAAAGCCTGAGAGAATGTTTTCTCTCTAGATGACTCTCCTTAGTACAGGATCTCTAATGTCCTGAGCCCTCACTGACCTTGAAAGGCTAGGGCCAAAATATTGGCTATCCTTGTAGCTCTTCTTTTTCTCTAATTTTTGGTCTCTATACTTAAGTTGTTAACCATTCAGAGATCAGACGTATTCAGGGTGGTATGGCCGTAGACTGTTAACCATTCAGAAGGAAAGCTTAATGGTATTATTACTCTATAAGAAAAGAAGTTTAGTTTAATATCACTATCTATCTGAATATCAAATGCCTTAGATATATCATGGAACAGGTATTTTCCAACAATTGTTGATATTCTAAACTTTAAATCCTTATAGAATGTGAAAAAAACAATTACGCATTTTTACACAGAAATTTAGAAATCTAACCATATACAACATCATAGCAGGACAATACTATGACTTTTTTTGTGTTGTCTCTTATTACTTTTTTTTTTCCCAGAACTGGGGATTGAACTCAGACCCTTGCGCTTGCCAGGCAAGCGCTTATTCTACTGAGCCATCTCCCCGACCCCTTTTTATTACCTTTTTTTTAAAACAACATTTACTTGAGAGGGAGTATGGCAATAATTGATATGACATTAGAAACAGTACACATTTAGAAGACAAGAATTATAGGTATTCCAAGCATGGTTTTAGTATTACATATTGCTATCTTCAGTGTCATTGCTTGGTTCATAAATATCAGTATATATAGTTATTTTGGGTGAGAATTCTTTTTTTTTTAATATTTATTTATTTATTTATTTATTGTGTGTGTGGCCAGCTCAGCCCACCAGGGGGGCGGGGCTGGCTGGCATGTGGTGCTGGGGATTGAACCGCGGTCCCTGTGTTTTGCTTAGCTTAGCTTGTTCTAAGTAGGTGCTTTAGACCACTGAGCCATCTCACCAGCCCCTGGGTGAGAATTCTACCAATTAACTGCTAGTTTCAAAAACCGATGGAGATTCTTATGACTGTTGCCTTAACGTTCTTGTTTATATAAATGTATGGTTTTGCCCCTGCCATGTTTCCTAACTTTTCTCCTTGCTTTCTCTTTGTTGCTTAATCCTTAAATTCTCCCTTTTCATTTAACTGTGCTATACCTTTCAATTTTTATTTCTTCTTTTGAGTACTTATGTTGTATGTTATGGGTCGGTGCTGAAAGAAATGACGAGAAGACCTGATGAATGTAGCTTCAGAGGTCTCACTGAGATTAGTCTCTCTCCAAGTGAGCCCAGAGCCTCAGAAGCATCTCACTTTTATTGAGGGGTGAAGGCAGACTAAGGAATGTGCATAATTACCTAAGTAAATACAAACTACTATCTCTATTGACTTCCACCATTTGCCTAGCACTAGGTTCACACAAATGCTAGCTGATAGCATCCCAAGCAAGGGATCAAAGGACAGGCACCTGCAGGAGAAGCTGTTATCTGCTGCTTTGGGTCCCAGCTTTCCGGGAATTTGCAAACAGATAGCAACCCTCCTTGGGCTCAGTCCAGTGTTCCCTACTCTCTTGGGACATCAGGCAACTATGTCTCTACATACTTACACTAGGAAGGCTATATGATATTTGCATATGTGGGTCTGTTTTATTTCACTTATGAGTATATCTTCAAGTTCCATCCACTTATAGGCTTTCAGTTTATCATTCTTTATGGCTGAGTAGTACTCCATTGTATCACAATACCACATCTTTTTCATCCATTCCACAGGTGACAGGCATTTTGGTTGTTTTTAAGATTTGGCTATCACAAATTGTGCTGCTGTAAACATAGGTGCAAATATATCACTATGATATGGTGTTTTCAGTTCTTTTGGAAAAAATCCAGGCAGAGGGATAGCTGGATTGAATGGAATTTCCAGTTCTATTGTTTTGAGGAGTTTCTACACTGCTTTCCATAATGGTTGCACCAGTCTGCATTCCCACCAATAGTGGCGAAGGGTTCCTTTATCCCAAAAGCCTCTCCAACATTTGTTGTTGGTTGATTTCTTTGTGATAGCCATTCTTTCTCAGGTGAGACGGTATCTCAGTGTCCTTTTGATTTGCATTTCACAGAGGGCCAGTAATGTGGAGCATTTTTAAAATTTATTTATTAGTTGCTAGTATTTCTTCCCCTGGGAAGCGTGTGTCCAACTCGGATGCCCACTTCTGGGTCGGGTCTTCAAATTCTGGGGCCCTGATGTGTTTTAGTTCTATATAAATTCTAGAGAGCAGACCTTCGTCTGAATGCTTATTAATTAAGAAATTTTCCAAATTTGTGCATTGTGTTTTCAGTCTGTTGGTAATTTCTATTAATGTGCAAAAACTTCTCAATAAGAGGAGGTCCCAGTTGTTAATTCCTTCAAGTACTACCCATGCAATTTGACTTTTGTTCATGAACAGTTTACCTCCCCTATGTCTTCAAGAGTTCCTTCTACATTCTCTTCCAGGAGAGCTCATATTTCTGTTTTAACATTTAGATCTTTAATGCATTTTGTTTGTTTGTTTTTTGGCGGACCCGGGGATTGAACTCAGATCCTTGCATTTGCCAGTCAAGTGCTTATCCTACTGAGCCATCTCCCTGGCCCTTTAATGCATTTTGATATTAGTTTAGTACATGGTGATAGATCTGAGTCCATTTTTAGTTTTTGGCATATAGAGAGCCAGTTTTTGAAGCACCATTTGTTAAAGAGGCTATCTTTCTTTCAGTAAACATGTTTGGCCCCTCTGTTGAAGATAAGATGGCTGAGTGTGTTTGTAGTCACTTCTGCATCTTCTAATCTATTCCATTAATCCTCAGGTCTATTTTGTTGCCAGTACCATGCTGATTTTATCACAGTAGCTTTGTAGTGTAATTTCAAGTAATGAAATGTAACACTTCCTACCTTACCTTCATTGCTCAGGACTGCCTTTGATATTCTAGGTCTTTTCTGGTTCTAAGTAAATTTTAGGAATGATTTCTCTAGCTCTTTGAGGTATACTGGTAGTATTTTGATAGGGATTGTATTAAATCTGTATGACAATTTTGGGAGTATGGCCATCTGCACAATGTTGGTTCTTCCTATCCAGGAAGGGAATATCTTTCCATTTTCTGAAATCCTCTAAAATCACTTTTTTCAGAAGAGTGTGATTTTCATTTAACAGATCTTTTAGTCCTTCAGTTAGATGAATTCCTAATGCTTACATTTTTCTGTGGTGCTATCATAAATGCATTGTTTCTTTAATTTACTCTCAGTGTGTTTGTTGTCTGTGCAGAGGAATGCTATTGACTTTTGGGTATTGACTTTGTATCCTGCTATGCTACTGAATTTCTGTATTAATTCTGGTATTTTCTTCGTGTATTTTTTTGGAAAGTGTCAAGTCATCTGCAAATTACATTAGTTTAACTTCATATTTACCTGTTCTTATTCCTTTTATTTCTCTCTTGTTTAATGGCTCTAGCTAATGATTCCAGAACTATATTGAATAGGAGTGGTGTTAGAGGACATCCTTGTACCAGATCTGAGAGTAAAAGATTTCAGCTTTTCCCCCTTTAGAATTATGTTAGTCATTTCATTGTCCAAGATGGCTTTCATCAGATTAAAGTAGAGGCCATCTATTCCAATTTTCTGTGGACTTCGAACATGAATGAGGTTTATTGTTTTTAATATATCAGGTATTTAATTATGCTCTTAGTAAGAAATTTAGAACACTAATTTATGAGGATAAATTCCATTTGTCAGAGCAAAAACAGATTGCATGTAGCCGCAGAGCTGAGAAACAGCTTTGATTTTTGCTAAAATCTGAGAGTCCACCGCTTTCTGATCCATCTTGTGCTGCTCTGAAATCTGGTGTCTCTCTTTCTCGGTGTTGAAGATCTCACCCTGCAGGTGTCTGGGCTTCCACAACTTCTTCTTCTTGAAGCAAGCATCAGTGAGGTGTTTGGGGATTTTCACTTTGCTGATGTCAATTTTTGTAGAGGTGGCAATGACAAATTTCTGGTGTGTTCTTCGTAGAGGAACACGATGAAGGCTAAGGGGCCCAGTCACAAGCAGCAAGCCACTGTCCAACTGCTTCAGGAAGACCACTCTCTTGCCTCTGTGACGCCGGTGAGGATGATCAAGATGGTGCTGGGAGTGACGCTAGCTCGAAGTTTCCGCACATGCTGACTGAAGGGTTTCTTGCCGTGGCTCAAGAGCTTTCGGGGCACATCTTCAGTAGGGTAGTATCTGGGCATTTCTCGAAGCTTAACCACCAGGTCCCTCCATTCTTGTCCCCACCGACTGGTTTGTGATTGTAGCAATAACGTTCTCCTTTTTCTTCTCAACCTTTGATTTAGCAGCTGTGTACTTTCTCTTGTACGAAGCCTTTCTGGAATACATGGCAGATCGGGAGTATCTACCAATTCCTCTA
>NW_004524586.1:407664-421850 GCF_000260255.1 Octodon degus | reverse complement strand
TCTCCCCCCTCTCTCCCCCCTCTCTCTCCCCTCTCTCTCCTCTCTCCATCTCTCTCCCCTCTCTTCTCTCTACCAGGGATTGAACTCAGGACCCTGTGCTTGCCAGGCAAGCACTTATTCTACTGAGCTATCTTCCCAGCCCCCGATTTTCTTGATGATTTGCTCTATTCTATTTGCTAGGATTTTGTTGAGGATTTTTGCATCTAAGTTCATGAGGGAGATTGGCCTGTAGTTCTATTTTTAGTTGCATCTTTCTCTGGTTTTGGTGTCAGTGTAATACTTGTCTCCAGGAATGATTTCTGAAGTATTGTTTCCTTTTCAATTTCATTTAAGAATTTGAGGAGTATAGGGATCATATCTTCTGTAAATTTCTTGTAGAATTCAGCTGTGAATCCATCAGGACCTGGACTTTTCTTTGTTGATAGGTTTTTATTACATTTTGTATTTCATTGGATGTTTATTGGGTTATTGAGAGTTCGTATATCTTCTTGATTCAGTTTTTTAAATTTGTACAGTTCTAGGAATCTTTCTCTTTCTTCTGTGTCTTCAATACTGTGAGAAAAAAGATTCTCAAAGTAGTTATTGATACTCTTCTGAATTTCCACAGTGTCTGTGGTAATTTCACCCTTTTCATTCCTTATTGCTTGTATTTGAATTTTTTCTTTCCTCTTTTTGATGAGGTTACCTAGGAGCTGATCAATTTTATTTAATCTTTCGAAGAACCAGTTTTTTGATTAGTTAATTCTTTGTATTGTTTTCCTTGTCTTGATTGTATTACTTTCTGCGCTGTTTATAATTTCCTCCCATCTTTGTGCTTTAGATTTGCTTTCTTCTCCCTTTTCTAGACATTTGAGGTGCAGCAATAGGGTTTTTATTTGTTCCCATTGTGTTTTCCTAATGTGTGAGTTCACTTCTATAAATTTTTCTCTGACAATTGCTTTTGTTGCATCCCATAAATTCTTATAAGTTGTGCTTGAATTTTCACTGAATTTTAGTTGTTGTTTAATTTCATCTGTAACCCATTGGTTGCTGAGGAGGGTGTGTTTATTTTCCATGTATTTATGGGTTTTTTTGTGCTTTCTTTTTGTCATTTATTTCCAGTTTCATTTACTGTGGTCAGATAATATACATTGGATAATTTTTTTTTTTTACATATTTTTTTAGGGAAGGATCTACATGGCTGTCAGTAACTCACTAGTAGATTGGACTCAGAGTGATTCTCCTGTTTACAGCCTCCCAATTGCTGGGATGACAGGAGTGCACCACCATGCCCAGTCTCAACTGCTGTCTCAGCCCTCCCAAGGGGTGGGGATGGCAAGGCAGGCCTGGGAATCTAAATCCTGATCCTTGTGCCTGCTTGCAGGTGCTTTAATCTTCTGAACTCTTTGGTCTGCCCTGCATGGATAATTTGTTTTCCTTTGTATGCTTAAGCATGACCTATGGACTAGTATGTGGTCTCTTTTAGAAAGTGTACTGTTTACAGCTGAAAAAAATGTATATTTAGCTGTGGTTGGGTGGAACACTCTGTATATGTCCACTAAGTCCATTTGTCCCAAGTTTTGGTTCATTTCTGCCATTTCTTTGCTAATATTTTGTCTGCTTGACCTACCTGTTTGAGGTAAGGGGGTGTTAAGGTCTCCTGTTAAGATTATGGTATTGGATATTAGATTTTTCATGTCCATTAATATTTGTCTTATGAAGCTGGGTGGTCCCATGTTTGGTGTGTACATATTTATGAGTGTTACCTCTTCCTCTTCAATTTTTCCACTAACCCATATGTAGTGACCTTCTTTATTTTGTTTGATCACTCTTGGTTTGAAGTTGAGACTGTCTGAGAACAGGATTGCTACCTCTGCTTTTTTCTGAGGTTCTGGGGCATGTAGAATTGTTCTGTTTGACTTTCAGCCTATAAATTTCTTTATGAGTTAAGTGTGTTTCTTGTATACAACATATTGTTGGATTTTGTTTCATAATCCGCTGTGCCAGTCTATTTCTTTTAATTGGTGAATTGAGTCCATGTACATTGATGGTTATAATTGAGATGTATTGACTCATGATTGACCCATTGCTTACCTGCTATTGTTTACTCCTTTTTTCCCTTTATTTAATTGTTTGCCCTATTTGGTGGGTTCCTTCCATTCTCATTCATGGAGTTGTGGTCATTTTGGTTCCTCTCTAGCTTATCTTTTAATAATCTGTGTAGGTTGACTTTGTCCTCATGAAATTCTTAATTGTTTTTTTGCCATGGAAGTGTTTCACTTCTCCATCAAACTTTATAGAGGGTTTTGCAGGGTATAGCCTTCTGGGCTGGAATTTTTTGATAGAGGACTTGGAGTACTCTGCTCTATGGTCTTCTTGTCTTGATGGTTTGTGAAGAAAAAATTTTCACTATTCTGTTCGGTTTCCTTTAAATGTGATCTGTTTCTTTTCTCTAGTGGCTTTTAGTATGTTCTTCTTGTGCTGGATTTCTGGGATCTTCACTTTTATAAGTCTGGGTGTGATTTTAGTTGAGTTGATGTTAATTGGAATTCTATATGCTTCAGTTCCCTGAATGTCAGATGGTTTCCCCATATTTGGGAAGTTTTCTGCTATTACTTCTGCCTATATTCTTTTTATATCATTTGTATTGACTCCTTGTTTCTCATTGATGACTATTAGTTTTATGTTGTTCAACATTGCTTCATCTTGCAGATGTTTAATTATTTTTTCCTGCATCATTGTTGTGTTTAAGAGATCTTTTTTACCTTTTCCCTAGCTGCTATTGTGTCTGCAACAATTGAAACTCTATCCTCACTTTCATTCAAACAGTTTTGTCTTCTTGTGATTGAGATATTAGTTTCCTCTATATCTCTTTGAATCTGCTTTCTGCATTCTATTTCTTTACCAAGTTGCTCATTCAAGAATTCTACCATTTTTATATTCTCCTGTACTTTTTTTATCAGTGTCTTCTTTAGAAGCACTTAGTAATTCTTTCATTATATTTATCATTTTTTATTTACTTCAGAGATTATTTCTGGTTAGTTTTCCTCTATACTTTTCTGCAGTTGTTTCTTTACTTCAGATGCTATTAATTCAGAGTTTTTCTTTATACTTTTCTGCAGTTATTTCTTTATTCCAGACGCTATTAATTCAGAGATTTCAGCTGTGTGATTGTTACTTTCTTCTATGCTACTGTCTCCTGCATTTGTTCTGGGTGGGCTTGGAGCCTGAGAATGAATTTTGCTTCTTTTCTATCATTTTGTATAGCTCTGTCTCAGACCTTTGGTGCAGTTATAACCTTTGCACCTACCAAAATTCTTACCCAAGAGACATTATATAGTTAAGGTAGGGATAGTTTTGTATTTACAGAACTACAATTAGGAACGCTGAGAATGTGTAGTGATATTTACCAATTGACAAACTCTTGTAACTAATGGGTTGTATTTTAGATAGTAGGAACAAACATTATATCTGTGTATGTATGAAGATAGTAAATTGAGAATTTGTATTCAAGTTAGTTGTCCTAAGTTCTCTCTGAATCCCTCCTTTGATGTACCTGGGGTCTTATAGACAGACTAGTTAATCCTTTACCTGTTGCCCCCTCTGTAGATCAAGAGAGAAAGAGAGAGAACACTCTCATTTATCTGGGTCTAGCAAAGTTTCTGAGCCTACAGGGTCCAGATTTACCAAATTTGAACTCATCCAGCTGTGCCTGGCTTGGTCTGGTTGCTGTGCTGAGCTGCTTCTTCCTGCATTTCATGGAAGTGAACCCACTTTGCCCCTCTGGCAAGGTGTTCTGCTCCTGGCTTAGCTGCGTGGTTCTGGCCCCTAGCCTTTCTGCAGGTACTTCAGCCACAGAGTTTCACACCAAGCCTGTATGATGGAAGAGGTTCCCCTGAGTGTGGAGATGGTCTGACGCACATAGTGGGCCTGGGTTGGGACTGGAGGGGATCTGGTGGGCATGACGGGGCAGGTCTCATATACACATCGGGTCTGGGCTGGTTCTAGAGGGATCTGGTAGGTGCGGTGGAGAGGAAGGTGTCACACACAGGCTGGGCCTGGGTTGAGTCTGGAGGGCTCCAGGGAGCACTTCAGAAGGGGGTATTTGATTTGGAAGGCAATGAACAACATTTCCTTTTTCCTTTGGAATTCATTTAGAAATATTTCAACATGCAACGGAGAACTAAAAAAAAAAAAAAAATCCTTCACATTGCATCACTGTTTTGTTACTGAAATTACAACTTTCCAAGTGTCTGTAGATGAATACGAGACAAACACAAATGCTGTTCCTCCTTTTCCTTTGTTTTCTTTTTTGCACTACTGAAGATTGAAACCAGGGTATTCATACTGAGCTACATTCTCAGCACTTTCTACATTAAAAATTATTTTTTTAATATAAACTCTCCTTAAGCTGTTAATTTGCCCAGGTGGGGTTTACTTGTGACCCTTCTGCCTCAGCCTCCTAGAGTGCTGCATGTGTAGTGTTTCTTATCTGTACAGATGCTTAGGCATCCTGAAGGTGTGAGGCTCTGTCCATTGTGCTGGAAACACAGTGCTAAACAAGACAGATGTAACACTGCTCTAGTCAGTTGTATTTCATTTTTATTTATTTGTAAAAGTCTATTTTTATTTATTTATTTGGTAGTCTTGCTAAACAACTTGGATTGATAGTGATCTGTTTCAGACTCCCCAGTACTGGAATTACAAGCACACACCACCACACCTGGTTTTACTGGCCAGCTTGGTGGGCCCAGGTCAAGGCCGGCATGGCCTGCGGTACCTGGGATTGAACCCAGGCCCCCATGCTTGCCAGGCTGGTTCTTAGGCTGCTGGTCTATGTCCTCAACCCAGTCAGGGGTATTTTAGTTATGAATTTTAGAGCAGAGTCTTCTAGTGGAAATGTGTTTTATAGTGCAGTCCCTTTTCAGCTCATTCTAATTTGCTACAGAAGGGAATTATGTGTATAAGGTACGAGTTAAACTTTTAGCTGTTGGGCTGGTGAAATGGCTCAGTGGTCTAAAGCACCTACTTAGAAGAAGCTTAGCAAAGCACGGGGACTGCAGTTCAATCCCCCAGCACCACATGCCAGCCAGCCCCGCCCCCTGGTGGGCTGAGCTGGCCACACACACACACACACACACATATAAATAAAATTAAAAAAAATAAATAAACTTTTAGCTGTTAACAGAAGCATAGTAAAGCACAAAGCTAGTGTCAGCAAACTGAATGAATGCACTCACTTCATCAGTGAGGAAGCAGAGAAGCTCACCTAATTAAAGAGCCACAGAAAGGCAGGCCTGGTTGGAATATTCAAGTTAGGGTTCACTTTAGAAACAGGTAGTAGAATGATGAAATCTGTGAGTTAATGTACTAGAGTTTTTATTCCAAACCAGAAATGTAAGTATGTGCTTCTTCCAGAGAATATATTGACTCTTCTTTGCCTTTGTCACCTAACAAATGAAAAATAAATCCTCTAAATGTCCAAAGTATCTTAAGTTAATGAAGTATCACCATATGTCCAAGTACATGACTGTCTGCTTTTAACAGAGAGAAAACTGCTTCCTATCATATGTGACAAGTGTGAACACTAACTTTGAAATTTCAATAGTTACATTTCATGAAATTTGTACACAAATATTTAATTCTATTCTGTGTGTTTTTAACTTTTTGCTTCAGAATGGTCCAATGGTGAGTGGCTTGAATCCCCAGGAAGCCAGTGATAGGCTTATTATGTATCAGGTAATCTTTTACATTGCTCTATCTTCCTAATCCTTATTGGAAGGCACATTTTAAAATGATAGACAAGCTTATCATCTCAATATGGAATGTGCTTACTTTCTGAAAGAAGTAGAAACAGTTTTTGTGAAGTAATCATACTCATGTAGCATTCCACATGTGTCTTGCTTGTTTCCCAGGCTTTTTATTTCATTGTGTGTTTGAGCATGTATAAATCATGTCCATTAGTTTTCATTTGTGTGTTTCTTAGAATCAATTTGATAATATCTATCGGAAATACATCACTTATACTGGAGGAGAGGAACTTTTTGGTCTTCCAGTTACACAGTATCCTCAGCTTCTTGAAATAAAAAAACAGTTAAATCTTCTACAGAAAATATACACCTTGTACAACAGTGTCATAGAGACTGTAAATAGTTACCAAGAAACTCTTTGGTCAGAAGTGAATATTGAAAAAATCAACAGCGAACTCTTGGAATTCCAGAACAGGTGAGAAGTCCAATGCATGGCATGGGCAGATCTGTTGGACTTGAAATGCTTGCCTCCTCGTGGGCTGCCAAGTACTGTGCAGCTCAGGTGCATGCAAGTGCATCTTGTGGCACTATTGCTGTCTGTTGGCATCATCCTGGCCACATGCTTTCGGTTAATTTCCCTTTTGTATATGAGATAAGAACATCTTTTAATCATGTCAGGATCTTTTCTGTAGGTTGGAGGGAGCAGGTCTGTGTTTGTGTCACATTTATCAAATATGTGAAGCTTATGTTAGATAATTTTCTGGAGTAAAAGCGAGAACCTCACAATTCTTCAACATATTTAATTAAATAATTAATTGATTTTGTGGAACCAGGGGTTGAACTCGGGCCCTTGTGCTTGCCAGGTAAGCGCTTATTCTACTGAGCTATCTCCCTGGCCCCGTCAACATTAGTTTAAGTACTAAAAGCAAGGAAAAGGAAAATCATTTGTCATATATATTAGGTGAATGCTTGGTATATACTCTGTTGTGCTTTGTGCTTGTTACGTTCTCAGTCTATATTTGTAGAGGTGAAATGAATTACAAGGGATCTCTATCCTCTGAAGAAATGCTTATATCTGGATAAGCATCTTGAGAGATTACCAAAAACCCTCCTTGAATTGGAAGAGCCATTTTGTGTACTATGATAGTATATTATAGTAACAGCCTCTAACGTATGGAATTTCAAAATGAGATAGGTATTTGAAGAGACTATTTTTGATAGAAGTGCTGCCAGACAGTCTCTTAGATTAGAGCTATCTGGACTCATGTTCAGATGGCCTTTCATGTGGATTTCCCTCCGTAGGTTTCGGAAACTGCCCCGGGCATCGAAAGACTGGCAGGCCCATTTGGACTTGAAGAAGACCATTGATGATTTCAGCGAGTGCTGCCCCCTGCTGGAATACATGGCTAGTAAAGCCATGATGGAGCGGCACTGGGAGAGGATCACCACTCTCACCGGGCACAACCTGGATGTGGGGAATGAAACATTTAAGTTAAGAAACATCATGGAGGCTCCTCTTCTGAAATACAAAGAAGAAATAGAGGTACAGTTGCTAGGTGGGATTCTGTGCTGGAAGATGGGATGATGTCATTGCATTCCTGTGTCATGCAGTAAATCATGCTGGGACATCTGAAGCTTTGTTCCTGACATTTTGCCATTAATTCTTCCACAAGAATTTATTTTAATGCTTTCCATGTGATACATTCTATGCTGGGGACATAAAGATTCATTTCAGCATTCATAGATCATTAAATAATTAGTATAATGAAATAATTATGTAAATAAAGGTACAGTTATGCATGGTAGTAAACACCACTTAGGGCAATGTATACTATTGGACAAGGGCCTATGACAAAGAAGTTCGTCTCATTTGTAGAAGATAAAGGTAGAGAAAGCTGGAATTTGTGTAAACCTGGCTGGGAGAAAGGGGTGTTGTCATGTAAGACTTTGAAAGTGCAGAAAAGACCATTCCAGATATGAAGAACATCATCTGTGCTGCAGGAGCAGAAAGCAGCTGTGTGGCTCGAGTGTGGTGGAGGAGAGAGAGATGAAACAGCTGGGGCCAGGAAATCGGGTGAGCCCAGAACATGCTGTGCATTTGGGGCTCTAAAGCAAGGGAAAGCCATGCGGGAGATGTGTTTTCAGGAGGGGGGGCATTGTTAGCTTTTGTTTTGTAAGGGTCATCCTGGTATTTATATATATGAAGAACTGAAGGAGAGTAAGAGGAGGAAGATGAGAAATCAATTAGAGTTTGAAAAGCAACTCAGGTTATTTTTAAAAGGAAGGTGGTGAAGTTGGAAAGAAGATGGTTAAAAGATTTTTAATAAGTGAAACTGGGCAGAATTTATTGATGGAGTTAATGTGGTCCGGGGAGAATGGGGAGTGCAGAAGCCTTAAGTGGTAGACTCATTACCAAGAGGTCTGACATTTGTTCTTCTGCATGAGAAGGTAATATTGTAAGTGGATCCGATTGGGCAACAAGGTGTGTGGATTGTAGACTGACTTTGGGCCTGAGTTTGATATTTCACAGGTTGTATTTAGGGTTTTACTGAAACATCCACATAGAGAAGCTCAGTTGATACAAGGATATGAGTCTTGCTTGGAGATGTAAAAGGTCACTGAATGCCTGAGTGTAGATTATCTCACCCTCAAAGGGAAGATAGTCTGAGAAGAAGTGAGGGTTACCAAAGAGCTCCACTAAGTCTGGTAAAGAAGAAGCTGCAGGAGAAACTAAGGGAGTGAAAGACTTGGGAAGAAATCAGATTTCGACATAGAGCATTACTGCATAAGTAAAATTAGAAACAGTTTTCAGTTTGAGACTAATGTAAAAGTTACTGTAGCTTGTCTGTTTTCTTTCTTTCTATAATAGTTTGGTGTGAAAATTTGTAATTTATGTTCCACTTAATAATATCTTTATCCCAAAATTTCCCTCTTTGACTCTGTCTCTGTCTGTGGAAGTATACTTGCTTTAGTTCCACATGCGGCACACTGTGAAGACAGGCTCTCAGCTGAATCTGGTTTATTAATGAGTTACATGACTTTCATGTAATAAAGCCAGGGCTTGTCATTGTGACAGGACATCTGTGTCAGTGCAGTCAAAGAGAGAGACATAGAGCAAAAGCTGAAGCAAGTGATCAATGAATGGGACAACAAAACCTTCACATTTGGCAGCTTTAAAGCCCGTGGAGAACTCCTCCTGCGAGGAGACAGTACCTCAGAAATCATCGCCAACATGGAGGACAGCTTGATGTTGCTGGCTTCTCTTTTGAGCAACAGGTAGGAAATCCATCTGTCTTTACTCTTACACTTGAGGAGCATGGGAACAAGCATGTCAAGGGAAATCAGTAAAAAATGCAGTGCAACTTATTTAGCAGTGAAAATACTTGTTTTAATTTTAGCCTTTGGCAGAGTGTGCAGCACACTGTTTCATTCCATTTGTGGGATGTGTCTGAGATGGTCATTTGGACAAAATAACGCCACCCATAACTGTCCACTTGGATCATGCCGAACACTTCAGCTTTGCTGCTGATAAGTTACGTAGTTGACAGCTCAATAGGCTCTAGGGTCCAGTCGGGATTCAGTTTGAATTTCAAAATAATGACCATTCTACTTGAAAAAATTCCTTCCACCAACATTTGTGGACACTTAAATGAGGTAACAGGGTCTCTGTTACTCAGACCAAGATAGACAGTGCAGTGAGTTCATAAAGATGTGTCACATGACATAGAGAAATGCCAGTATAACTCTTCTATTGGACAAGTTGATGGAATCTGTAAAGCAGTAAGATTCTGAGCATGTGGACCTGGACTCGTGGACATGCATTTCCTTAGAGCACAGCAAGGAGCTTGTTCCCTTTGCTCTTTCTAAAACAATTTTTATTCATCAGGTTTTGAAGTCTACAGTAATTGTGTAACATACAGATGCCACTGAGATTTTATTGTGTTACTTTAACTGCGCATTTGGGGTCAATACTTTAATACAGGAAACACTATTTAATCCTGTCTTGATAAAATTTCCTTTGCTTTCAATTTGGTACATATAAGTCAGTTCCATGTCATATAAAATTAGGTCTTAGAGATTTAGAAAGTTGATCATGTCAAAGTTGGACTGCTTAAAATTTGTTTTTAATGAACTTAGTCACTATTTCTACCCAACTAGAATGAAGGCTGCATGGATAATAGCATCCTTGGGGACAGAGAAGACACATGCCCTTATACAAATTAGATAAAGTTGATCTGTTTTGGGGTGGGGTACCTAGCCACCCAGTAACTCAGTTAGAGAGAGCATGACTTTTTCGGTCCTGGGAACAGTGACAGGCACGTTGCTCTGGGAGTGCGATATCATCCTGTTGCACAGCCGATCTGCTTCTTAGATCATGAGTCACCAGTGCTTTATGCTCTGGAGAAAACTAGATAAAGCTAGGCTAACAATACCCAGTAAATGGTGACAACTCACTCAGCATCATCACCGTGAAAACCAGCAATATAGTCAGAGTTCTAAAGAAACAGGTTAAAAACTACAATTTCTAAACAGAATTTTTATTTTGAAAATGACAAAATGAATTGATGAACATTTGGCTTTATTTTCAAATGTTAGGTACAATACGCCATTCAAAGTACAGATTCAGAAATGGGTACAGTACCTTTCCAACTCAACCGACATCATTGAAAACTGGATGACCGTCCAGAACCTGTGGATTTATCTGGAAGCCGTCTTCGTGGGAGGAGACATTGCCAAGCAGCTGCCCAAGGTTTTGGAGATTTCTTTATGAGCCTAGCAAGTTGTTCTATTGGAGAAATATTTAAGAACTGATAGACTTTTAAAGAGTGCAATGCTATTTTAGTCTCTGTTAGACCTCCTCCACACTACTTTTGGTGTTGCAGCTGATGATGTTACTCTTCAAGGATGGTGAGGAATTGCAGAAAGAAAAGAGGTGACAGAATAAGGTGGCATGAACCTATGATGTTTAACAGGAAATGGAGGGTTAAAAAGGCAAAGCATGAGCTCCTGCATCATTGATATGCGTCTTTCGATACTTTTGGGGCAGTGCAGAATTACGATGTAGTTATCTTGACAATGGTAGGACAATTTGTTAATCTACTACTGACATTTTAAAACAACATGCAGTATATTAAATTCTATCTGCACTGTAAAATTGAGGGTTGAAAATCTGTGAGAAGCAAAAGCTCCAAAACAAAAAGATCCACAGAAGATACGGGGTGTATTTTTATCATCAAGTTGTAATGATATTGCTTGATATATGTGGGGTGTATTTTGAGTTTTTAAAAGACATTTTAAGCAAAGAACTCATTCAATTGCTCTAAGTTGTTTGCAAGCTTATAGTATTTTTTTTTAAATTTTATTCATTTATTTATGTGTGTGTGTGTGTGTGTGTGTGGCCAGCTCAGTCCACCAGGGGGTGCGGCTGGCCGGCATGTAGTGCTGGGGGATTGAACCGTGGTCCCTGTGCTCTGCCAAGCCTGCTCCAAGTAGGTGCTTTAGACCACTGAGCCATTTCACCAGCCCCAAGCTTATAGTATTTTAACAGTGTATTTGACTTTTGTAAGCATGATTATGTTGACTGCTCTTCACTTAGTGTTTGAGACTTTTTCTTTGATTAGTTTTCAATTTAATTAGAGGAGACAGTGTTTTTTTTTCTTAATTTTATTTATTTATTTATTTATTTATTTATTTATTTATTTATTTTGTTGTGAGCAGGCTCTGTGGCGCAATGGACAGCGCATTGGACTTCTAGCGAGTATATTTTGTGTGTGTGTGACCAGCTCAGCCCACCAGGAGGCAGGGCTGGCTGGCATGTGGTGCTGGGGGATTAGAACCGCGGTCGCTGTGCTTTATGCTTAGCTTAGCTTGCAAGTAGGTGCTTTAGACCACTGAGCCATCTCACCAGCCCTTTTTTTTTTTCCTTAATTTTATTTATTTATTTATTTATTTTGTGAACTTAGGTTTTTTTTGTTCTGTTTTGTGGAGCCATGGCTTGAACTCAGGCCCTTGCGCTTGCCAGGGAAGCGCTTATTCAACTGAACCATCTCCCTGGCCCCCTATGTTTTTAACCAGTCATAAAGCATGAAATTTATGCTTTTGGTCCACTGTGCAAAATACTCATGCACTAATGTTTGGTATTTATTGATTTATTTTTTTTTGATTTTAGTTTGTACATATTTTTCTTCATGATAGATAAAAAAGAATATAAAATTGGACTTAAAAACAGAAATTTTCATATAGATATTTAAGGAACTAGTGGAGTTCCTTGCTTGTTGATTATGCAGAAAATCATAGAGAAGAAACCATTATTCCTACACTCTCAAAATGACCTGTGTATCTTCCAATTTTCCTGAAAATATGTTAGTTTTTTGAAATATTAGAATTGAGCTGCAATTAATTTTATATTTTTTATGTGTTTTTCTAAACCTGCAAATAATCCAGTAGTCGTTGTAGAAGACTCATCAGTAGAACATTCACTTCATTTAGAGATAGCTCATGAAAACAATTGGGAATGTTCTGTCCTCTAAAATTGTCTTGTGAAGAATTATTTTTATTTCTATTTCCTATTTTTATTTAATGGGAGTATTAGGGTTGGGCTAAAGATCTTTAATGAAGAAGTTAATATGGCACAAAAGATGAAAGGAGAATTTAAATAGACTGGTCTGCATGAGGTCCTAAGCACACTGCCCTGGTACCTAGCCTGGTTATCTCTATGGCATCAGTTGGAAGCATTTGAGACACTGCCCTGGGATCACAGACGTTTCCAGGTGTTGTTACTCATTCTTGCAGGAAGCCAAGTGCTTTTCTAATATAGATAAGTCTTGGGTGAAAATCATGACTCGAGCACATGAAATGCCCAACGTGGTGCAGTGCTGTGTTGGAGATGAGACCATGGGACGGCTGTTACCACACTTGCTGGACCAGTTGGAGATATGCCAGAAGTCCCTCACTGGGTAAGCTCACTGGCTCTTTGAAATTCTCAGAATCAGGGAACAGGAAAAGTGTGTAACATTCACCAAATTTGTTTTCCTTTGGTAAAATTTAATTGGTGTTTGGAGTTTCTGGGCAGTTGAGCCTTACATTCTCACCAAGTGCCTAACTGTATTTGTCCTGAGGTTGGACTCCAGCTTCAGGCAGTTTTCCTCACTGGGACAAGATCTTGCAGATATGTTCATGTAGTCTCTGCTTTTAAAGTTAATACATCTATTTTTTTGGTATTCTTGGAAAAAAAATCTTTCGAACAAAATTATTTTATTGTACTCTTTATATGCAGCAGTCTTTTTTATTTATTTATTTATTTATTTATTTATTTATTTATTTATGTGTGTGTGACCAGCTCAGCCCACCAGGGGGCGGGGCTGGCTGGCATGTGGTGCTGGGGGATTGAACCGTGGTCCCTGTGCTTTGCTAAGCCTGCTCTAAGTAGGTGCTCTAGACCACTGAGCCATCTCACCAGCCCCCAGCAGTCTTTATATAAAAGGGGCCAGGATTATACAGAAATGAGGCTCAAATGTAGTATTTGTCAGTGCGAGACCAAAGGTAGATATGGAGATAGCTCAATATGTACTTGAGGTGGGGCCAGGATTTTGTTTAGGAAATCTTCGCATGTTTACTCCAGCTTAGGTGGGAGTCTCTCAAAGCACGGTGCTGTAGAGTACCACCTGCTTCCTTTCATAGAATTCTCTTCTACACAGCATTGTTAAATACCACAGTCACAGCAATGCCCATGTGAGCGAAGCACCCTTTAAATATCTACTTTAAAGCAAAACCATCTACAAGTAAGTCTTCCAAAACACATTTTTAGAAAAATGTATCCATAGCTATTCATGATTTGATCTGCTTTATAAAATTGTCAGATCAAGTCAAATAATTACAGAAGGAAATTTAACAAGGAAAAACATTTTTGTTTCCAAATGATCACAGATGTTTCATTATGATGACTGAGTTGCTGTGAACCCCACAGAGGTGCTTAGGTAACCATGCACTGAGGCGGTGCAGTCTACCACCAACAGCAGGCCTTAGTGCCTAAGGAAGGGGCTTAGGAGGCTTCGTGCTCCCGCAGTCTCCAAGATGGAAAGACTAAAAGGCGAGGATCACTGGGGTATCATGGAGGTGTGGTGACCACGAAAAGCTTGCTGAGGATTCATGTCTTCTCTGTCCCTACTGTGGGACTGGCGTTTCTCTTTCTCCTCTTCCACTGCCAGCACAGATGCGAGTACAAATACACATTCCCCTCCATTTTTGTCATTTTTTTTCTTTTTTCTCACACAGATATTCTCCCCCAGCTCTTGTGATTTTGGCATTATTTTATGTTGTATTTATTTCATCAGAAGAGAAGACTAGTTTAAAATTATGCACAGGCTGCTGCTGCTGCTGCTGCTGCTGCTGCTTCTGCTTCTTCTTCTTCTTTGTCTTTGTCTTCGTCTTCTTCTTGTTCTTGTTGTTGTCGTTCTT
>NW_004524586.1:384803-405129 GCF_000260255.1 Octodon degus | reverse complement strand
AGAAAGACTCCACAGCAGTCAGGGTATGGTTACAGCGGGGGTTCAGGAGCAGCAAATCTATGAAGACGTGTCATCCTCTCCACCTCTCAGAGACACGTGGTCGGCGCATGCCCTGTGCCTCCTCCCAGCCTATTCTACCCCGATGGAAACATCACCTGGTTCATCTCCCGAATCAGATCAGGCTGCTTGTTATCTGCTTGGGAAGATAACAAGAAAGACGTGAGAATTAGTAGGACAAGAGAATAAAGACTAAGAATAAAGTCAGCTGTATGAGTCAGAAGGATTAGGATATTAAGAAAAATAGAATTGTCTTGAAGGAAAGTAAAAATCTAAAACATTAAATGCTACAGCACAGAAAATGAAAGTTGTAAGAGAACAACTTCTGTGTTTATTGCGGGCCCCTTTGCAGGCTCCCACTGCTGTCAGCCTTTGCGTTCTTCTGCCTACACCAAGTCACTACGTGCGCTGGCACACAGAAGCACGTGAGGCGTCACTGGCTGAGCCTCTGCGCTGGGAGTGGAGAGGACTGAGCACAGCCCGCACATCAGGGACGATCAGCTGCCGCCACGGGAAGCATGCACACGTCTTCCCGTTACTTAGAGAAAGCTTCCCTTCTTGTTCTTACTTCTTTTTATTTTTATTTATTTATTTTTTTTACTTCTTTGCTTCCTTCTGGAAAATGTCTGTTATCTCTTGAGGAACTGAGCCTCAGTCGCCAGATTCCATGCACCAAAACCCAGGCCTGCAGCTGCTGTGGAGGCCGCACTTTCCCTTGCAGCCTCTGGAGCATTGCCACTGGGCTCCGGGTTAAAACCATGGTAATGCCAGGTGCAGTAGGTGGAATAAACTAGGATGAGGCAGGAAGATTGCATGATTGACTCTCAGAATAAAAGGTCAGAGATCAGCCTGGACAGCAGAATGTAACGGAATGTAACATGCGTGATGTGACCTAACATAACATAATATGACCAGAACAGATCAACCAAAAATAAAAACAGTACTGTCCCCACCTCATTAAAAGGTGAAACCTAGCTGTGGGATCTAGCTGAGCAGCTGAAACACCTACCTCGCAAACACGAGGTTCCGAGTTCGATCCCCAGTATCACACACGCACGCGCGCGTGCACACACACACACACACACACACACAAAGTGAAACTTTACAAAAAGTCCCCTATCAGACAAAATATGCTAGAAAACATTGAGAGTTATAAATAATAAATGCTAGAACAAATATATCCATCACCTTAGGACTAGCCATAACATTAAACACATATAAACATCAGTACAGTTGAAAGCAGGCCGATGACCATAGCAATGGCACTGTGTTTCCACAACTTCCTCAGGCAACCACCTCTTTGTGGAGTTGAGCCATAGGCGCCCTGAGCTGGTAAATTCTCTTTTAAGGTACACTTCCAATCATGATTGCTATTCTTTGAAATAAAGTAGAACAAAACAAATCCCTCTGAAACTCTGTGTATGCTGTTGTTCTCTGCAAATGAACCCAAGATATTCCAGACTAACCAAAGTATACACTGTGCTTGTGGGAAAAATCCTGCTACCACGTCTGAAAAGGAAACAGTTTCTCCATCAGTATACAGGGTGCTGTTTGTTAAAAACTCTTAACAAACCAAATACATTGTCATGCAGGAAAATCACATTGTCACGCCCTTTCCTCCTTTCCCTATCTAGGTTAGTTTGTTCATGAAAAGGTCAGCTTTATATGTTTTATGAAACTTCCATCTTTTTCTTCCCCTTTTAGATATTTGGAGAAGAAACGGCTGTGCTTTCCTCGGTTCTTCTTTGTCTCAGATCCTGCTCTCCTGGAGATCCTGGGGCAGGCATCTGACTCCCACACTATACAAGCCCATTTGCTGAATGTGTTTGACAACATTAAAACAGTCAGATTCCATGACAAGGTTTGCCTAATTCTCCATGTTTCCTGTCTTAGAATGCCAGCTGTCTCCACTGAGTATTTCCCTGATATTGTGTTTGTAAAAGTTCATCTCCTTCATGTTAATTCTTGAACGGTGGCTAAAAACAAACTTTGGAGTCCCACTTACCTTCAGAACTGTGTTGTTACTTAACACCCAGAGTATAGAGTAAGATACACATAATGATTTAAATGTAATAAAAAATACATTGTACAGGGCTGGGGAGATGGCTCAGTAGAATAAGCACTTGCTTGGCAAGTGCAAAGGCTTGAGTTCAATCCCCAACTCAAAAAAAAAAAAAAATTGTACGTAGCATTCATGATTTACATGACAATTTGACTAAGAAATCCAACAAGACAAACCAATCGCTCATAATGTCATAGCTTGACTAAATGATCAAAATGTTCTAGGAATTTAATAATTTTAGTTTGGTTTCATGAGTTTTTGGCACCCTTTTTTTTGTGGTACTTGTGATTGAACTCAGGAGGACCATGCACTTGCCAGGGAGGTGCTTATGCTGCTGAGCTGTCTCCCCAGCACTTGCTATGTTTTCTTAAAACCATTTTGAAAAACACTCCTAACTTGTTTGTAGAATAATGGAATTGACGGGGACCCAAAAGAGGCCATTCAACTTGGGATGGACTGCATTTGGAGTATGCAGCTGCCAACATGTACTGTTTTATCCATCTTTCCCCACAAAATTTCCTAGGAAATTTTGGCATTTTATTTAGACCTTTGTTGCCTCGTATAAAACCATAGAACCATTTGTTTATTCATCCTAGCATATAATTAGATTTATCAAGTAACTACCTTGAGCTAGATGTTGTGCCTGACAAGGGGAAGACACTCACCTCAGGAAACTCGCATTGTTGGAGGAGGTGGAGAGGCAGAGATGGAGTCTGCAAAGTGCAGTTAGTGCAGTGGCAGAGAAAGGCCACGGTGAGCATCAGAAAGCCAGTCTGTATGGTCAAGCCCCTTGCCTCCTGCCAGATGTGAAGCTTGTCCCGAGCTTCCAAGGACAAGTGCTGCATCATAGTCAGTACTAAAGCTATTTTTGTGGCATGCAATGTGAAGAGAAATTTGGCAGTTGAATTATGGACCTCACATTATTATTATTGTGCTTGTATTAAGCACATGAAGAGTGGGAATGGCTGTCAGGGAGCCCTGTGCTGAGTGTAGGGATGTCAGAGAGGGCTTCTTTCAGAGACTCAATTTGGATTGCTCTTTGGGATGTGAGTGGAACATAAGCAGGAAGGTGGAGAAGGGAAGCCTGGTCTGGAGGTGGTAGTCTGGACGTGAGTGTAGCCCAGGATGGCGGGCTGTAGGTGTGGAAGGGACTGCCTTTGTTACTCAAGGCTTACATGCTTTAAAACAGTGGAAATGTATCTCTCTGTGCTCTGTAGGTTAAGGGTCAGCAGTAAGCTGTGGCTGTGCTAGTTCCCATGGAGGGCTCTGGGGGAGAATTTTGTCTGTTTCTGCAGTTTCTGGTGGCTGTTGGCAGTCTGTCGTGATCTTTGGCTTGTAGGCATCATCTTTAGGTTTGCTTTGTCGTCATGTGTTTTTCTTCCTGTGTGCCTTGGTTCTAAATCCTCCCCTTGTAAGGACACCCTAAATACAATCTGACCTCATTTTTTGCTTGATCACATCTGCAATTGTGTTTCCAAATTGTGTCACTTTCACTTGTCCTGGGGCTTATGACACTAGCATGCTTAGGGGACACATTTAACGCATAATAGTCAGTAGAAATGAACCTGGATCACTCCAGTCTGAACTCGGATCACATAGGACTCTAATGAGTAGCAGTGATGCACAAAGGAAGAAAGTGACAGGCACCATATTCCCAGGGCCTGGGTGCCCCACTAGGGTATTCACGTCATCCTGGGCGTGGCAGAGACACATAGGAGGCTTCTGAGCAAGGTGGGGACCTGATTTGTGTTTTAGAAAGATTTTTGTGCACAGTGTGGGACCTGGAATGAAATAGGCAAAAGAAGAAAAAGGCCAACCTCTGTAGCAAATCCTAGCACAGGAAGGAAAGACAGGGTGGAGTTTAATGGTTAAATCAGTGACTTATTGATCCATCAAGTATATGGGTTGAAAGAAGGTTCTAAATTAAACAGGAAATTCTGTATTTTGTTTTGCTCAAATCTTTCTGCTGAGGTGCTAGGACTTGGTGGTCCAGAGTGAGCCTTCACTGCCCCCTGGATTGTCTACTGAAGATAACTGAGGCTTTGTTTGCTGGTCACAGCCGTTGATCGTTTGTTTGTTCTTGGTTAGCACTTGCTAAGACAGCTCTGATTTTGTTTGTTTCTACCTAAGGTTACCATAACCAGGGGTCAAGTCCTGGTTTTGTGGGTCTTAAATTTTACAAAATTATCAATGCAAAATTATGCTCAGGGACTCAGAAAAAGTCGATACAGGTGGGGAGCCCTGAGATTTAGGATTCTTTACCTTGTGCAGCATCGCTTTGTCACAACTGAGGAAGAAGCCTTCTGTGTACAGTTTGCATTGTTTTGTTTGTCACGAGCAGTGTGAGGTGGGTAGGGAAGTAGGCCAGGTTTGATTTTCGGTGATTAACTAGAGGCGAGAAGTTGAGTTTTGGCTATGTTTTCCGGCAGGGCAGGACACTCTCCGCGCCCAGGAGAGGACCTTGACCTTGCGTCTTGAACTCCAGCTACCACACTCTTCCTAGTATGTGCACTGTGTGTGCTGTGGAAGGCACTGACCCAATGGGGCTGGCTGTCATTAGGAAATCTTGGGGGAGGCCAACCTTCTGGGAAGAGCACACAGTAAAGAATTGGAATTACTGGCCAGCCAGATAGCTTAGTGGTTTAAAGCACCTGATTAGGCAGATGCAAGGACTGAGGTTCAATCCCCAGCGTGCCTTGCTCACCCCACCGCAGTGGCATGCTGAGGTGATTGAGACTAGATGTGGTGATTCACACCTGTAATCCCAGTGCTTGGGAGGCTGAAAACAGGAGGATCACTATGAGTCTAATCTGTGTAGTGAAACCCTGTGGACCCTATACTAACTACACAAAAAAGAATTGGAATTACTTTAGCCTCATGAATCTTGTTGATCAGGCCATTCTAATGTCAATCTGAGCATCCTGTAGTCTGGAATTACTCTTGAAGAGCCCTTGTTTCTTTTGGGCAACTTGGGGGATTCTCGTTCTCATCCCCACATGTATATTAAATATTTATTTTAAGAAATAAATTGAATGTCTAGAGTATTGATTATTTGGAATTTATTTAGGAATTTTTTTTTATTTTAACATTTATTGTGTGTGTGTATGTGTGTGTGTGTGTGTGTATGTGTGTGGCCGGCTCAGCCCATCAGGGGGCGGGGCTGGCTGGCATGTGGTGCTGGGGGATTGAACCGCTGTCCCTGTGCTTTGCCAAGCTTGTTCCAAGTAGGTGCTTTAGACCACTGAGCCATCTCTCCAGCCCCTATTTAGGAATTTGATTATAGATTTACTGGCTAACATTTTTATTGCTATTGACAGTGATTTTGATTCATAGTTTGCCTATGTAACGTCACTTAATATGGGAAGGAGAATGTTGGGAAGAAGAGAGTGGAGTGAGTGCCAGAAACCATCTGTCTTTTTCATGTAAATATTGCTGTTGTCCCATCTCCAACACAGATTTATGACCGAATCCTGTCAGTTTCCTCTCGAGAGGGCGAGATAATCGAGATGAACAGGCCTGTCATGGCGGAGGGCAACGTGGAAGTTTGGCTTAATTCTCTCTTGGAGGAATCTCAGTCCTCACTACATCATGTGATTCGCCAGGCAGCTACAAATATTCAAGAAACAGGTTTCCAACTGATTGAATTTCTTTCCTCTTTTCCTGCTCAGGTCAGTGTATTGAAATTACAAAGTGCATATATTTTTATAAAATACCTACCTTAAATCTCAGATATTGCCTATTGTAAGCTTCACAGAGAACATACTTTCACTCTGGACCAATATTAAGATTTCTGTATGGATTCATTAAGCGTAGATAAGATTTCAGGTTATTTGGCCACATATATACATAAAGACTTAAATATGTATTTGGGCTAAAGGAGATTCTTTTTTTTTTAAATTTTATTTATTTGTGTGTGTGTGTGTGTGTGTGTGTGTGTGTCCAGCTCAGTCCACCAGGGGGTGGGGATGGCTGACATGTGGTGCTGGGGGATTGAACCGCAGTCCCTGTGCTTTGCTAAGCTTGTTCTAAGTAGGTGCTTTAGACCACTGAGCCATCTCACCAGCACCAAAAGGAGATTCTTGACATATTTTCTATAAATTAAAAGAGTTTTACCAACCAAATTGTATTATGTAATGCTGAACATACATCATAAAAATGTACTGAGTGGACACTTTACCAGAAAAATTAAGAAAATATTTTAGCATTAAAATGTAGGAAACTGTTTTCTTAGTCATTATGATCAATAATGTCTTTTGTATCTGTTATTTATAAACATCATGCTTGTTAAGGGAATGCAAACTTAATTTGCAAGTAATTTAAAACCTATTTAGGTAGAAATGTGAATTAAATGACTTAAAAATATAAGAAAAAGTTGTAGATACATCTTGGGGTTCTACATATTTAGTTGCTAGTTAAATTATATGTATAGAGTTTCTATGGGTTTTTGGAACAACATACAAAGTTCATGTAACTGAGGCTTTACGTTAGCTTAATAATCACAAATTTTCATTATGTTATAATTTCTATTTAAATAAGTACCTATGCCATGCACATTCATAGAACCTTTTCTCTGTTTCTGTAAGGTTGGATTATTAGGAATTCAAATGATATGGACGCGGGATTCTGAAGAAGCTCTTAGAAATGCCAAATTTGATAAAAAAATAATGCAGAAAACCAATCAGTCTTTCCTGGAACTGCTTAACATGCTGATAGACGTCACTGCAAAAGAGCTGAGCTCCCTGGAACGAGTGAAATACGAGACTCTGATCACTATTCACGTGCACCAGAGGGATATCTTTGATGAGCTGGTAAATTCCTTATAACTTCTGTGACATACACGGAAGAACAGATAGTACACACTGTCTGTGTGCACCCTCTGGAACTAGTTCGACTGTGCTCAAGAGGAAGGTTAATTCGAACAAAAAGTCATCATGATCAAAGATTGTTTGCCAGACTTTCTTTTCAGCCTATCATAAGATAATTTCAGTTAGCGTCTGGCAATCTGATCTAGGTTAATGAGGCAATTAGATTTACTTTTATTTGTTTTTAAATGTATTTAAAAAAAATTTTTTTTTAACATTTATTGTGTGTGTGTGGGGGGGCAGCTCAGCCCACCAGGGGGCGGGGCTGGCTGGCATGTGGTGCTGGGGGATTGAACCGTGGTCCCTGTGCTTTGACAAGCTTGTTCCAAGTAGGTGCTTTAGACCACTGAGCCATCTCTCCAGCCCCTAGATTTACTTTTAAAATTAGTTATATGATTATTTTCAATGCTAAAGTGTCATGTGGCATCCCAAAAAGCTTCTGTTTGTCTTGTGCTCCCTCAGAAACTGATTAAAAAATCACTCGTTTCTTGCTGCAGAAATGTTGACTGATGTTGTTAGGGAGCTGTTTACGGCTTCTTTTAAGGCTTTTGATAAGTTACATCCGTACCAAGTTGTGCTGCCTTTCCTGGAACCAATTGCAAAGTGGTCTTTCCTGATGTGACTTTCAGGAGTTGCAAAGATTTTTTTCTTTACAGAGAATGTAGGGAGGAAAAGCATCATTGAGTAGCTACAGAAAGTGGAGAATGTGAGAAGAAAAGACACTTGTACTCTATAGCAAAAGACAACATTAGATAAGAAGCTTTTGCTTTCCTAATAATTTTCGGGGTCATTTTAACTCCATTATGTAAAAAAGTTTTTGGCCAGTTAGTTCTGATGTATGGGAAATAAAACACAGCACAGCCAAGCTGTGTTGTGCTGATCTCATCTCCTAATAGTTAAGCACACTGTCTCAGAAATAAAGGGCTCTGCATAATTTTGATTTCTTATTTGTCAAACAAAATGATTAAAGTGGTTTAACATTTAATTAAACAATGCAGAGCAAAACATTGCTGGGTAGTAACCTGCTTTCAAGATGTTTTGAAATTTTGGCCTGTTCACATTTCTAGAACAACTAATTAATGGATTAAAAAACCCAATTGCTTGCTTTAACATAATCTTACAGGGTGATTTTTTTCCTAGTGAGATTGTTTAGCTCTCTCTGTTTGCTGCAATATATTTTCCGTAGTTTGTATTCCTCAAAAGTATAGTACTGGTCACTAATGGATTAAATTAAAAAAAAGAATCTTATTAAGGAATGCAACACCATTTATGTTAAAGGACTTAATTAATGATTCTATTTTTCTTATGCTTATATCCTTTGAGGATTCTTTATTGTTGACCAATAAGTGAGTGGGTGATGGTAATGTAGTGGACAGCTCTGAACTAGTAGGATAGATTTTGAGTTTCACATCTTTTACCTTATAATTTACATAATGATACTGTATACACTTAATAAATAAATCTCCTTTCATTTGTAATATCTGTCTTTCGAATTTCAGTGTCATATACATGTCAAGAGTCCTACAGACTTCGAGTGGCTGAAACAGTGCAGGTTTTATTTTAATGAAGACTCTGACAAGATGATGATTCACATCACAGATGTGGCTTTTGTGTACCAGAATGAATTTTTAGGCTGCACAGACAGACTTGTCATAACTCCACTCACAGACAGGTAATGGAAGGATTCTGACTACAATCACTTTTCTCCTTTTGATTAACACCAGCATTTTATTCACATGGGTTGCTCGGAGTATTTTTGCTTAATGTCTCTTTAGAGTTTATAGACTCTTTGTACCAAAGCCTTTGAAATTCAGTATTTCTAGCTTTACACCTATGTTTTCACAGAGGATTTTGGGTTGTGGCTAGAATCCTTTGCCTTCATTCTCTTTATTTTTTATTTATTTGGTAAAGGCTCTCTCTACACAGCTCAGATTCATAGTGATCCTCCTATCTCAGCCTCCCCAGCTCTGGGGTTACAGGCATGTGCAAAAGGGGCTGAACATAGGTCCATGCACTTACTGGGCAGGTGCTTAGTCCTTCGCTGAGCTATCTCCCCGGCCCACATTCATTCTTATAGAGCCACAGTTGCAATGCCTCTAACGAACTTGAATGGCCAAGAAAGGGAATTAATCAGTAGGCGTAAATCACAGTGCGCTTTGAGGGTTACATTAGCAAATTTAGCACCTGTTATCCTCTTAGAGAACTAAAATGGAAAGCACCTGAGTAGATAGGCATGTGGAAGTGGTGAGGAGGACGCCGGCTGCGGTATACAGAGCTGTCACCTCTGCTCCTCACCTGCCCTTTACGAGTTTTTGGACCTGGAACAGTCACTAAAACCCTCCTGCATTCTGTTTCCTCATCTGAGGCTGAATGAGGCTTTCCCCAAGAGCCCTTCCAGGCAGAAGTACTCTATGTTTTGCTGCATTTAATTTGAACTTGTGCTGGCAGTTCATTGTACATTATCTGTTCAAGGACGAATGTAGATATCTTTGGGGACAGTCATGCTCCTTGTCAGGCCACACTTTCCCCCATCACTCTGCAAGAACAGCTCTTGTTTTTTTTTTTTTTTAAAATAAAGAGAATGCAAGATAGTAATAATAATAAATTAGAAATGTTACAGAATTTCACTAAACAAAATAATATAAATTTGGCATTATTTGTTATATTGTAAAGTGTTGTCTTCAACTAAATTGTTTAGATTACCAGATATATGCATGCAAAATTGGAAAAGAAGAAAAAAGTTACAGGAATTTAAGAAGAAATAGAAAAAAATGAAAAAGAATTAATCATTAACTGCTCTTTTCCACAGACCAGTAGAAATCCACAGTACATTTACCCAACCCATCCTGCATACATACCTAGATATATCTCTTTTGCCCTCCCACCCCCTTCCATCCTCCTCATCTCAGTAGTTCCTTCCTTTGGAACAGAGTCATTTCCTTTTCATAGTATCTGTTGTATCCTTCAGATTTTATTTACTCTTTCAGGTTCTTACACTAGTGAGACAATACAATGTTTGCATATATGGGTCTGATTTATTTCATTTAAATTTATGGTCCCTAGTTCATCCATTTACCTATAAAAGCCTCAGATTTATAGGTGAGGTATAGGTCATACCATGTGCTGTAGTATGATGTTTTCAGTTGTTCTGGAAAAATATGCTGGTGAGGAGTAGCTATCTTGAATGGAATCTCCAATTCTATTTTTTTTAAATGTATGTATTGGAGGCCAGCGAGATAGCTCAGCAAACTAAAGCACCTACTTTGGCGAGCTTAGGCAAGCCCAGGGACTGTGATTAGATCTCCAGCACTGCATGCTGTGCTGGCCCCACTCCCAGGATGGGCTGAGATGACCAGAGTCTGGTGTGGTGGTGCACACCCACAATGCCAGTGCTGGGGAGTCTGAAAGCAGGAGGATCATCATAAGTCCAAGCTGCATAGTGAGACCCTGAAACAACAAAATACATTAAAAAAATATGTATTTGGTACAAAGCCTCACTATGTAGCTGAGATTCTTAGTGATCCTTCTGCTTTAGCCTCCCCAGAGCTGGGATTATAGGCTTGTGCCACCATCAGTCTTGGTGACCAGATTGTTACACCCAGGGCAGGGCCAGTTTAGCATGTGGTACAAGGGATCAGACCCAGAACCTTGCTCTTGCTAGGGAGCTGCCTTGACTTCTGAGCTATCTTCATGGTCCCCTTTCTAATTTTTTGAGAGATATCTTCACTGATTTCCATAGTTGATGTACCAGTCTATACTCCCACCAACAGTGGAAAAGGATTCCTTTTTCCACACAGATGGAATTTCAGTATTGTTTAATTTGCATTTCTTGAGTGGCTGATGATGATGAACATTTTTTCATATGTTTATTTGCTATTTGTATTTCTTCATGTATGAAATGTATATTCATGTCAGATACCCATTTCTGGATTGGGTCTTTGAATTTTGGAGGCCTGATTTTTAAAAATTCTTTATATGTTCTAGATATAAGTCCTTTCTAGCTAGAGGGACAGTTGGCTATAAGTTTTTCCCAGTACACTGGTTTTGTTTTTACAGTATTAGTGATTTCTTCTTTTCATTTTTTTCTTTTCTTTTGTTAAATGTATTTGGTATAGCTATGTTGCTGGCCCTGCTGATTTCTTTTGACTTGGAGAAACTTTTCAAAAAGATGAGATCCCAGTTGTTTTTTCTTTGAAGTATTTCCCAAGCAGTTTTATTTATTTATTTATTTATTTATTTATTTATTTATTGCAGTTTGTTTTTTGTTCATGAACTCTTATCTACTTTTTTTTTTTTTTTGTGGATCCGGGGCTTGAACTCAGGCCCTTGCACTTTGCCAGGGAAGTACTTCTTCAACTGAGCTACCTCCCCAGCCCCTTATCTACTCTTATATCTTCAAGATTTCTACCTACTTTTTCTTTAGAAGATTTAGTGTTTCTGTTTTAATATTTAAATTTTGATTCATTGTTACTGTAATTTTATGCATGGTGATTGACATGGGTCTCATTTAACCTTCGGCATGGGGAAACCAGTTGTTCTAGTGCCATTTATTGAAGAGGCTGTGTTTCTTCCAGTGAACTTGTTTGGCCCCTTAGTCAAAAACAAGGTGTCTGAATGTGTTTGTAGTTGTGTCCACATCTTCTAATCGGTTCTATTGGTTCTCAGGTCTGTAGACAGTTCTGATGAAGCTCACCCATATATCAGGTTAGAAAATTTGATGGCCATTTTTGAACTCATGTTCCTTGACTAATTAACAGTCTCTACAGTGTTGATCATTCTCTTCTTTTAAAGCACTTTGTTCACACAGCTTCCAGAGCACCACACTCATCTGGTTCTTCCTACTGATCCAGCTGTCCCTTTATACCTGTTCCCGCTCATTCCTCTCAGTCTTCCTGCCCTTTAACCCAGGGACATGCCAGGGATCTTTCCTACATGTACTCTCACTTTTGAGGTGATCCCACATGGCTTTCAATGGCTTCTAGAAGCTGCTCCATCTCTGCACCCACCCGGGCTTCTTCGCAGATCTCCCGGCACATACATCCCCTTTCCTACATGAACGCTGCTTCTGCTGTTACAACTTTTTCCAAACTAGCATAACTTCTAAGCTGGGAATGTAAGTGGTCTTTGAGCTGGTTTTCTTGTTTTGTCTTTGTCCCCTCACAATCTATTTACGTTTCAGCCTAGGAGGCTGGCATGACCGGGCTCTTTTCACTCCCCTGCTCTCTTTCCTCACTCAGCTCCTGACACTGACTCTTTACCTGTCCCGTAAGTGATGCCAAACTCATCCCACCTCGTGGCATTTGTACTCGTACTCTTGTCTTGGAAGCCTCTTTTGAAAGCTCATTTTTCACTTTTTTCATTTTCTGCTCAAATGTCACCTTACAGGGGCCTTTGACCATGGAAAAAGCATTCTGCATATCTCATAACCAGCCTTATTTCTATTTGTTTATTTATATTTAAATTATCTATTTTTTTCTTCTTAGAATGTAATCTTCTTGAAACACTAGATTCTCATGACTTATTCACCAGAGCTATTCTGCCATGTAACAGATGTTTTATATTTAGCAAAGGACTTTAAGAAATACTTATGTCTAGATTTTCATATTTATGGTGAAAGTTTTAAAAGTTAGAGAATAATAGAAGTTTGAAGAGAAAACCATTTCAAAGTAGTTAACAGCTTATTTTCTATCCTGCAACTTTTGGATGCTTATGTATCAAAATCCTTTTTAATATTTACACGTAAGTATCATAGCTTATAAATGTTTCTACAACTCAATTGTTGAACCATAAAAATGTGAGAAGGTTAAGAGCAAGACATGTTTATAAGTATACAGGTGGAGGTAATTCTGAATTTTTTTCAACCTGTCTTACCAAAAGAGATCATCGCTTTAAAAAAAAACAAAAACATACTGTAGGGGACCGGGGAGGTGGCTAAGTAGGATAAGCACTTCCCTGGCAAGCTCAAGGACCTGAGTTCAATCCACAGTTCCACCAAAAAACAACAAACAAACAAAAAACATGCTGTAGTATGTGAGAGGCTATTCATCAGTTTTGACTCATTTTGTGACTCCTCGTTAGGCTTGCTACCCTTTCATAAAATAAAACTCCTTAGTGCAATGAATACTTTCTAAATTTCAAAAGTTAGAGGTGCTGATATTTTTATGGACAGCTTTTTACTATCTGACATATGAAAATCCAATAATTCTGGGAGCCCTTTGGACCACAGGGAGCTCAACACCATATGGACAGACCTGCAGGCATTTCAGATTATGAAATGGACAGATATCACAATAAGATGAAACATAACACCTTTCTCCAAAATCTCAGTTATTTCAATGACCACTCTTTCCATTTCTGAGAATATGCCAAGAAATCTGGAGTTGGGTTTACTACTTCTGTCACTTAAGACACTGGACAGAGCGGAAACTAAGGGCTTATAGAAGCGTTCCACCTGCCTACTGAAAACTGCACACATGGCTACAATGTGCATCTTCCCTGGACATCCTCACAGATCCTGTGACCCCTCAGCTAGCAGCCCTGCAATCTTGGTACCTCACTGTGCTCATGCACAGTGTCATCCCTCATCTTCAGGGGGACTTGTTCCAAACCCTTAGTGGATTCCTGACATCAGAGATAGCATCAAACACTAAAGAAACTGCTTGATCCCATACATCCATGCTTATGATGAAGTTTAATTTATGAGTTAGGTGTATTAAGAGATTAACAACAGTGATAAAACACATAAATAAAATGAATCTTAATAGCATATTATAGTAGTTACAGAATCACTGTAATATCTGTTTAATATTTCTGCACTGCAGTTGATGTCAGGTAACTGAAATTGCAGAAAACAAAATTGCAAAGAAGAGGAAGTTGTAAGTACCCTATATAAGGCTTCAGAAACTATAAAACTTAGTCATTATTTTTGCCATCACTGTTGTTTTTACAATCATCAGATACACATGGTTTAACAACTTTTGATTTCATTATCTTTTAAGAATGTCCTGTTTCAAAGAATCTGTAAATGAACCAAGTTCTCCAGAAAAAAAGTGACAAATTTTTATACAATGGAGTACTACTCCGGTGTAACGGATAATTGGAGACTTTTATCAGTAAATTGATGCAATTTTAGCCATATGCACAAGTGAAATAAATCAGTCTCACATGTGTAAACCATGTATTATCTCCCTGGTGAGAAACTGAAAGAGTAAACAAATTCTGAAAAGTACAAGAGATATTGTGGAATAGGTAGAAATTGTTCAAAGGGAAAAAAGAATTAGGATGAATGAAATGGGTAAGGACAGTAGAGAAAAGAGAAAAAATGTAAGTTATGCTATTAGTGTCTCTTAGTTCATTATCAAGGTTTGTGGTAATATCACTTGAAGAAATTTTTGTGCTTATATCTTATACACTGAGTGACTACTTTAACAGTAACAACTTGGCATGTCATAACTATTGTCCTTCTCCTATTTTATTATGAAATTTTGTTCCTTTTTCCAATAGAATAAAAGGAAAGAAAGTGCCTTTCTGAAGCAGGTACTATTATCATCGTAGCAACTTCTGAACATTTTAGAATAAATAAAGGGTAAAAGCATGTCTGGTTTATATGTGATGAAATATATCTACAGTATTTGAGTATTGGTACTGTTAATGATGCTGACCCAGTTAATTTGAGGGCTAACCAGCCCTGGGTAACAGGGCCAATCCTGCTGTTCATTTGATGTCATGATCTTATTCCACCTTTCTCATTGCAGTATTTGGTTGTGGAGGCAGGTGTGAATGGCTGGACTAGCACCATTCATTTGACAAAAGGTCCTAGTGCTTTGCTAAAGCAGGTATTGTCATTGTCTTATAAAACCTTTGAACTTTTTTAGAATAAATAAGCCCTGAAGACACTTCTGGTTTATGTGTAATGAAATACATTCCATTGTACATCTGGAGTTCCAGGAACAGGGGCAAGGCAAGAATTTGAGGACACAGTATGTATTTGATGCAATTCCTGATAGTAGAGGGTTTATAGCTGTCTCCTGGGAAGGTGGAAGTCTAGCTGAACTGCAAGCTGACTGCTTAAATACAGATAAATTCAAATTCTGTTCATGAATGGCGCTTGCTTTATTTATTTATGACTTTTATTTTGAAGAGAAAAATGGAATAATTTCAAAACAACGTAATAGGAGGAAAATAATATTTAATATGCTGGTGTTATTATCTTTAAATAAGGTACTCAGAGTACGAGATATCAGGACTTAATTGTCCAAGCAATATTTTTGCTTTTTTTTTTTTACGGAACTGAGGATTGAACTCAGGACCTTGCGCTTGCCAGGGAAGTGTTAGTTCCACTGAGCCATCTCCCTGGCCCCTGTCCAAGCAATATTAGCACAACCTTTCTTTTTGATGAACCAAGAGAAATTAGTAATATAGCTACCTTAATCATCTTTTACACACACATAGCAGCTCAAACTCAGGACTTTCCGCTTGTCCAGCAGGTACTTGTGCTACCTCCCCAGTCCTACAGATATATATATATATATACTGTTTTTTGTTCCTTTTTTCTTACATTTTCTCATACTAGTTTATCTTTCCTTTTGAAGTTTCTTCTCATTTTCCAATATTGATTGTACCTTTTGTAACATTAATTAGTCTTTCAGCTAAGGAGAATAATACTGTTTTGCACATGGGAATCCGGTTTATTTCACTTATGTGTATGGTCTCTCAAGTTTCATCTATTTACTTATAAAAATTTCCTTTTCTTCCTAAACCAGGAATTGTTATTATCTTAGGAGAAGTTTGTTCTTCATCTTGTCCTTCATTATGTGGATATAAATAAATAAATAAATAAATAAATATCCACAACTATTATGATCCACTTCTCAGGTGATGGGCATTTGGGTTGTTTCCAGGATCCAGCTATTGCAAATTGTGCTGTAAACTTGGGTGTACCTTTATGTCTGGTTTGATGTTTTTAGCTATTCTGGGAAGATACTCATAAGGGAGTAACTGGATGAGATAGAACTCTCATCTTAGCTTTTGAAGAATCTCCATACTGACTTCCACAGTGGTTGCAATAGTCTACCTTCCCGCCAACAGTAGAGAAGGATTTTTCCTCATAGTCAATCTAGCCTTTGTTATTTGTTGATATCTTGATGGTAGCCATTCTTTCAGTGTTGTTTTTTAAAATTATTTTTTATTGTTTAAAGTCAGTATAAGTTATAATTAAAACAGAGAAAATTATAAGTGATACAGATTTTTGCTTAACAAATATGAATTTTGCAGGTTTTTTTTTATATTTGAAGGAAGAGTCTGCAGGGTGTTCAGGGTCTCACTGTTAGATTGGACTCATAGGGATCCACCTGTTTACAGCCTCCCAAGAGCTGGGATTACAGGTGTGTGCCACCATGCCCCGTCTCAGTTGCTGTCTCAGTGTGCCAAGGGGTGGCCCTGCACAGCAGGACTGGGGATCAAAACCCTGATCCCTGCTCCTGCTTGCAGACACTTTAATCCACTGAGCTATTTGGCTGGCCCTCACAGTATTTGTTGTAGTACATAATCTTGCCTTCCAACCAGTTATTTATATTATCAGATATATGCATGTAAAATTGAAAGAAGGAAAAAAAAAATGTATAAAAAGTTAAGAGAACAAAATTAAGAAAGAATTGGAAAAAGGAGACAAAACGAAGTAAAGCATTAACTACTTCTTTCCATACACCAACAGAATACACAGTACAGTTGTCCAAACCATCCTTACATGCTTACATGCCTGGATAAATTTGTTTTCCCCACTCCCTCTCTTGTCCTTCTCCTCAACTCAGTAACTCTTTCCTTTTGAATAAATTCATTCTCTTTTACCAGTGTCTGTTATACCCTTCAGATTCCATTATTCTTTTTCAAGTTCTCACTAAAGAGAAAATATGATGTTTGCAGTTGTGGGTCTGATTTATTTCACTTAGGAGTATGTTCTCTAGCCGCATCCATTTATTGACAAAAGACTGAAATTCATCCTGTTTCATAGATGAATAATACTCCATTGTGTAAAAATACAACATCTTCCTTATCCATTCTTCAGTTGATGGGAATCTGGGTTGTTTTCAGAATTTAGCTATAACAAATTGTGCTGCTATAAATATGTGTGCACATATATTGTTGTGGTATGAGGTTTTCAGTTCCTGTAGAAAAATACCCAGGAGGGGAATAGCTGCTTCAATGGGATCTCCAATCCTAGCTTTTGAAGGAATCTACACACTGATTCCATAGTCATTCACCAGTCTGCACTCCCAAAAGCAGTGCAGAAATGAACACACTGAAAGAGAAATTATGGAACTACACCTTTTACAGTACTATTAAAAAAGTGAAATATTTAGGAATCAACCTCACAAAGGACACAAAAGATTTATACATTGAAAATTATGGGGGCTAGCCAAATAGCTCAGCGGATTAGAGTGCCTGCAAGCAGGCCCAGAGACCAGGGGTTTGACCTGGGGCATACTGAGATGGCAATTGAGACTGGGCATGGTGGTGTGTGCCTGTAATCCCAGCTTTTGGGAGGCTGTAAACAGGTGGATCACTATGAATCTGATGTAGTAGTGAGACCCTGAACACCCTGTAGACCACTTCCCTAAAATTAAAAAAAAAAAAAGAAAAAGAAAATTATGGTACTCTGAGGAGAGATTGAAGAGGATTTGAGAACATGGAAAAATATTCTGTGCTCCTGGGTAGGAAGAGCCAAGACTGGGAAAATAGCCATAGTCCCAAAATTGCTATTCAGAGTTGTTTTAATTTTCACCTCTCAAATGACTGGTGATGTTGAATATTTTTTGCCATTTGTATTTTTTCATCTGAGATATGTGTATTCATTTCAGATGCCCATTTTTGGACTAAGTCTTTAAGTTTTTGTAGTCTCATATAGTTCAGTTCTTTATATGTTCTATATATTTGTACTTCGAGGGAAAACTGGACATTTTTTCCACTCTGGGTTATCTTTTCACTCTCCTGCAGATTTCTTCTGCAAAAATCAATAGCATTCCTGTAAACAACAAGCTCATTGAAAGAGGCATAAGGGAAACCACACCTTTCACAGTAGTGTGAAAAAAAAAAAAAAAGAAATACTTGGGAGCCAATGCATTTGGAGTGATCTTTGAAAATAACTAAGAAAAAGATTGGGTAGGAAAGCAGGGAAGTGAGGAAAATACATCAAAAATACTGCAGGAGGAGTCTTGTGAACATGTGGTTGGTGGTGTTGGTGAGCTTTGGGGGTGTGGGTGCCTACAGAACTGTTGGACTGAAGCCTTACCCAGAGCAGAAGAGCTGTAGGATGAGTCTCTTGATGTGTGTATCCACTGTTTGTGCGCATAGAATGACTTCTTTTAACTTGTTTTCCCTAACTTAATTTTAACCCTACTGTTCCTAAGTAGAAAGAGGATTTTGCAGGACGGTGCTAGCCTGGCTAGAGGTAGTAGAGCTGTGTGGAGAAAAGCTGGCTGTGTTCCAAATTCGAGCCATAGAAAGGCTTGGCTTGCGTACATGGACTGCTGGGAGCCTCAGCCCCCAGGGCAAACCTGAGAAAAGTCCTCAAATTCTGTGAGCCTCGTGTCTCATTTGTAAAATGCAAAAAGGACTTTTATGTCCTGGCAGGGTCATCTGGGGCATTTAATGAAATAATGTGTATGGAGTCCATCATGTTATGACAGATGCTACCCTGAAAGGAATAGCAGCACAAAACTACAGTCAGAATGGATCAAAGATTTAAATATTAAAACAGAAACACTAAATTTTCTGGAAGAGAAAGTAGGTAGAAACCTTGACGACATAGATTTAAAGAGTTCATCAACAAAAATCAAATTGCACCAAAAATACTTCTAAGAATGAACAATTGGGATCTCATCTTTTTGAAATGTTTCTGCAAGTCAAAAGAAATCACCAACAGAGTAAAAAGAAAATCTGTGAAGTGGGAGACCATTATAGTGCACTATCTGTCAAAGGACTCCTATGGAGAACATATAAAGAAATTTTAGAAATTAGGTCTGAAAAATTCACAGAACTCATCCAAAAATGAGCATCTGAGATGAATATATACTTCACAAAGAAGAGACACAGTTGGCAAATAAATATATGAAAAAATGTTCAATATCCTTGATGATTCAAATTAAGAGATGCAAATTAAACCAAAACAGATACCATCTTAACCCTAGAAAAAAATGGCTATCATCAAGAAGTTGAACAATAACAAATGCTGGAAAGGCTATAGGGAAGAAGGAACCCGTCTCCACTTTTGGTGGGAGGGCAGGCTGGTATAGGCATTATGGAAATCAGTATGGAGACTCCTCAAAATGTTAGGATAGGCGCTCTCATTCAGGCCAGCTATTCCCCTCCTAGGTATTTTCTCAAAAGAACTGAAATTATCATATCACAGTGATATATGTGTACCCACATTTATGGTAGCACAATTTGTCATAGTTAAATCTTGGAGACAACCCAAATGTCCATCAACTGAGGAATGAATAAAAAAAGATGTGGTATTTTTACACGATAGAGTATTATTCAGGTATAAAAAATAAATTTGAGACTTTTGTAGATAAGTGTATGCAGCTAGAGACTATATTGGTAAATGAAATGAGTCAGACCCATATATGCAAACATGGTGTTATCTCACCAGTGGGAGAACCTAATTAAAATCTAAAACATAATTAAAATCTAAAAGTTTCAAGAGACACTGTGAAAGGGAAATAAATTTTTCAATGGGAAGGAAAAGCTAGGCGAGGAAAAGGACAAATGAAAGAAGGGAAAAAGATATATCTAGACATATATGCAAAATAGTTTGGATAATTTTATTGATTTCTGCTAATCTCTTGAAAGTAACAGTGCTTCAAATTATTTTTTGCTTTTTGTTCTAATTTTTTCTTCTTTTGCATTTCTTATAACTTCTTTATTATTATTTTGTCTTCTTTGATTCCCCATAATTTTATTGAGAAACAAATAGCAATGAGACAGTTTCAAATCAAATTGGTAAGACAGTTACAATAATTAACACATTGCATACTCTCTCCCTAGTGGTTAATTGCTGTACAAGATGCAGACATGATATCCTATTTACAAACTCTATTAGAACAAATCCCTCTATTCATTAAGAGAATGTAACTATATATCTATCCTAACCATTTTGTATACACAGATACAAAATGGACATTTATCTGTATCTCCTTTTTTGTTTAGTTCCGTTATTTGAATATTATAGGTGTGTTAACTCAGCAAAATACTCTAAAAGAGTCCAGTAGTCCATAATAGTATTGGGTCTTCTGCTTGACTGGCAATGTCAGAAATTGTTGACAAGAGTCTCCTATAGCTCAACATA
>NW_004524586.1:368879-384388 GCF_000260255.1 Octodon degus | reverse complement strand
GAAAGCCTGAGAGAATGTTTTCTCTTCATGTGACTCTCCTTAGGCACACTCTACCACATTGATCACTTTCCTCTTTGGCCCCATAATCTCCTTGATCAGAAAATTTGGCACATTGCTGAGTTATATGACGTTACAGTGCAAGTTCTCATATGTTCTGAGTCTTAACTGACCTTGTATTTTCTTTCTTTAAATGAAGCTTACATTTGATGTCTAGTAATCTAAAGAACTAATTTGAACATAGCACAAATAATACAGCAAACGTTGAATTCCTACTACTTTGTTTAATGAAATCTTGTATTGTTTCTAAAACCGTTTTTTATTACTATTTTTTAGTCTTTAAAAAACAAACAGAAAAGAATGGAATGGCATATTTCAAGGGGAGAGAGTTAACCTTCTGTTCAAAGGCAAAAGTCTTAATGAGGCATCTTCCTAATTTTATACCCAGACTGACCTCTCCAAGTATCCAGGCTCCTTGTGCCTTGATTTCTCGGGAGTGCATTTCTAATAAAGGGTCCCAGAAGACGTCAGGTCTACACACTCCTATTTCCATTGTTTTGCTGATAATCACTTCATTTCCTTTGACCTCTTTATTCAAATATGTCTAAATGAATGCTTTGTAGCTTTTTCATAAGAAAACCTTACATTGTAGCATTATATGAATGCTGTTTCTTGACAGCACCAGGTGGTGCTGGCAATCAAGTAAATTAGTGGTGTGTTTTCAGAGTAATTTTTGTTTTGTAGACACTCTTGTATTTTCTCACAAAATGTTTTATTAATCTCAAAGTAAGATAGGAAAGGAATCTACAGATCTTAATGAATCTCACAGTGATTCACTCACACACGCTCACAGTGATATGATTCAAGATGTTATCATTTAGCGATGTGAGATTTAAAGTCCAAGTATATCAAATCAATGGCTATTGGATTCCAAAGAGATTAATCCATTTAAGTGGTTTCCAGTCTGTTTCATAGAATCTTATTCTTTATTTTTATTTTTCAAAAATAAATTTGTTGTGTGTTTTAGGTTTACAGCATGATGTAATGGAGAACAAACATAGATAGTAAAATGCTTGTTATAGTAAAGAAAATTAATACACACCTCATGTATTTTTTGGTGTCAAGAGGGACTACTAAACTTTACTTATTTTTTAAGATCCCTCATATAGTACAATTTCACTGGCTACTTTCCATATTTTAGAAATGATACTGAGTATCTTCTGAGTGATCTCTCCTCATTTCTTTACTTTCATTTGGACAGAGGTAACTACTGCTTTATTGTCTGTATACTTGATTCTTTTTTCTTTTAGATTCTACATATAAGTCAGACCATGTGATGTGATGTGTGTATGTCTCTACTGTATTTCACTTAGCAAAATTTCTCTCAGGTATATCCCTGTTGTGGCAATGGCAGGATTTCATTGGATAGATGCTGCATATTAAACACCGTTTCCACAGGTAGCCACACTGTCTCTTGGCTGTTGTGAACATTGCTGCAGTGATCTGGGAAAGCAGATCTTTTCACCTGAGTGGGATTTCATCTCCTGTGGGTGGAGCCATAGCAGAGGGTCAGCTAGGTAACAAGATAGCTCTGCTTTCGATTTCCTAAGGAAATGCCATACTGGTTTCCTTAATGGCTGCACAAAACTACATTCTCACCAGTGGATTTGAGGGTGTCTTTTTCTTCACACCCTGCCTGATATCTGTTATTTCTTGTATTTTAGGTAATAGCCACATTAAGGACAGTGAGATGATGTCATATAAGGGTTTTAGTTTGCATTTTCCCCATGGTTAGTGATGTTGAGAACATTATGCTTTAGATATGGATAGATTTCTACAAAAAGTTGCCAAAGTTTCACAGTGCCATTATTCTCATTATTATTATTATACTTGGAATTAAACATAGATAGAGACTTCACACTGAGCTACATTCCCTGCCCTTTGTATTTATTTTACTTTTTAAATTTTGAGAGTGCTTGTTGAGTTACTATATTGCTCCAGTTGGATTTGAATTTTGATCTCTTTGCATCACTTTCCCAGGATGCTGGTGTGTGCTACCACTCTGCTTTATTTTTTCAGACTTGGAGATTCTCAATAATTATTGTCATAATGCAAGAAAATTTTAGCAATTCAGAAACCTGCTTAAAAGTTTGCGAACCTCAGACATTGCCCTCTTTCTTCCATGTACCTTAAAATCAGTACAAGCACTTTTACTTTATGACATACTTTTGGTTACATTTCTTAGGGATAACAGCCCAGATTCTGTCTTTCCCTTAACCATATGAGGGTTCATTTCTCAGTAAGGTCCTAGAGGGTCTCCTAGGTGTTCATTTGTGGGACAGTTCTAGTGGTGCTTCTACCTTTCCAGGTGTTACATCACACTGGCTCAAGCCCTGGGGATGAGCATGGGGGCTGCTCCTGCTGGACCTGCAGGAACAGGCAAGACGGAGACCACCAAAGACATGGGCCGATGTCTTGGGAAGTATGTTGTGGTTTTCAATTGTTCAGACCAGATGGATTTCCGAGGACTTGGACGGATATTTAAAGGTAAGGGTCATACTTTGATGTCAAGTTTACACTAAAGTGGAATATTTTGTTTCTTTTTTTTCAGGGTTGGTGGTTGAGCTCAGTAGTAGGCTGTAAGGTATGAGATATGAGGTCTTGGGATCAAAAACCCAGTGAGTGAGAAAGGATTTATTTTTTAATAGTTGAATACATTTTGATGTAATTTCTCAAGCTTATAAAATGTATTAGAAAATCTTGACTCTTGCAGTATTTTGTGGACCAAATATTGGCATCACTTGTCTTTTTTAATGTTCCTTTATTCACATAAGTTTGGTATTCATATTTAATTGTGAGCTGTTTGGGTCTTTTTAATGCACGACCTATTTGTTCAACTATGTTTCTTGAGAAAACTCATCTCCCCTGACTAACTATGTACACTGACACCTGTGAACTCAGCAACTGCACTGAAGATGGCAATTTGTAATAGTAGGTTCATGCTTGGAGTGCCTGTCATTCTGGTCTTCTGAATATGGGCTGCTTGGCATGACATGCCAGTTGCTGCTGTGCTGTCTCTCGGGTAGATGATTGTTCAAGAAGAAGGGGGTGGTGAGTGAAGGCAGGAGACAGGAAAAGGAATGTTGTGGGACTGTCCTGCTTCAAGGTTGTATATGGTTAGATTTTTTGACTTAAGTGTAAACATAAGAATTATATAATTCTTTATGCCTATTTTAAAAATATATTCTAATTTTTAAATGTTTTTCATCATATTCTTTAGGGACTTAAAGTTCAACATATCAATACTTGATGAAAAATACCTGTTCCGTGTTATGCCTAAGATGTTTGATATTCAGACAGAGAGTGAGGTTAAGCTTAACAGCCTAGGTTGTATGGTAATAATAATAAGCTTGTCTTCTGGATGATTAATAACCTAAGTTTACAGACCAAAATTAGAGAAAAAGGAGGGCCTCAAGGAAAGCCAACATTTTGGCCCTAGCCTTCCAAGGTCAATTAAGACTCAGGACTTATGAGAACTTGTACTGTAACATCATATAACTCAGTAGTGTCCCAAATTTTCTGATCAAGATTATGGGGCAAAGGAGGAATGTGATTGATGATGTAGAGTGTGCCTAAGGAGAGTCACATAGAGAGAAAGCATTCTCTCAGGCTTTCACAGAGAGCACATTGGCCGAGCAATGACCGTGACTCATCCACATGGCTGACACTGACAAAGGTTCTACAATCTGAGGTACAGGATCTCAGGATAAATCCTGAGGGGATTTCACTGACTTTATCAGACCCAAAAGCTACAACTCTTGTTGCATAGGTCCTGCTTTATCTTGGTCTTAACCATCCAGCAGAAAAGTATAAAAGTGAAGTATAAGAAGTAAAGCCATGCTGTTATGTTGAGCTGTAGGGGACTCAGGTCAACAATTTCTGACATTGCCAGGGAAGCAGAAGATCCAATACTATTATGGACTACTGGACTCTTTTAGAATATATTGCTGAGTTAACACACCTATAATATTCAAATAATGGAACTAAACAAAAAAAAAAAAAAGAGGATACAGATGAATGTCCATTTTGTGTCTGTGTATTCAAAATTGTTAGAATAGATATATAGTTACATTCTCTTTATGAATTGAGGGATTTGTTCTAATAGTGTTTGTAAATAGGATATCATGTCTGCATCTTGTACAGCAATTAACCACTAGGAAGAATGTATGCAATGTGTTAATTATTGAAACTGTCCTACCATTTGGTTTGAAACTGTCTCATTGCTATTTGTTTCTCAATAAAATTATGGGGAAAAAAAAGAAAACTCATCTCTCAACTTATTTGACAGCTGACAATGTCATTTTATTTGACCTTTCAAAATTATACACTGATAAATTTTCTAATTTCCTTTCCAAGGATTGGCACAGTCCGGATCCTGGGGCTGCTTTGATGAATTTAACCGCATTGACCTCCCAGTTCTCTCAGTTGCAGCTCAACAAATTTCCATTATTCTTACGTGTAAAAAGGAGCATAAAAAATCTTTTATATTTACTGATGGAGATAATGTGACTATGAATCCTGAATTTGGACTTTTTCTAACCATGGTAAGGACCCCTGGAGGAACTACTGAAACTCAGCCTTCCTATCACAACCTCCATGCCTGTCCTCTGTCATGTGCCATGTGTTTTTCACAAATGAAAGTTGGATTGTAGTTTTGGTTTTTTTTTGTGGTATCAGGGTTTATTGTAATTTTCTCTACTGTGTGAAAGCCTTTGATTTAAAAGGAAGCTCATATTAACTGGTGGTTTGGTTTGTCCAGGTAGGACAAGGAGATATGTAACTGAGCTCTCTGGTTGTCACCCCAGAGCTGTTGTATATATATAATGAACCTTTTACTGTCATGCTGATGTGCTGCCACCCTAAGACATATCTTTCATCATTTGGTTTTATTTTCTGCCTAGAATCCTGGGTATGCTGGGCGGCAGGAACTCCCTGAAAACTTGAAGATTAACTTCCGTTCTGTGGCCATGATGGTCCCGGATCGGCAGATCATTATGAGAGTGAAGCTGGCCAGTTGTGGCTTCATTGACAACATTGTGCTAGCCAGGAAGTTTTTCACGCTGTATAAACTATGTGAGGAGCAGCTTTCCAAGCAGGTTTGTCCTTCGGAACTTCTCTGGGGGCGTCAAGCATGTTTTCTCTTCTGTTGCATGAAATATTCTTGTTTTGAAAACTTGTAGACTGGCGTTGTTGACAAAGTGTCTATTGCTACCAGGTGTAAAAGGCAAAACTAATTTTGTCTGCATAGTTTTATTAAGTAATTCTAAAAATTAATATTTATTTCATAGGATGGAGCAACTACTATACAAACCAAGAGCCAAAGGATTACGTGTATTAATGTAAACCATCTCTACATTCGTCATGGAATTCAGGGACCTCTGAATTACTGCTCTTTTCATTTATTTTTTATTTATTTTTTCTCTTTTCATTTATGAGCTCACTCAAGTTAGTTGTTTCTTTTTTCCTTTGGCCCTCTTGCTGGTTTCCTCTACTGTTTGAGTTAGTTCCTGACAGGTTCCAGTCCAAGTACAAACTAATTATCATGGCCCTGATTGAACATGGCTAAATCCCCAAAACAACAGCTAATCTTCCCAAGGACACTTCTCCCTTCTCCTCCACATCAGCCCTGGCACAATTTCCTTTTACCGGTCCTGCTCACAGAGGGGGTCTCCGGTCAGCTCCTGTGTGTCGCTGAACCTGCCCCTCAATCTCCGCCCCTAAAAACATCCATAAAGTCGCATCCTCCCTGTGTCAGGTCAGAGGATCTTCCCATCTCCCTGTCTTCGATCCTCTTTGTCTTCAGAGTTAGCAAAGGCTCCCGCCCCCCCTTTAGTTCTGCTTCTCTGCTGCACTGCCACCACAGCTGAAAAACCTAACAGTTTCTTAGTAAAGAAGCATGAAATTAATCAAATATAATTTCTGTACATTATCTGTTGCTGTGTCTATGGGTGAGAAGTTAGAATCCCTGGGTGCTATGCTGGATCTAGCAAGGGCTGAGAAATAATGAGGATTTCTTAAGAAACAATGTAGGAATCTTGCTTCGTGCTTGTACATTTAACTGAGTCCACTTCTGACAAGTTTTCTTTGATTAATTTTATTCATCAGCACTTTCAGATTTTCTTGGTTGTATACAAATTTATTTACATTTTTAGGGACGGGGAGATGGCTTAGTAGGATAAGCACTTCCCTGGCAAGCACAAGGGCCTGAGTTTGATCCCCGGTTCTGCCCCCCCAATACATTTTTATTTGTTATCTTTGTTAAAATTTAAAGTGCTTGAAAGTAGGAACTTAATTTGAATATTTCAGAATGCTCTCTCTTTCATATGACTCTGAATGAATGAAACACACTGCCCCCAGTGAACTGGGATGACAACTTATTTTTGATAATTTGATGATTGATTTTTGCTACAATTTTTATGATAAAATTCTGTAATGTTAATTTTCCATCTTTGCTCTTGTTAGGCATATAGTTCAAGAATGTTAAATATATTCGCTATGCTGTGAATCAGACCTCCAGTATTTTTCATCTCAAAAGACTAAAATTCTACATCTACTCCATAACAACATCCTCCCCCCAACCCCTTGAAAACCACCATTCCACTTTATGTTTCCATCAATTTGACCAGATACCTCATATAAATAAAATCTTTTTGTGACTGATTATTTTACTTAGCATAAAATATCTTCCAAGTTCATCCATGATGGGCCATGGAGTTTCTTCTGTATGAACATGTGCACACAAATCTCTCCTTCAGATCATGTTTCATAAATGGACTTGCTGTATTTAATTTTGGAAGAACTAATTATTTACTTTGATATGCTGAAATTTGTCAAGATTGAGCTTTTATAAATATATGTCAATGGAGAAGCTGGGGACTTGTTTTTTTTGCTTTACCCTCATTCTTCCTCCTGGCAACACTGGAGTAAAGCTGCTTTTCATCCCTTCAATATTCATGTCTTAGTTAATAGTGAAAACATGTGTATTTATATATATGCATATATATGTCTATTTATAAGATAGTCATGAGTAGGTCACAGTTTAATTCTGGGACTGAAGTTCAGCTTTAGAGTTATGAATAAATTTTTATATGTATGATTAATTAAGACATACAAGGGGATATCTATACTCCAAGAAGAAATATATATCTTTTTGTCCTGTGTAGATATGTATTAGTTCTGAACTATGATTTAAATAAGTTATGGTACATGAAAGATTATTTTGGATATTATATATTTGATGAAAATTTATATAAATAAAATTATTGCTAATATATAAATTTTCAAAAAGGAAAATAAACATTCATCATTGGGAATATATCTTCAGTCAAATTCACTTGGTCCCATGGGTAAATTGACATTAAAAATGAAAATAAAAATCCTTTAAAGAAATGAGCTCAGTGTCTCCTCAATTTTTCAGGTCCATTATGACTTTGGTCTCCGCAACATTCTCTCAGTTCTGCGGACACTGGGGGCAGCAAAAAGAGCCAGCCCCACAGACACTGAGTCCACGATCGTCATGCGAGTGCTGCGGGACATGAATCTCTCCAAGCTAGTAAGATTCACAGATGGAAATGTTTCACCTGACTAAGTATCAGTTCAACTAATTATGCACAAATAAGGTTGTAAGATATTCATTTAAAATGCTTATTTGAAGGTCTTACTATCAGATAAAGCACTAGAAAGTGTAGCTTTAAATTACATCTTTTTTAGAAGGCCTTTTTGTAATGACTCCTATTTAGCCTAAGATGTATCTATGCCAATAGAAGTGAAATAAGATGTTCAAAGAAATCATCACATTAAGGTTCTAAATCCCTTAAATCATTTTTGTGTCATAGAAAAAAACAATTTAAGATATTGTGTTATTGTATAGTAGGAAATGTGTAAAGTGTTGCACATTCTATTTCCATGTAATAATTTCATACTCTTACAGTAAACACTGATAATTCATTACTATGTTAAGTCTATATACAGGATGGAAAATGGTACATTTTTCATTCCAAAATAAAATATAAAACTAATTCCAACTCTTCAATTTTCTATCTCTCCTTTAAATATTTTTTTTCAGTTTAAATTTTGCATTGCAGATTAGTAAGCATCCCCTAAGTTGGTTACTTTGTGGGAAGGTTTTCTTTTATTATTATTTATTTGTTTATTTGGTACAGAGTCTTGCTGTGCAGCTTGGACTTGTAGTGATCCTCCTGTCTTAGCCTCTCCAGTTTTGTGATTACAGACATGTGCCACCATGCCTGGTTTCAGTGGCTGACGTGGCATGGCTGGGGTTCTGGGGCTGGCAAGCCATGGGGTAGTAGGGTTTGAACTCGTCCTTGTGCTTGCCAGGCAGGTGCTTAGACTGTCAAGGTATCTCAGCCTGGAAAAATTTTTATATAACTTTTTTTCCTTTTGCTTCTTTCTCTTCTCTTCTCTTCTCTTCTCTTCTCCTTTCCTCATCTCTTATCTATTTTTCTTTCATTGTGAGAAAGATGAGGAAAATATTACTCAAATGTGATATTACATGATAGTCAAAGTAAAATAACCTGGATTGATTGTGTGGGACACATTCAGTTTAATTGCCTATTTCTGTATTTGTGGTAAAAGTCTGATTTTCTTTTTTAGATTGATGAGGATGAACCTTTATTTCTGAGTTTGATTGAAGATCTCTTCCCAAATATTCTTTTGGACAAGGCAGGTTACCCTGAACTGGAAATGGCAATTAGTAAGCAGGTAATTAGTACAGGAGGTTTAGTGCTGTGTCTGTTCAGAATAAACAAGTGCAGCTGGCATGGTCCCTCCTGTGGCCTCCCAAGACAATACTGAGTCCATGTCCTCTGATGAAGCACCTCAGCCAGGGCTTCTCCTATAGCCAGTGAGTCAAGCTTCATGGGCCTCCTTACTGATGCAAGCCATTCCCTGTCAGTCAGACATGAAGCATAATTGGTCATCAGAGGCCATAGCAGCTCAGAGGGCTTCCCTTCTTGAACTGGCTTGGTTCTGTCTTTGACTTTGTTGTTTGACGAACTGCTTTGTTTTCTATACTCTTTCAGTGTTACTTGTGATTTCACGTGATCTGAGCTGCTACTGTGTTTTCTCTGGGGCACTTGTGTTTTCTGCTGTAACACTTTGTGTGGGAAGAGACATCACATGTTATGTGGGACATTTTAACTTGTTATAGTCTTTCTATGAATAGAAATGAATCACATAAATTTTGTGCTTCACTGCATTCCTGTAAAGAGTTAGGCAATGGGGCCGGGGAGATGGCTCAGTGGATTAAGCGCTTTCCTGCCAAGCGCTGGGGCCTGCGTTCAATCCCCGGTTCCGTCCAAAAAAAAAAAAAAAAAAAAAAAAAAAGTTAGGCAAAAAAATGGTGTTATTCTATACAAATAGTCATGGGCCCAAATTTGTAAGGTATGTTTTAGTTCCTTGAAAAATACTTACAGTGAAAATCAATGTGATAATATTTAGTGTACATTTTGCTTGAAAGAATTAGTGCATCACTGTCTGAATTTCTTGATCAAGAGTAATAATTCACTCTGCAAATTTTTCTTATCATTTGGATAAATAAATTGTAGTACTACCCAAAAGCTAAGTATCAAGTAATTTACAAGGTGACTTGCTCCGTTATTTGTAGTTGATGAAAATTCTGGAGAGAAACAAGCAGCCTAAGTAATGCATGCTAGCATTCCAAATTGCTTAAAATTAAACTCATCATTTGCAGTGTATTCCACTGTAGCATGGTGATTAAGTGTGTTGTCCTTGGAGCTGAATGTTTTGGTATCAATCCTAGCTTAATAGCTATAAGTCGAACATCTTGGACAAATTGCATACTCAATGACCAGTTTCCTTATCTGTACAATAAAAATATTAATACTATTAATCTTATTTATTTTGAAGACTAATCTAGAATAGTGTATGGCATAGATTAGCTTCCATAGTCTTTGTACTTGATATTTAGAAATCATGTAAACATGGCCTCTATGGAAACTATATGGAGGGGCTGGGGAGATGGCTCAGTATAAATGCTTTCCTGGCATGCACAAGGGTCTGAGTTCAATCCCTGGTTCAGCCAAAACAAAACAACTATATGGACTGCTTGAAATTTATATGGAAATTCAATCCACATAGAATACGAAGACTTTTGTAGCTGTATAAATATAATCCTTTAAACATTTAAAATATACTTTCCACTTGAGTGTATATTCTCAGGTTGGTCCTTAGATGCTCTTTCAATAAGATGTTAATGTAAATGTGTTCAAACCCAAAGATACAGACTGGTGTTTCTTTGTTTTTGTTTTGTTTTGGTTTTTTTCAGAACCGGGGATTGTACTCAGGCCCTTGAGCTTGCCAGGCAAGCACTTACGCTGCTGAGCTATACCCCCAGCCCCAGGTGTTTCTTATCAGCTTGGGATATTTTGATTATGTTTACACTGTTCTGTGCAATACATATTTTCATGTGGTGACATACATAGTGTCCAATTTATTATTTTAAACACTTTGCAGCATACAACCCAGCTTCTCCAGCACACATTAACTCTCCATTGCTTCTCCCTGACCCCATGCCTGTGTATTTTCAGCACCCTGTTAAGTCCTGATCACTGTGAATGTTGTTCAGTGCGGGCTTTCATTATGTTGCAGGTTGAAGAAGCTGGCTTAGTCAACCACCCCCCTTGGAAGCTGAAGATCATCCAGCTGTTTGAGACCCAGCAGGTGAGGCATGGAATGATGGCCCTGGGGCCCAGTGGAGCGGGGAAGACCTCCTGCATCCACACCTTGATGAAGGCTATGTCAGGTATGGCAGCCAAGTTCACTGTACTCCAGGACCATTTATATAGTAACATAATTGCATGCCCCAGAGGCACACCAGGGCAAATGCACAGTTGTATTGTAGGCAAGACTTCTGCTTTACTGATTGTTAATGGTACTTAACAGATAACATACTAACTAACAAAATAGAGAGGAAAAGGTTTAAGTGACTTTCATTGTGCTGTGTATTTTACATGTTTTGTTATTTAATTAAAAAATCATCTTAGGTGGTTATTTCCCCCACCTTTTTTTTTTTTTTTTTTGCATTTTAGAGAAGGGTCTACAGGGTGTTCAGGGTCGCACTAGCAGATTAGGCTCATAGTGATCCATCTGTTTACAGTTTCCCGAGAGCTGGGATTAAAGGAGTGCACCACCATGCTCAGTCTCAATTGCCCTCTCGGGGGTGGGGCTGCCACGGCACGCCCAGGGATCGAACCCCCAGCCACTGTAACTGCTTGCAGGTGCTTTAATCTGCTGATATTTTCCCCATTTTGTACAAAAAAGAAAATCAAGGCTCAAGTTTAGAAAAGGCCAAGTTATAAAGATGGTGAGTGATGGAGCCCAAAATTTAGATACAAACTCAAACAAAACCCTGACTTTTCCCAGCATGCCATGGCATTTTCCAATAAACAAACCAACAAAAAGTCCCACTACCTACCAATGAATACAACACAGCTCCATTCTGGTTTTTTTTGTTTTTGTTTTTGTTTTTGTGGAGCTGGGGATTGAACTCAGGCCCTTGTGCTTGCCAGGCAAGCACTTATTCTACTGAGCTATATCCCCAGCCCCTCCATTCTGATTCTTAGGTTATATGTGCTAAAAATCATCCTGAACATTTTTATCTTTTTACTTTTTTATTTTTGTTTTTTTAAAGAGAGTACCAAAAGTAATAAAAAAAAAAAATAGAAATGATTGAAAATTCCACTGAACAAAATAATAGGAATTTGACAGTATTTTCTGTGTTGTCTTCAATTTAGTTGTTCAGATTACTAGATATATGCATGCAAGATTGGAAAAAAGAAAAACAAACAAATGAACAAACAAAAACCTCAAAACTAGAATAAATTAAGAGAGAAAGGTTCCGGCAGATAGCTCAGCAGACTAACTTCCTGCTTTGGCAAGTGCAGGGACTGGACTTTGATCCCCGGACCCACACGCCAGCCCTGCCCCCGGCGTGCTTAGCTGGCCACTGAGTGTAGGCGTGGTGGCACCTTCCTGAAATCCCCGCCTGGAGGACGCTGAAAACAGGAGGATCACTGAGGCCAAGCTGGGTAGTGATCCAAGCCACCCTGCATTCATACAAATGTACACCCCCCATGCTGCTCTCATCTTAGTAATTTCTTGCTTTTGAACAGGTTCAATTCCTTTTCACAGTACCTGCTGTACCCTTCAGGTTTTCTTTACTGTTTCAAGTTCTTACACTAGTGAGACAATATGATATTTGTACATGTGGGTCTGATTTGTTTCTCTTAGGAGTATGATCTCTTCACCAGGGAGATAGCTTGGTGGGATAAGTGTTTGCCTGGATTTCAATCCCTAGTACCACCAAAAATAATAATAATAATAATAATAATAATAATAATAATAATAAACAATAATAAAGAAAAAAAAGAGTATGATCTCTAGTCATATCCATTTCCATATAGACGCCTCAAATTTATCTTTTTTATAGTTGAATAATACTCCATTGTGTAAAAATACTATATCTTCTTTATCCATCCCTCAGGTGTGGGCATTTGGGTTGTTTCCAAGATTTAGAGATGACAAATTATGCTAGTATAAACATGGGTCCACACATATCACTGTGGTATGATATTTTTAGTTCATTTGGAAAAATGCCCAGAAAAGGAATACCTGGGTTGAATGGAACCTCCAATTCTGTTTTTTTGAGAAATCCCCACCATATTTTTCCTAGTGGCTGTACCAGACTGCACTCCTACCAGCAGTTCTTTTCCCCATATCCTCTCAAGTGTTTGTTATTGACTGACTTCTTGTTGAAAGACATTCTTTCTGTTGGTAAGATGAAATCTCAGCATTATTTTAATTTGTGTCTATTAAATAACCAATCATGTTGAACATTTTTTCATGTGTTTGTTTGCCATTTGTTTTTCATTTTTGAAGTCTATATTCATCGCAGATGCCCATTTTTGGATTGGCTTTTTGAACTTTGGTGGCTTGAATTAAAAAACAGATTCTTTAATGTTCTACATAGAAGGCCTTTGTCTGAAGGACAGTTGACTATAAGTTTTTTTCCCAAATCATGGGTTTTCCCTTTACTCTGTTAGTGATTTCTTTTGATGTGCAGAAACTTTTTAAAAGATGAGACCCCCGTTCTTAATTCTTTGAAGTATTTCCCATATAATATGGTTTTAGTTCATGAACTCTACATGCCCTTATGTCTTTAAGATTTCTACCTACTTTTTCCTCCAAAATGTTTAGTTTTTCTGTTTCAACATTTAAATCTTTGATCTATTGTGACTGTAGTTTAGTGCACAGTGATAGACACCGGTATCACTTTAGCCCTCAGCAAGTGGAAAGCCAGTTTTTCCAGCACTTATTAAAGAGGGCTCTGTTTCTTCCATTGTAAAAGATGGCTCAGTGTGCTTGTAGTTGTGTCTGGATCCTATAATTTGTTTCATGGATTCTCAAGTCTTTTTTTTTTTTTCCTAGTACCATGATAATTTTATCACAGTAGCTTTGTAGTATAATTAGCCAGCTGGACTCAGTTTAAATGATCCCAATTTTGTTGGCAACATCCAATACATCATAATCAGGAGCCGGGCAAACCTATGCCTTCTTCTTTCCGCCAGGCCTGATTAGGGTATTGATCTTGGCAACAACAATGTCAAAGAGCTTCTTTACAGCTTGTTTGATTAGGCACTTATTGGCTTTGACATCCACAATGAACACAAGTGTGTTGTCCTCAATCTTTTTTGTGGCTGACTCTGTGGTCAGGGGGAACTTGATGATGGCATAGTAGTCAAGCTTGTTTCTCCTGGGGGCGCTCTTCTGGGGGTATCTGGGCTGCCTCCAGAGCTGCAGTGTCTTGGGATGGTGGAAATGGGATGACATTTGTATCTTCTTTTTGTGGCTGTGGATGCCTTTCAGCACAGCCTTCTTGGCCTTCAAAGCTTTTGCTTTGGCTTCAGCTTTGGGAGTGGCAGGAGCTTCCTTCTGCGCCTTTGGCACCATCTTGGTAAAAAGGCTTGTAGTATAATTTCAAGCCAGGGATAGTGATGCCTCCTGCTTTCTTTTGTTGCTGAAAACTGCTTTTTGCTATTCTATGTCTCTTCTGCTTCCAGACAAATTATGGAGTGTTTTCTCTAGCTCAGTGAAGTATACTAATGGCATTTTATGTGGGATTGCATTGAATCTGTATAACAATTTGGGGAGTATGGCCATTTTTACAATGTTGGTTCTTCCTATGTAGGAGCAGGGGATACATTTTCTTTCTTTATGTATGCAGTACAGGGTCTACAGGGTCTCACTATATAGGTTGGACTCATAATGATTCTCTTGTTTTCATCCTCCCAAGCACTAGGATTAGAGTCGTGCACCACCATGCCCAGTTCCAATCACTGTCTCAGTACAACTCTGGGGGGTGAGTGAGGTGGCACACACTATGCCAGGGATTGAACCCTGGCCACTGCACTCTGCCTATGCAGGCTCTTTAGTCCACTGAGCTATCTGGCCAGCCCAAGGGATATGGTTTCATTTTCTCAAATCTTAAATCTTCTTTCTTATAGTACCATAATTTTCATTGTATAAATCTTTTACTCCCTTTGTGAGATTCATTCCTAAGTATTTCATTTCTAGGGGATGATATTGTGAAAAGTGTAGCTTCCCTGATTTCTCTCTCAATGTATTCACTTTTTTGTGTACAAAAGTGCTATTGATTTTTGAGTGCTGAATTTGTACCTTGCTATGCTACTGTATTTAGTTGTTAAATATAGTATCACGTTCTATGATAGTGGAAAATGTGGCTGTGACTCACGTGCGCCCTGGCAATGGTGGCAATCTTTAAATGTTTATATATTACTTATTATCCGTAACTTTATAGTCTCAAGAATTTTCCAGAATATGACATGATTTCATTCTTTCTTGCTGAACAACATCCCATTGTTTAAAATATACTTCCTTGGTTCATTTTTCTGTTGGTGTAGAGCACGCTTAAAGTGTTTTCAGAGCTTCATTTTGGTGAACTGTACCAGCTTGAGTATACTTGTATTGCGTTGCGTGTCTGTAACTTGGGAATATACCCACAAAGGTGTCCTTGAATCAGTGGAATTCAGAAGTTTTAGAGTCTTTTGAGGAATCTACATCCTGATTTGATTAGTAGTTTTACTCATTTACATTCTCATAAATAATGATGAAGGCTTTTTTCTTCTACATTTTCATTAGCATTTGTTGTGTTTGTGAAATCTCAGAGGTTTTTTATTATTTTATTTTCTCTAAAACATAAATATGACGAACTTTTAAAATGAACTTATTGACTATACTTCTTCCTTTGGGAAGTGGCTATTCAGTTCATTTACGAATGTTTTAATTGGAACTTTTGTTCGAGGGAGCTTAGATATTCATCCTCCATGATAGGAGTAACTGGCAAAAAATTTTTCCCAATCCTGTTAGTCGTCTCTTGCTTTTTTTTTTTTTTT
>NW_004524586.1:365022-366061 GCF_000260255.1 Octodon degus | reverse complement strand
GTCCCACCGGCGCAGGGTAGCAGGAAGCTCTCCACACACTCATCGGACCTGGACTAGGACTTGACTCAAAATATTGAGTCCCTTCTACTTCCATACAAATTTTAGAATTTTTTTTCTAGTTCTACAAAGAATGTCTTCAGTGTATTAATAGGTGTGCTAAAACATTCTGCATATAGCCTTTGATAACATGGCCAATTTGGTGATATTAATTTAACCTATTTAGGAATAGGGTATGACTTTCCATTTTCTAACATGCTCTTTAATATCTTTCTTCTCTATACCATATTTTTGTTATACATGCTTTTCACCTCTTTGACTAGCTTGATTTCTATGTATTTAACATTTTAAAACTCACAAATGGACTTACATTCCTGATTTCTCTCTCAGTGGGTTCATTATTGGTATACAAGAGTGTGATTGTGTGTGGACTTTGTAACCTGTCATGTGGTTGAATTTGTTTATCTGCTCTGGTGGAATTTTGGGGGTTGATACATAAAGCATTATGTCATCTGAAAATCAAGATAACTTGGCTTCTTCCTTTCCTATTTGTATCTGTTTTACTTCTCTCTCTTACCTGATTTCTTTGGCCAACGTTTTCAGTACTATGTAAAACAGGAATTATTAGAGTAGACACCTTGTTTCATTCCTTATTTTACAGCAGTACTTTCAGATTTTACCTATTCAGTATGATGTTGGCTGTAAGTGTGTCATATTTGGCTTTAGAAAGACAACTAAGATAATTATACTCAATTTCTATTGGTTTAGTGAAAAAAGTTAATGCTTAATAGTTTGGTCGGACTTGCATGCCTGTCTGGTAATCTGAACAACTACTTTGATGACAGCAGTACACAATATGATAACTTTTGTTAATTTCCTGTCACCTCGTTTCGAAGTTTTGTATCATTTTTATTGTTTTCTATTTTTTCTCCTTAAAATGAAGTGAAGTCCTTCTATGGATGCTTTATTTTTCTTAGTACACTTTTAGAATATGTTATAAGCAAATTCATTGTTGGGTGTTGGTATGTATACCGTTTTTTTT
>NW_004524586.1:363182-364901 GCF_000260255.1 Octodon degus | reverse complement strand
CAGCTCAGCCCACCAGGGGGCGGGGCTGACTGGCATGTGGTGCTGGGGGATTGAACCGTGGTCCCTGTGGTTTGCTAAGCTTGTTCCAAGTAGGTGCTTTAGACCACTGAGCCATCTCACCAGCCCTGTATACCGTTTTGATGTTTTTAAATTTCCTCTTCGCTTTCATTGCCTCCTGCTCCTTCTTCCCAAGACTCCCCTCCTAGCTTCTCAAAGTCTACCTCCCTGTGTCTTGTTTTTATAAGTTTTATCATGAAGCTATGCTGGATTTTGCTGAAGGCTTCCCTACATCTGCTGAGATGGTGTGATTTTTATCCCTGATTGTTTTTATGTGGCACATTGCCTTTAGTGATATTCATATGTTGTACTATCCTAGTATCCCTGTGATGACACTGTCTTGGTCATGATGTATAATATTTTGAATGATTTTCTGAACTCCATTTATAAGTATTTTATTAAGGAGTTTTGTATCTTGGTTTATCAAGGATATTAGCCTACAGTGTTCTGATTATGTTAAATCCTTGTCTGGTTTTGACTGCAGGCTAATGCTAATTTTATGAACTGAGTGTGGAAGCATTATTTATCTTTAAATTCCATTGAAAAGTTTGGGAATTATTGATGTTAGTGCTTTCAAGTTCTGTTAAAATTGTGGTGAATCCATGGGCTCCTGAGCCTTTCTTATTTCATAGTTTTTACTGATTAATGAATTCCCTTGCTTATTCTTGGTCTTTTCGGTTAATTTTTTAAAATTTTGTTTCAATTTTGTTGTTGTTGTTAGTTTTCTTTTTCTTTTTTAACATCAATTCTTTATTTAGGTAACATGTTGGCTATGTTCACTGCATTGTATGAAACATCTCCATATCGTACTATCAGTGCAGGGCGGGACCAGAGTGGACAACAGGGACAGCAAGCTATTTCTGCATTGGTGATTGCCTATCTTTTAACAAAGCCCTCAAACCAATAAAGGGACAAATAGCTGGTGAAAGCATCACGTAAAGCATTTTCACTTACAAAGCTAAAATGTAAAGAATAAATAAAATTTATTGTGGCAGTAATTCCTTTGGAGACCAAAAAAATCAGATATATAACAAACCAAGCGATCAGGACAGCTATCTGTATCCAAAGGTGCGGCTCTCTGGAAGGTCTTAGGATCGTGTTGCAGCAAAGACCGTGAACTCCATTCACACAGAACCAGATGGTGACTCATCTGAACTACACAGAGGCAATTACAACGTACTGAAACACAATTTAAACGTCTATGAAAATGTTTGCGAAAGCATCCACAACATGTAAACTATGTATAAGTGGATACATTCATGACTTCTATCCCAGTATCTTCTTTTGGATAAATACTTTACTCTTCATGTTCAGGATTAGTTGGATTTAATACCTGCAAAACTTAGAAGAATTTAAGAATTCAAGGTTACTGTAAAAATAGAGTTAACTAAATAATCCTCAGGTACCTTGTGTCACAGCCAGTCTGTACCTTGCCCCATGTTGTTGTTTTCTTTGCAGTGCTAGGGATTGAACTCCAGACTTTGCACCTGCCAGGCAAGTGCTTATGCTAATTTGTTTTTGAGAAGGTTTTTTTTTTTTTTTTTTTTTTTTGGCTGGTTCTTGCTGACTTAAGGGCAGGTCTGGTAAGGCATGTGGAGCTGGGGATCGAACCAAACCACGATATCCTGCACCTGACTGCACTTGCATAAGCAGGAACTTAAA
>NW_004524586.1:360634-362547 GCF_000260255.1 Octodon degus | reverse complement strand
TAAAAATTCTCTAAAAAATGGAGAAAGAATTTACAGAACAGTCACATAATAGTTTACTCTGTGCCAAAACAAAGAAACTTATGTTCAGATAATTAGAATTCTCAAATAGAAAGGGGTAGGCAATGAATATTTAAAGATTTAAAATTTCTCAATTTAGTTGTAGTATAACACCACATTTCGAAGAAAAATGAACTTTTGTACAAGAAATTTGAATAAAATCATACCAAGATCCACAAAAGTGAAATTGTCTAAAACTTATTGTAAAGAAAAAAAAATCATTAAAGCTTATACATAAAAAAATTAGTTATGGAAGAACAAAATTAAATAGGAGCTTACTACACAATAGGAAAATAAGAGCTTGTGGGTAAGAAACTAGGCTAACTAATTCAAAGGACTGAAAGAAAAAAAATAGATCTGTCCTCATTGAATTTTATATTAAGCAAACATACTTTAGAAAACTAAAATACTTTCCGGTTATAGAAGCTCTAAATATTCTAATACCTCCAGATGTAGCATATAGAAAATAGCAAAGAGCATAATCCCGAAGGCAAGAGAAGTTGCTATATGGTCCTGTATAAAGAATTAAGGGCTCTCAAATTGGTAGTTATGTAGGACTATGTAAAATATAATTATAATAGATGAACCCAGTTAAAAGGTCATTGAAGATTTCTAGAAAACAGTATCAATCTTTTTTGTTGTTGTTGTCCTGAGAACTAAACTCAGGACCTTGCACTTGCCAGGCTGGCGCTTATTCTACTGAGCTCTCTCCCTGGCCAACAGTATGAATCTTATGTCAAATTATATACTCATTTTTCGTGTGTGTGTGTGTGTGTGTGTGTGTGTGTATGTGTATAAGAGACAAGGGAGAAGTAATATCAAGTCAATGCAAAATGGAAATATACTTTTTAAAGTTTCTAATACTAGGAGAAAATATGATACCATGTCTTATAAGTAGACTGTAAGTAAAAAATACAGTATAAATCTTAAAACAAAAATTAAGATTAAAAAATATTCAGAAAATTAATTAAATATTAATTGAAAATTAAATTAAATATTTAAAAACAACATTCCAAAATTAAAATTAAATTGTGAGTCCAACAAGAGGCCAGAATGTTGTGTATCATATGTAAGAATCTGTAATCAATTCAGAGCACTGACATAGTATTTGAATAGGTTAATACAGACAAAAATATCAATGAAGAAAAACTTTTCATATTAGTAAAGAATTACTAAGAATAAAATATGAGTACTGGAATGGCAAATATATGACCCACACTTCTTACAGTTTGGGAATAGGATATTGCACAAAGATCTAGTATGATGTGGGCATGGACAGTGTCCATGATGCTTATTGGTGGTCAGGTGTTGATTGTGGGGCTGAGGTATTGCTATTTCCTTGATATCCATCCTGTAGACTCAGACAGAATCATGACCCATAGTGTGCAAGAGAAGTCCATTTGTAGAGAATGCTGATAGAAATATTTTGCTGCTGTGTCCAAAAGCCTGCTTTTATATACCACTTTTTCTCCTGTGTTTAATTGTTTGCCCTGTTTTATGGCTTTCTCCATTCTCATTCATGGAATCATAGTCATTTGGATCTCTCTAGAATATCTTTTAATAGTCTGTGTAAGGTTGGCTTGGTGATCATGAAATTCTTTAACTGTTCTTTGTCATGGGAGTATTTCACTTCTCCATTATACTTGAAAGAGAGTTTTTCAGGGTATAGCTGTCTGGGTTGGAATCTATTTTCCTGCAAGACTTGTAGTACTTTGCTCCATGCTCCTCACTTGATGGTTTGTGAAGAGAAATCTGTCATTATTTTGATGCACTTTCCTTTAAATGTGATCTTTTTCTTTTCTCTAGAGGCCCGCCTTTCTTTCTTTCTTTCTTTCTTTCTTTCTTTCTTTCTTTCT
>NW_004524586.1:344699-359844 GCF_000260255.1 Octodon degus | reverse complement strand
ATGGCTTTACTTTTTATACTTTGCTTTTGTACTTTTCTGCTGGATGGTTAATACCAAGGTAAAGCAGGACCTATGTAACAAGAGTTGTAGCTTTTGGGTCTGCTAATGTTTTCTCATTTTTTTTTTGTTTCTTTTTTATTTTATTTTATTGAGAAAGAAACAGCAATGAGACAGTTTCAAAATGGATTAATAGGACAGTTTCAATAATTAATACAGTGTACATTGTTAACTTCTTAGTGGTTATTCATAGTGCAAGATGCAGACAGCATATCCTGTCCAAACACTATTAGTACAAATCTTTCTTCTCACTGAATTAAGTGAAAGTAGCTGTATATCTATCCTGACTATTCTGCATGTATAGATACAAAATGGTCCTTTCTTTGTATCCCCCCCTTTTTTTTGCTTAGTCCTGTCAGAACTGGGTATTCTATTGGCATCTAAATACTATAGGTACATGAATCCAGCAAAGCAATCCCACATAGTTCAGTGGTCCACAATAGTAGTGAGCTATCCACAGAAGTTGTTGACTTGAGCCTTTCACAGCTCAGCATATTAATATGGCTTTACTTTGTATACCTCATTTTTATACTTTTCTGCTGAATTACTCACTCAGACCTATATAACAGGAAATGTAACTTTTGTATCTGATAAGGTCAGTCAAGTACTCTCAGGATATGTCCTGTAACCCTGTACAGCAGTTTGCAGATCCTTTGGCAGTGTCAGCCATACGAATGATTCACAGCCATTGCTTGACCAATTTGCTGTCTGTGAAAGCCTGAGAGAATGTTTTCTCTCCAGGTGACTCTCCTTAGGCACACTCTACATCATTGATCACGTTGCTCTATGGCCCCATAATCTCCTTGATGTGAAACAACTGAGTTAAATGATGTTACAGTATAGGTTCTCCTATGTCATAAGTATTCACTGACCTTGAAAGGCTATGGTCAAAATGTTGGCTGTCCTTGCAGCCCTTCTATTTCTCTAATTTTTGGTCTGCAAACTTAGGTTGTTAACCATCTAGAAGGGAAGCTTATTATTACCCTACAACATGTGTAGTTGGGTTTAACTTCATTATCTCTCTGAATATCAAACATCTTAGGTATAACATGGAAGAAGTATTTTCCATCAAGTATTGATATGTTAAACATTAAGTCCCTACAGAATATGGAGATAAAAATTTAAAAAATGAAGAATATTTAAAGCATATGAATGAAAAATTACATATTTTTACACAGGAATTTAGAGATCTAACCATATCCAACATTCTAGCAGAACAGTTCTGTGACTTTTTTTTCTTTTTCTTATGTCTTTTTTTTCATTTATTACCCATTTAAAAAAATACTCTTACTTGAGAGATAGTATAGTAAATATTGATATGTCATAACTAGAAGTACATATTTAGAAGACTAGAATGACAGGCATTCCAAGCGTGACCCTTCTATTACACATTACTGTCTTAAGTGCAATTGCTTGATTCACAGGTATCAGCATGTATAGTTGGTCAGGGTGAGAATCCAACCAATTAACTGCTAGTTTCAAAAACCTGCTGATGTCTCCCAGGATCATTGCCTTGCCCATCTTGTGCTTATAAATGTATGGCTTTGTCCCTGTCCAGTCTCTTAGCTTTTCTCCTTGCCCTCTCCTCGTTGTCCAATCCTCAAGTTCTCACTTTCATTTTAATTGTGTTATAACTTTCTATTTTTATTTCTTCTTTTGAGTTCTTATACTAGGGAGACTATATGATATTTACACATGTTTGTCTGGTTTATTTCACTTATGAGTTTATCTTCAAGTGACATCCACTTATATATGAAGGCTTCAAGTTTATCATTCTTCATAGCTGAGTAATACTCCATTGTATAAAAAAACCACATATTTTTCAATCATTCCTCATGTGACAAGCATCTTGGTTGTTTCCAAGATTTGACTGTCATTACTTGTGCTGCTATAATCATAGGTACACATATATCACTATGATATAATGTTTTCAGTTCCTCCGGGAAAATTCCCAGTAGGGGATAGCTGGCTGGAATGTGATTTCCTGTCGTAGTTTCTTAAGGAGTCTCCACAGTGATTTCCATAATGGTTGCATCTGTTTACATTACCACCAGCAAGGGAGAAGGGTACCCTTTTCCCCTCAGCCTCTCCAACATTTGTTGTTGGTTGATTTCTTTATGATAGCTATTCTTTCTGGGGTGAGATGGTATCTCAGTGTTGATTTAATTTGCATTTCACAGATGGCTAGTGATGTGGAACATTTTTTCATATATTTACTTGCTTCTTTAATTTTGTTCTCTGAGAACTGTGTGTTCATCTCAGATGCCCACTTCTGGATTGGGTGTTTAAATTTAGGGGCCCTAATGTTTTTTAGTTCTGTATAAGTTCCAGAGTGGAGACCTTTCTCTTTGTGCTTATTAGTTAAGATTTTTTTCAAAATTTCTTGCTTGTCTTTTCATTTTGTTGGAAATTTCTTTTGATGTTCAAAAACTTCTCATAAGAGTTGGTCCCAGTTCTTAATTCTTTCAAATATTAACCATGTGATTTGATTTTTGTTCATGCACTCTTTGCTTACCCCTATGTCTTCAAGAGTTCCTCCTCCTTTCTCTTCCAGGAGATTTAGTGTTTCTGCTTTAATGTTTAGATCTTTAATCCATTATGACTTTAGTTTAGTGCATTGTTATAGATCTGGGTCAAGATTTAGTTTGCGGCATGTATAGAGCCAGTTTTTGCAACACCATTTGTTAAAGAGGCTATCTTTCTTCCAGTGAGCGTGTTTGGCCCCTTTGTCAAAGATCACATGGCTGAGTGTGTTTGTAGAGGCCTCTGCATCTTCTAATCTATTCCATTGATCCTCAGGTCTATTTTCTTGTCCATACCATGCTGATTTTTATCACAGTAGCTTTGTAGTATAATTTCACATCAGGAATTACAATGCCTCTTGCCTTGTCCTTATTGGCTAGGATTGCCTTTGCTATTGTAGGTCTTTTCTGGTTCCAAATGAATTTTTGAAATGATTTCTCTAGGTCTATGAGATATGTTGGTGGTACTTTGATAGGAATTCTGTTAAATCTATACAACAATTTTGGGAGTATGGTCATCTTCACGATGTTGATCCTTCCTATCCAGAAGCAGGGAATATCTTTCCATTTTCTAAAATCCTCTATAATCTCTTTTTTAAGAGTACTGTTATTTTTCTTGAAAAGGTCTTTGACTTCTTTAGTTAGAAGAATTCCAAGGTGTTTCATTTTCTGCAATGCTATTGTAAAAGTTATTGTTTCACTAATGTTCCTCTCAGTGTGTTTGTTATCTGTGTAGAGAAATGCCATTGACTTTTGGGTATTGACTTTGTATCCTGCTATGCTACTGAATTTGTGTATCAATTCTCATAGCTTCTTGGTGGAGTCTTTTGGTCTTCCAAGTAGAGTATCATGTCATCTGAAAATAATGATAATTTAACTTCTTCTTTCCATATTCTTATTCTTTTATTTCTCTCCCTTGTCTAATTGTTCTAGCTAAAGATTCCAGAACTATACTCAATAGGACTGGTGATAGAGGACATCCTTGTCTTGTACCGGATCTAAGAGTAAAAGATTTTAGTTTTTCCCCATTTAGAATTATATTAGCCATTGGGTTGTCATAGATGGTTTTAATCAAATTGAAGGAGAGGCCTTCTATTCCAGTTTTTTGTAGGACTTTGAACATGAATGAGTGTTGTTTTCTTTGTCAATTGAGATGATCACGTATTTTTTAGATTTTGCTGTAATGATGTAGTGTATTACATTTATAGATTTTCAAATATTGCACCATCCTTGCATCCCTGGGATGAATCCTACCTGGTCATGATGTGTGATCTTCCTGATGACTTGCTGTATTCTATATACTAGGATTTTATTGAGGATTTTGGCATCTATGTTCATGAGGGAGATCAGCCTGTAGTTCTCTTTTGTAGTTGTGTCTTTTCCTGGTTTTGGTATCAGTGTGATACTTGCCTTCAGGAATGATTTCGGGAGAACTATTTTCTTTTTTATTTCATTGAAGAGTTTAAGGAATGCAGGGATTATATCTTCTGTAAATTTCTTGTAGATTTCATCAAGTCCTGGAATTTTTTTGTGGACAGAATTTTTGTTACATTTTGTATTTCATTGGCTGTTTTTGGTTTATTGAGAGTTGTTATATCTTCTTGAGTTAGTTTTAGTAATTTGTACATTCCTGAGAATATGTCCATTTCATCTGTGTCTTTTAATCTGTGAGCATAAATATTCTGAAATTAGCTATTGATAATCTTCTGAATTTCCACTGGGATTCTTTTCTTTAAATGCTATGAATTCAGAGATTTTTTTTTTTTTATTTCAGAAATTGATTCTGCTCTGAGTTCCTCTATCCTTTTCTGCTGTTTTTTGTTTAGTTCCAATGCTGTTATTTCATATATTTTAGCTGAGCTAGTGTCCTCTGCACTTGTTCTGGTTGGGCTCAATGCCTGAGATTGCATTTTGCTCCTTTGTTATTTCATATGACACTGACCTCTGTCCTTTGGTGTAGAGCTGTGGTGCAGTTATAACCTTAGCACCTACTAAAATTCAGGTGTAGAACTATTAAGTTTGAATTTATCCAGTTATGTCTGCCTTGGGTGTAGCTACTGTGTTCAGTTCCTTCCTGCTGCAGCTCTTGGAAGTGAACCTGTTCTGCCCCTCTGGCACAGCAGTGAACCTGTGGTGCCCCTGGCCCAGGGGGCACAGGGGAGTGCAGAAGCTCTCCCACATACCAGCCAGGCCCAGGCTTGGGCTGGATTTGAGCATTCCAAGAACGTTGCAGAAGTTCTCTCTCACTCAGCGGGCTTGATGATTTGGGCTCTGGAGGGGTGGAGGGGTCCCAAGGGTGTGGTAGAGAGTCTGACTTACGCGGCGCAGCTGAGTTTTGGTCCAGAGAGGTCCCGTGGGTTCAGAGAAGCCAGAAACTCCTCCTTCTTTCTCATTGATGCCTCTTAGTCTTACGTTGTTCATCTTTGCATCATGTTGAAGATCTTGAGTTACTTTTTCCTGCATCCTAGTTGTTTTTAAGAGATCCTTTCTTACCTTTTCACTAAATGCAATGTTGTTGTTAAGGTCTGAAAATTTGCTTTTGCTTTAATTCAAATGGTTTTGCCAGCTTGTGATAGAGATATTAAATTCCTGTATATCTCTTTGAATCTAACTCCTGCATTCTATTTGTTTCCAAAGTTGCTCATTCAAGGATTCCATCATTTTTCTATTCTCTTCTATTTTTTTATCAGTGTCTTTTTAAGAAGCACTTAGTAATTCTTTCATTATAGTTATCATTTCTTTTTTTACTTCAGAGATTATTTCTGATCTGATTTCCTCTATGCCTTTATGCACTTGTCTCTTTACTTCAGACACTATTATTTTAGAGATTCCTGGTATGTGATTTCCAATTTCTTCTATGTTAGTGTTCCCTGTATTTGTTCTGTGTGGGCTTGAGACCTGCAAATGCATTTCCACCCTCTCCTTTATCATTTTGTATAGCACTGTCTTCTGATCTTTGGTGTAGAGAGCTGTGGTAGACTTTTTAATCTTAACATCAGGTCCAGATCTACCAAGTTCACACTGGTCCAGGTGGGTGTGTTTTGGGTCTAACTGTTGTGCTCCAGTTCTTTCTGCTGCAGCCCTTGGAGGTAATCCAGAAGGCAAGTTGCTGTATGATCCTGGATAAAGAGTAAAGAGCTCTCAAATTGGTAGTTATGCAGGACTATGCAAAATGTAATTGTATTAGATAAACCCATTTAAAAGGTCATTGAGGATTTCTGCAAAACCTTTGATGTGAACCTGCTGTGCCACTCTGGCAAGTTGTTCTCCTCCTGGATCAGCTGAGTGGGTCTTGTTCTAGCCTCTCTTTAGGGAGTTCTGCCTCAGGGTTCCACACTGGGACTGTTGGATGGATGTAGTTCCACTCACATGCTGGACCTGGGCGCTGCCTCTAATGAGGATCTGGTGGGCCCCGGGTAGTCTGACTCATACCTGGCCTGGGATCTGGGTCATTACCTATCCTTTTCAAGAATATTTCATTTGTTGATTTTTTGTACTTTTTATTTCACTTTCATTGATTTCCACTTAATCTTTGTAATTTATTTCCTTCTATTAGTTTTGAGTTCACATTTTTCTTGATTTTCTAAGACCTTGATATGCATTTTTATGTTATCTCAGGTCATTCTGTTTCTCCAGTGTAGGGGCACTCACAGCTTTGTGTTTCTCTTTTAGAACTGTTTCCTTGTGTCACACAGCATCTGATGTTATATTTAAACTGTCATTTGATGCTAGGAATTTAAAAATTCTTTCTTTCATTTCTTCTGTGGACTGTTGATCAATCATGTGTGCATTATTTAATCTCCATGTGTTATATAGTTCATGGTTCCTTTTGCTGCTGATATCACTTCATTGATAGTGAATCTGACAGGGTGCATGAGATTATTTCATTATCTTTGCAGTGAGTCATTCTGCATGGCCTTAAGTATGATCTATTTTGGAGAAAGTACCTGGGTTGCTATCAAGAATGTATATTCTGCTGTCATTGAAAGAAACACATTGTAGTTTCATTAATACTATTATTATTCTATAGTATGGTTTCTCTTTGATACTACTTTGTTGACTTTTTGTCTGGTTGGCCCTTATTAATTTTTTGTGGTGTTATTAGCACCACACCCAGCCTTAGAAAGTGTTTTAATGTAACATCTTTTTTAATGTGCTTACCTTACTGTACTTGTGTTTATTTATATTTCACATAATTATATAATATTTCAGCGTCTCTTTTTATTTTTTTACACAGTAAAACTTATCGGCACTTTTCATTTTCTATAGTCTTTTATTTTGAGAACTGTACCCTACATAATAGTTTTATGATTTGAAAAATTAAATGGAGCGGGATTGACTTGCAAAATATATGATTAATTTGTCCAAAATTCATTTAGTTTATACTTTCCCACGTAAGTGAAGAAAGGAATCATCAAATTAAAACTGTAATGAAGAGCAGAAAACATTTTCTAGCTGATATATCAGGCATGTGATTTAATCTTGATAGTATAGCAACAGACCAAGCCCAAGCAGAGGCCCAGAGAGTGTGCAAGAGAACTTCAGTGCTCTCCTGCACCTGCTGGACCCCTCCAGACTGAGCCCAAGCACAGCCTTTGAGTGAGATCTTCAGCCTTGCTTGGGACACCTTCGAAGCCCTCCAGAACTGGCCCAGGCCCAGGCCCTGTGTGTGAATAAGAACACCTGCCAAAATCTCTGGACACTTCCAAATCCAGCCTAAGCCAAACACCTGCGAGTATGTGGGAGAGCTTCCATGCTTTCCTTTGCCTGCTGGATCCCTCTGGACCAATCCAGGCCGATTTCTGAGTGAGTCCTTTTGTCCTGCTTGCTGAACCCTTCCAGACACAGCCAAGGTCTGGCATAAAGGCCTGGCATGAAACTCTGTATTTGAATTCCCTGCAGATATGTTAGGGTCCAGAACCACCAAGCTGATCCAGTAGCAGAACGTCTTGCCAGAGAAACACAACAGGTTCACTTCCAAGGGCTGTAGCAGGAAGAAGCTGAGCACAGTAGCCAGACCCAAGCTAGGCACAAATGGATGAATTCAAACATCGCTGAACTGCACCTGATTCAATAGTTACTGTTATAACTGCACCAAAGCTCTACACTAAAGGTCAGAGGACAGTGTATACAAAATGACAAAGAGAAGGATCTAAATGCAATCTTAGGCCCTGAGCCTGCTCAGAATAAGTGCAGAAGACACTAGCACAAAAGAAATAACAGCTGAAGAAAAGAAACAAGTGCAGAAAGGTCTAGAGGAACTCAGATCAGAAATAACCTCTGAAATAAAAAAGAAATATCTGAATTAATAGCTTATGAAGTACAGAATCAAATGCAGAACCACATAGAAGAAATCAGATCAGAAATAATCTCTGAAGTAAAAAAGAAAGGATAAGTATAATGAAAGAAGTAATAATTGCTTTTCAAGAAGACACTGATAAAAAAAGGGGAGATTAGAAAAATGATGGAATCCTTCAATGATCAATATAGAAAAGAGATAGCAAGAAGCAGAAGCAAACATATATAGAGGAACTAAAAATCTCAATCACAAGTACAAAACCATTTGAGTGAAAGTGAAGATACAGTTTCAGATCTTGAAGATGCTGTTGTAGCTAGTGAAAAGGTAAGAAAACATCTCTCTAAAACAACTACTATGCAGGAAAAAATAATTCATCAAATGCAAGATGATGCGAGGATGAACAAGGTGAAACTAATATTCATCAATGACAAATAAGGAGTCAGTACAAATGCTGTAAAAAGAATATGGGCAGAAGTAATAGCAGAAAACTTCCCAAATATGGGGAAAGAATCTGATATTCAGTTACCCAAAGCACACAGAACTCCAAATAATATCACCCCAATTAAAAACACACCGAGACAGATAAAAATCAAGATCCAAAAAATAGAGCAGAAGAACAATATGCTGAAGGCTGCTAGGGAAAAGAAACAGATCACATTTAAAGAAAACCTAGCAGAATAACAGCACACTTCACAAATCATCAAGTCAAGAAGAGCATGGTACAGGGTACTTCAATTCCTGTATGAAAACAAATCTCAGCCTCCCTACTATACCCTGCAAAACTCTCTTTCAAATTTGATGGAGAAGAGAAATACTTCCATGACAAATAACAACTAAAGAATCTCATGACAACGTAGCCAACCTCACACAGACTGCTAAAAGATGTTATACATAGGGACAAAAAATTTACAACTCCAGGAAGGAGAATGGAAGGAACCCACTAAATAGAGCAAACAATGAAACACAGGAGAAAAAGGAGTAAACAACAGCAGGCAAATAACATATCAATAATAAGTCAATACATCTCAAGTATAACCATCAATGTAAATGGACTCAATTTAGCAATTAAAAGAAACAGACTGGCACAATGGATTAGGAAACAAAATCCAACAATATGCTGTATACAAGAAGCACACTTAACTGATAAAGAATTTCATAAGCTGAAAGTCAAAGGATGGAAAACAATACTTCATACCCCAGCACCTCAAAAAAAAGCAGGGTTAGCAATCCTGTTCTCAAGCAGTCTCAACTTCAAACCGAGAATGATCAAATAAAGAAGGCCACTATATACTGCTTAGGGCAAAAATTCTAGAGTAAAATGTAACACTCATAAATATGTGCACATCAAGCATGAGAGCACTGAATGATATAGACAAATCTTAATGGACATGAAAAATCTGATATCTAATACCACAATTTTAGTAGGAGCCATTAACACCCCCTTATCCCAAAAAGATAGGTCAAGCAAACAAAAAATTAGTGAAGAATTAGCAGAACTGAAACAGAGCTTTCAATAAATGTATTTATTGCATATATACAGAGTGTTTCATCCAGCCACAGCTGAATACACATTTTTTTTCCACCTGCACATGGGCCATTATCTAAAATAGACCACATACTGGTCCATAGGTCATGCTTAAGTATATGCAAGAAAACAGAAATTATCCCATGCACATTATCTGACCACAGTGCAATGAAACAGGAAATAAATGACAAAAGAAACCCGAAAAACCCCATAAATACATAGAAAGTAAACAACTCTCTACTTAGCAACCAATGGGTCACAGATAAAATAAAACAAGCAATTGAACAATATCTACAATTCAATTGAAATTCAAGCACAACTTACCAGAATTTATGAGATGCAATGAAATCAGTTCTGAGAGGGAAATTCATAGCTGTGAACTCACACATTAGGAAAACAGAAGGGGAATAAATAAACACCCTAATGTTGCACCTCCAACATCTTGAAAAGGAAGAGCAAACCAATTCCAGAGCCCAAAGCTGGAAAGAAATCATGCAGATTAGAGCAGAAATTAATTCAATTGTAATGAAGAAAACAGTTCAAAGAATTAACAAATCAAAAATCTAGTTCTTTGAAAGATTAAGTAAAATTGATAAGCCCCTAGATAACCTCATCAGAAAGAGGAAAGAGGAAAAAACTTGCACCAGCGCAGTGTGAGCAGCAACTTGTCCTCCAGGGCCAAATGGAGAGCTGTGGTGAGCAGGGTCCCGCAGCTGCAGGGAGCCCAGGTCCACTGTGATGAGAAGGAGTAGGAAGGTGAAATAGAGGAGCAGGACGAAGACAGTGAAGACAGTGACAAAGAGGACAGAGATGACAAAATTGTTGACAAGGAAGTGAATATTGAATTTAAACTTGTTCTATCTCAAATAATGATTATAATGGAATTAAGAAATTACTGCAGCAGCTTTTCCTAAAGGCTCTTGTGAATACTGCAGGACTGACAGATCTCTTAATTGAACAGAACTGTATTGAGTGTGATTAAGCAAAAGAATGTATCAGAAGACAGTGATGATGATGATGATGATGATGATGATGATGATGATGATGATGAGATTTTTGGTTTTATAAGCCTTTTAAATTTAACCCAGAAAAAGAGGACATAGTGTTCTGAACAAATTAAAGAGTTATTTCTAAGCTTTTGTGAGAAGAACTATGAAAGGAGCATAGATTAACAGCTGGACAAGCTTTTAAATGACACCATCAAGCCTGTGGGCTTTCTGCTAAGTGAAAGATTAATTGATGTTCTTCCGCAGATCACTCTGCCCATGCACCAGCAACTTCAGAAAGAACAAGCAGAGGCACATAAAACTAATAAGCCATATGGGAAATGCTACTTCTATCTTCTCGTTAGTGAAACATCTGTGGAATTAGGAAAAACTAATTCTAAAAATACTTGGAGCAACCAAAAGAAGGATGAGTTAATGTTTGAAAATGCAGAGGAAAATTTTTTCAATGAGAAGGCAGTCCTGAAGTTCAACTGCCCAGTTCAAGAAGAAAGTGACACTTGTCTGGGAGGGAGGTGGTCTTTTGATGATGTACCAATGAAACCCTTGCAAACTGTGAAGTTAATTCCACATGACAAGATGAATGAAATCATGGATAACCGAAAAGAATATCTGTTGGTATAGCCCATTTCCCATGGACAGTGACGGGCTTGTTTTTGTAATAGTATCAATATACTGTGTGGAGATTTACTGGAAAAATCATGACTTTATTCAGATTAAAATCCTCCACAAAAAGTAGGGTTCTGTTCCATGTGTCTGTGACACATTTACAAAATATCTTTTTAAAAAATTGGACAAATTAAGACTAGTTACTTAAAAACTTCCAATAAGACAAAAAATGGAATTTAAAGAACTCAATAAAAACTCCTGTATTAGGGGTCTGCCCCTTAGCTCAGTTCTTTAAGGGGCTGCTTCAACGAAGTAGTCAGGCTCACGTTGCTGTGGTTCGATCCCCACAACTCAAGCCAGCCAAACCTGCCCTGAAGGCAGTCGGAGAAAAAAAAAAAGCACCCCAAAACATAAAAAAAACAAAGAAACAAGCAACAACAACAAAACAACTCCTCTATTATTTATTTTGAAGAACGAGGAAAGAAAAAATTAAAATACAAACAATAAGGAATGAAAAGGGTTAAATTCTGACACACTTTATGGAAATTTAGAAGATTCTCAGTTACTACTTTGAGAATCTTTACTCTCAAAGAATAGAGGAAACGGACAGATTAATAGAAAGGTACAAATTACCAAAATTGAATCAAGAAGATATAACAACTCTCAATAACCCAATAACAGCCAATGAAATACAAAATTTAATACAAAACCTATGGACAAAGTAAAGCCCAGCACCTGATAAATTCACAGCTGAATTCTGCAAGAAATTGGCAGAAGTTAAAATCCTTATACTCTTGAAAATCTTCAAACTAATTGAAAAGGAAACAATCCTCCCAAAAAGGTTCCCAGAGGAAAGTATTCTACTGATACCAAAACCAGGGAAAGAAAGATACAACTAAAAAAGAGAGCTACAGGCCAATGTTCCTCATAAAGATAGATGCAAAAATTCTCAGTTAAATACTAGCAAATTGAATACAGCAAATCACCAAAAGATCATATGCCATGAGCAGGTAGGATTCATCCCAGGAATGCAAGGATGGTTCAATATATGCAAATCTATAGATGTAATACAGTATATCAATAGAGCCAAATTAAAAAAAAATCATCTCAATTTATGCAGAAAAGGCTTTTGAAAAAGTCCAACACTCACTCATTTTCAAAGTCCTAGAGAATATTGGAATAGATGGCCTCTATTTCAATTCGATAAAAGCCATCTAAGACAACCCAATGGCTAACATAATTTTGTATGGGTAAAAACTGACATCTTTTACTCTCAGATCTGCTGCAAGACAAGGATGTCCTCTATCACAACTCCTATTCAGTATAGTTCTGGAATCTTCAGCTAGAGCCATTAGACAAGGCAGAAAAAGAATAAGAATAGGTAAAGAAGAAGTTGAACTATCATTATTTGCAGATGACATGATACTTTATGTGGAAGACCAAAAAATCTCCACCAAGAAGCTACTAGAATTACTGCACAAACTCAGTAGCATAGCAAAATGCAAAGTCAATACCGAAAAGTCAATAGCATTCCTATACTCAGATAACAAACACACTGAGATGGAAATTAGAGAAACAATATGTTTGACAGTAGCACCTCGGAAAATGAAATACCTTGGAATTCATCTAACTAAAGAAGTCAAAGATCTATTCAATGAAAATAACAATACTCTGAAAAAAGAGATCATAGAGGATTTCAGAAAATGTAAAGATATTCCCTGCTCCTGGGTAGGAAGAACCAACATTGTGAAGATGGCCATACTCCCAAAATTGTTATACAGATTTAATAGAATCCCTATCAAACTACCACCAACATACCCTACAGACCTAGAGAAATCATTCCTACCATTTATTTGGAACCAGAAATGGCCTAGAATAGCAAAGGAAATCTTGGACAACAAAGACAAGGCAGGATGCATTACCATTCCATTCCTGACTTGAAATTATACTACAAAGCCATGGTGATAAAATGAACATGGTGTTGGCAAGAAAATAGACCTGAGTATCAATAGAATAGATTAAAAGATGCAGAAAACTCTAAGAAAATTGAAAATAAAGAGGAAAATTGAAAATTTTCAATAAAGTGGCCAAACATGCTTACTGGAAGAAAGATAGACTCTTTAACAAATAGTGCTGCAAAAACTGGCTTTCTACATGCCGAAATCTAAAATGTGACCATACACTAACTAAAGTCATAATGAGTTAAAGAACTAAACGTTAAAACAGAAACACTAAGTCTCCTGGAAGAGAAAGCAGTAGATACTCTTGAAGACTTAGGGTTAGACAAAGGGTTCATGAACAAAAATCAAAACACAGGGGTAATACTTGAAAGAATTAACAATTGGGACCTCCTCTTATTAAGTTTTTGCACATCAAAAGAAATTACCACCAGAGTGAAAACACAACCCACAAATTTGGAAAAAATCTTAACTAATAAGCACTCAGACAAAGGTCTGCTCTCTAAAATTTAGGGTAAACTAAAAAAAAAAATAGCATCCCAAAATTTAAAGCCCCAATCCAGAAATGTGCATCCAAGATGAATACATTCTCAGAGGACAAAATTATAGGAGTGAATAAACAAATGAAAAAATGCTCCACATTGCTAGCCATCTGTGAAATGCAAAATTAAAACAACACTGTGATATCCTCTAACCCTAGAAATAATGGCTATCATAAAGAAACCAACTAACAACAAATGTTGAAGAGGCTGTGGGGTAAAAGGGAATGTAGACTTCACTGTTGGTGGGAATGTAGACTTGTGCAACCATTATGGAAACCAGTGTGGTGATTCCTTTAAAAACCAGGACTGGAAATCACATTAAATCCAGATATTCCCCTACTGGAAATTTTCCCAGAAGACCTGGACACATCATATCACAGTGATATGTGTGCACCAATGTTTATAGCAGCACAATTTGTGATAGACAAACCTTGGAAAAAACCAGGGGACCTGCTCATTATCTCAGGTATTTAAAAGCCTGCTGAAGCAAAGCAGTCAGGCTCAGGATGCTGTGATTCAATCCTCTCATCATAAAGCCATAATAGACCTGCCCTGAAGGCATCCTGAGCAGACCCCCGAAAAAAAAGTCCATGTACCTTTTTTGGGGGCTGGGGAGATGGCTCAATAGAATAAATTCTTGCCTGGCATGCACAAGGGCTGAGTTCAATCCCTGGTTCTGCAGGCAAAAACAAAAACAAAAAACACTTTGGAAACAACCAAGATGCCCACTACCTGAGGAATGGATGAAAAAATGTGTTATTTTTATAGAATGGACTGTTACTCAGCTATAGGAATGATAAATTCAAAGCCTTCGTATATAAGCGGATGCCACTTGAGGATATTACTCATAAGTGAAATAAACCAGACCCACATATGTAAATATCGTATAGTCTCCCTAGTGTAAGAACTCAAAAGAAGAAATAAAAGTAGAAAATTATAACACAATTAAAAAGAAACCGAGGACTTAAGTATTAAATAACAAAGAGAGGGCAAAGAGAAAATCTAGGAAATATGACAGGGGCAAAACTATACATTTATATGCACAAGACTAGCAGTTAGTTGGTAGGATTCTAAACCTGATTAACTATATATGTTGATACCTGTAACTAAGCAACTGCACTGAAGATTGCAATGTGTAATTCTAGGGTCATGCTTTGAATGCCTGTCATTCTGGTATTCTAAATACTTTGCTCTCTAAAATTTAGAAAGCACTAAAAAGCAGTAGGGTCCTAAAATTTAAAGATCCAACCCAGAAATGGACATCTGAGAAGAACATACATGCTTGTCATGTCATACCAATTACTGCCATACTGTCTCTCAAATAAATGTTTGTTTAATAAAAGGGTAATAAATGAGAACAAGAGATTAGGGAAGAAAAGGTCATAGAACTGTCCTGCTACAGTGCTTTATATTGTTAGATTTCAAAATTTTTGCATAAAAATATGTAATTGTTTATTCCTATTTTTTAAATTTCTTTTTGTTTTTCTATCTTTACATTCTATAGGGGTTTACAGTTTGATATATCAATACTTGATGGAGGGGCTGGAGAGATGGCTCAGTGGTCTAAAGCACCTACTTAGAACAAGCTTAGCAAAGCATCGGGGACCGCGGTTCAATCCCCCAGCACCA
>NW_004524586.1:338216-344489 GCF_000260255.1 Octodon degus | reverse complement strand
TTAATATTCAGACAGACAGTGAGGTTAAGCTCAACTGCCTATGTTATAGGGTAATAATATCATTAAGCTTCTCTTCCTGAGGGTTAACAACTAAGTCTGGAGACCAAAAATTAGAGGAAAAAAAGGGCTGCAAGTACAGCCAACATTTTGGCCCTAGTCTTTCATGGTCAGTGAGGACTCAGTACATAGGAAAACCTGTACTGTAGCATCCTGTAGCTCAATGGTGTCTCAAATTTACTGATCAAGGAGATTTTGGGGCCACAGAAAAAGGTGATCAATGATGTAGAGTCTGCCTAAGGAGAGTCACATGGAGACAAAACATTCTGTCAGGCTTTCACAAAGAGCAAATTGGTCAAGAAATGGCCATGAGTTATCCACAAGACTGACACTGACAAAGTATGTACAAACTGTGGTACAGGGTTTTAGGGTAAATCCTTGGGGGATTTGACTGACCTTGTCAGATACAAAAGATACATTTCTTGTTATATAGGTCTTGCTGTATCTTGGTCTTAACTATCCAGCAGAATAGTATAAAAACAAGATATAAAAAGCAAAGCCATATAAATATGCTGAGCTGTAAAAGGCTGAAGTCAACAACTTCTGACATTGCCAGTCCTCTGGATAACCTAGTACTATCATGGACTACTTGAGTATATTGGATTGTTTTGCTGAATTCATACACATACAATATTTAAATGGCATTAGAATACCCATCTCCTACAAAGCTAAACAAAAGAAAAGGGGATACAAATGAAGGACCATTTTGTATCTCTACATACAAAATAGTTTGGATAGATACACAGTTACGTTCTCTTAATTCAATAAGAAATATTTGTACTAATAGTGTTTGGACAGGATATCATGTCTGCATTTTGTACTATGGATAACCAATATAAAGACAATATTCAATGTTTTAATTCTTGAATCTGTCCTACTAATCAATTTTGAAACTGTCTCATTGCTATTTGTTTCTCAATAAAATTAATAAGATAAATAAATAAAAGATAACACAATATAAAAAAAGAAAAACCTTGTATACTATATATGAGAGATACTTTAAACTGAAAATTTGAGAAGATCTAGGTTATAGTAGTTTCATCAGAATTCCAGCACATATTTTTTTTATCCTACAAGAAATAGGTAGCTTTCTTTTATTTAAGGTTAAAAAAAGGGTGCTTTTGTCAATAAAATGTATTGGGTCTATATAAAACTTAGAATTTGATAAGAGATATTTTCTTTCTTTTTTTTAAATATTTATTTATTTTTATTTATTACATTTATTTTTTGTGTGTGTGTGTGTGTGTGGCCAGCTCAGCCCACCAGGGGGCGGGGCTGGCTGGCATGTGGTGCTGGAGGATCCAACCGAGGTCCCTGTGCTTTGCCAAGCTTGTTTCAAGTAGGTGCTTTAGACCACTGAGCCATCTCTCCAGCCCGATAAGAGATATTTTCAGTGTAATTTTGTGCTTATAGTACTTTGAGCACTTGCTGACAGTATACCAGAAATTAGTACAGTATTATTTAATCATGGTTTATTCCATATCTGAAATGTTTGAAATTTGGGTTCACTTGGCATAGATTGTGGAAAACCACACCGGGAATTGAGGATGAATCCCAAAGCAATCACTGCCTCACAGATGTTTGGGCGGCTTGATGTGGCCACAAATGACTGGACTGATGGGATATTTTCCACCCTTTGGAGGAAAACTTTGCGATCTAAGAAAGGTAAAAGATGAATTACAAGTATTAATTTTATTCATTTTCTTATTTACCTCCCCCACTCTGTCTTCTCCCCCACCCCAGTATTATTTTTACTACATTTTTCTAAATAAAATCCTTGGTGGTTTGGTAGAACTGTGTTTTCCATATAACATGTTAGTGAATATTGACAATTTTTTCTGATGTCACAAATCAGCATATTTGTCCGTCCTAAAATAAAAAAAAAACCAATTGGGCATTTTAAATTATTTTTTGAGGGCTGGGGACATAGCTCAGTGGCTTAAGTGCCTGCCTGGAAAGCACAAGGTCCTGAGTTCCATCCCGAGTATCCCCCCAAAAGAAAATTGTGAATATGGTATGGAAATTACATTGCTGAGTCCATATGTTATCTTAGAATAAAGTAGATGTAAAAAGCTATGAAGAGCTTTTTTTTTTTTAGATAGTTCAAATGCTAGCTCCCATCACATTCTTTTATTCTTTTTTTTTTTTTTTACATTCATATGGGTGGATTTTTGTTTGTTTGGTTTTATTTTATTTTAAAGAGAAAAAAACAAAAACAAAAGCAAAAATAAATAGCAAAACACAGAGATAGAAACAGAGTAACAATATGGTACATGTTTTCAAAACAAAAATAGCAAATTAACAATGGTTGTTATATTATGTACCAATTCTGTTGCTCAGATTAATAGATGTAGGTATACAAGATTGGACAAATATTTGAACATTAACAATTTCAATAATGCTTAATTTTTTCTTGTCCTTTTTATTTTTTATTTTCTAATTTATCTTAAAGAAAGTATTATAATTGATAAGACATTAGGAATGGCACACATTTAGAAGAACAAGATGAATAAATTAAATTTTAAAAAATGAATATATTCCTCTGTGCTTTTTTTGGTTCTGCAATACATGGTTTTTGTATTGCACATTGGTGTCTTAGATGTTGTTGCTGTTTATAGATAGTATATAGAGTTAGTCAAAGTGAAAATGTTAGACATTAACTGCTATTTTCAAGAAAACAGATGGAATTAGTTATAAAGGAAAATTGATAGCAATGAAAAAAGTGACTTTGACCATGATACTTTTATTTGCATACAGCTTATGTAAAAAACTAACTTGTTCCATAAAATCACAAAGGAAATGAGTTTCTTTGGAGAGAAATGTATATATATTAAAAAGTGAGTCAGTGTTGAACTAGCATATCTTTCAGTGTGGAAGGACACCGGTGTCTGGCTGTTTAAAGCACACATCTAGGTAGCAGCTCAGTCTGAGTATTCTCTCATGTGTGGCTGCTGTGAAGTGAACCCAGTGCTATCAGAATAGAAATTCAGAGGATCCACATTCCACTCTGTCTTTTCACTTCTGAGTGGGTAGAATAGGGGCACAGGTATTGCAGGCGAGGGACAGGAAGGATACCCCTGAGAATGGGGAGCTTTGAAGAATTGCATCCTGTGTCTCACCTTTGGGCAACAAGGCTCTTTTGACATCTTGTTAACACAGTTCCATTGAAAGAATGTAGCTGATTGACCTAACATCAATTCTCACAAGAAGTATGCTGACATTAGAAATCTTTCCACTACAAAGAAATCAAAATTTTTTTTTCTGATTTTTTTCCCAGTAACCCATTGTAAATGCGGATCTGGTGACCAAAGATTACCTCAGAGAATAGCTTGGTTTTGCTTCCCCATTAAAAGGGAACAGAGCATTCTCTTTCATATGTGACTCATGATTAGACCAACATTTTCTTTGCATTGAGCAATGAAATTCTAATTCAATGAGCTTGATTAGAATTTTCAAAGCATATCCCTTGAGTTAGAATTTTTGCAGTGATTGAATAGCAAAGAGCAGTCAGAAACACAATGGGGTCACAATGTTGGTAAGAGAAGCTTGTTCTTAGGAAATCAAAGCCAATACCTATATTTACACTTGTGTTACTCTTGTGCATTCTGTTATGTCTGTCATTTGCTCTACTTTCAATTTTCTTCTCAAATAATTTCTGTTAGGTTTTGGTTCAGTCACCCTAAGATGATGCCATGAGGGATTTTTGTGACTTCCATCTTGTCACATGCACATTGCCAGTTTCCACCAAGTCCTGCTCCTAATGACATGTGGCATGTTAGACCACTCCACTTTCTGAACTTCCTCATCTTAGCTTTAGGGATCCCCTATCCTGTGGGCTCCCTTCTTATCTCTTTTACTGAAACATTGGGAGAGGGGGAATCAACAAAGGAGACCCCACGAAGTCAAAATGTTGCATCACCTTGCTCCTTGGATTTCTTATGTCTTTTTATTTCTATCTGAAAGAAACTAACCCAACCCTATGCTGTTAATGCAGTCTCTAAGCTGACGGCTTCCTCATGTTAATCTCTAGCCTAGACCTTGAGCTCTCAGTTCAGCAGATCTATTAGGATCTCTATAGGACATTAATATGTGTGGACCACAATTTATTTCACAGCTTTGTCTGTCTAGCCATGCCTGTCCTTCCTATCCCACTCAGAGACTTCTTTTTGTGTTGGCCAGCCAGTTTCAACCTCTTACTATCATTGAAACATATTCACCTTTCTCAGTTCCTCCAGGCTACTACAACTCAACACTGTAGAGTAGGTGGCTTATACACGATAGTTATTTGTTTCTCACAGTTCTAGGAGCAGGAAGTCTGATGTCAGGGAGCCAGCATAACTGAGTTCTGAGGAAGGCTTCTTCTGGGTACAGACTCTGATATCTTCAAATAGTAGAGGGAGCCATGGAGATGCCTCCTCTATGAGGACACGCAGGAGGGCAGCTCCTTTACTGCTTAGTCACAGCTTAAAGCCCAACTCCTTGGGAGCTAAAACTTAAAAAATGCAAACTAATTAGGATTAAAAACATCCATCTTATTATGTTACTCTAATCCCATTCCTGCTTCCAGGCTTTTGTGCTTCTTCCCATGTCTGGAAAATTCTGCTTCTAGATATTTCCATCATTTTATTCTCCCTCTGGATTCCTTCATTGATTACCATGTAAAAAACAACACTATTCTTAACCTATTTAATCATTTTATACACTTTCTCTGGTCATTTACTTGATTGTCATCTCTCTCCCTCAGAATATAGGCTCTCAGAAGGCGGGGCACTGTTCAGGTTACCGCAGTGTCCCCAGATCTAGCACGGGGCTGACACATAGATGTTGCTTGTGAATATTGCTCAGTGAACAAATGACTTTGTGGCTTGTTATGGGCCTTAGGCTCCTCCTGTACACAGAACTTAAAATGTCCTATGTGCAAAAATAACCAAAGAGAGCAAAGATTTATTTAAAACTAATGAAAACTCTCAAATTTTAGTACTTCTTCAAGTTTTACAGTTCTATTATCCATGCCTGTATCTATAACCTGCCTCCGCCCCACTCTGGGACTGTTCCAGGGGAACATATCAGGAGAGTACTTGATGGTCCAGTTGATGCCATCTGGATTGAAAATCTGAATTCTGTTTTGGACGATAACAAAACTCTGACTCTTGCCAATGGCGATCGGATTCCTATGGCTCCAAACTGCAAGGTCATTTTCGAACCTCATAACGTTGACAACGCTTCTCCTGCTACCGTCTCAAGAAATGGCATGGTTTTCATGAGTTCTTCTGTCCTTGACTGGAGTCCTATTCTTGAGGTATGATTGAATTCTTTTATATAATTAAAAAGGAAAACAGATCCTTTCTGCAGCTGATGATGTTACTGCCTTTTGATGCTAATGTTTCTAGAGGAACCTTGACTGCCCAGGGACTTTCCAACTCTGCTGCTCCTAATCTTCAGTCTTCTACTCACTTTAGAACTGGGATTGCCAGGTAACTGCCAGCCCTCTGTGAATCAGTAATCCTGCCAGACTTTGTCTGAGGACTGAATAAGTGACACTTTAATTTGATCAGTTTTTGGATTCATGATTTTATTTATTTATTTAGTTAGTTAGTTTTTTGCTAATGGAAATTGAACTCAGGATCTTGCGATAGCCAGGTAGGCACTTCAGCCACCAAGCTATCTTCCGAGCCCAGATTCACACTATTTTAAAAAATTCATTAATATAAAATTTGTGAACTACCATTTTAGCATATAACTGGAAGGTAACATGTTAAAGATTTATGTAAGGAATTTTCATGACATTCAATAGTTATAGTATTATTTTTAAGTTTGAACTTAACAGTGATATTTGAGATGATATCTCTTCAAAGAAGTATATTATTGTATTTTAGCCAGTATGTTCTGGAGTATTATGATTTGTATTAGGTTACAATTAAATGTCTTATATACCTACATATTTTATTAAATTAGTACTCTAATTAAGGCTAGGTGTTCATTAGATTAGCCATGTAGCAAAGCTTTTAACATAGTTGGTCAAATTAATTATTTCATTTATATCATATTTTCAAGACAATTCTGCTTGAAAGCTTCTTAATTTCTATAATATGCATTCATTTTATGTTATTATATTTTTTATTTTTTATTTATTTTAGTATTTACTTTCATTACATTTTTAAACGTTCTTCTCTATGTGGAAATATCCCATCTTTATTATCAATATCTTTCTAGAAG
>NW_004524586.1:336440-337814 GCF_000260255.1 Octodon degus | reverse complement strand
CTTTGTGGCGGGGAAGGGAAATGTTGATGGTTTTATATTTTGTCCCAAAAGAAAATATGTGTTAAATGATAGTTTATAGACTTTGAATAGCCATTACTAGACACCAACTTACATTTTAACATTTTATTTTATTTTAAAATGACAAAATATTAGTTATTTTTTACATTGGACATGAAATTTCTTACAAATTAGATCAGTGAGCCTAGGAAAAATTGAGAGAAATCACAGGAAATCTATTAGTAGAAAAGGTACACATTCTGGAATCTATTGATTTTTTAGTAAAGGTAATGCTGAATATAATAGTAGTTGGATTGCACTCTGGCACCTTCCCTTAGCATCTTCCCAGAAGTCCTTGCAGATGTAATTTATCTCAGTGCACACAGGTTCATGGGAACTTTCACCCAGAAGCTGCCTCATCCTCCTCTCTACCTTGTACCGTGGGCCACTGTGCTTGCATTGCCGTGCCTTACCCACTCTTTACATTCCTCATTGTTATTGAGGGTCAGATTCCAGTTCTTTTCAGAGATTGCCAAATGTTGTACTCCGTCTTCACCATGTTCTGTAGGCTTCATGGGAATGCATGGTCTTTTTTCATTTGTAAAACAATTCTAAATTTCTATAGACTGATGAAATGAGCCCTTTTGGTAAAACATTTAATAACAATGAAATGCTTTCAGAAAATCTGTGTCTGCAGCTACTTTCACATTTGCATTCGGGCCTATGATATATTCATTGTATGTGATCTTCCTATTTCTGAAAATACTGTTTCAACTAAATCCCCTTAAAGAAAGAGTTTTTAACAAAGCAATTTCCCCACAGATGTCAGAGAAACTTTGGGGGAATTTTTTGATAAGTCTTTTTTTAAGGTCTTTTTTTCATAATTTTATTGATAAACAAATAGTAATGAGACAGTTTCAAATCAAATCGCTAGGACATTTTCAATAATTAACACACTGCATACATTCTTCTTAGTGGTTAATTGCTGTACAGGATGCAGACTTGAGATCCTATTTACAAACACCATTAGAACAAATCCCTCTATTCATTAAGAGAATGCAACTATATATTCATCCTAACCACTTTGAATACACAGATACAAAATGGACATTCATCTGTATACCCTTTTTTTGTTAAGTTCCGTTATTTGAATATTATAGGTGTGTAAACTCAGCAAACTATTCTATAAGAGTCCAGTAACCCATAATAGCATTGAGTCTTCTGTTTAACTGGCAATGTCAGAAATTGTTGACCTGAGTCCCCCACAGCTCAACTTAACAGCATGGCTTTACTTCCTATATTTCGTCTTCATATTTTTCTACTGGATAGTTAAGAACAAGGTAAAGCAGGACCTATGCAACAAGAGTTGTAGCTTTT
>NW_004524586.1:318402-326563 GCF_000260255.1 Octodon degus | reverse complement strand
TCCTTTGTCAGTGTCAGCCATGTGGATGAGTCACGGCCATTGCTTGGCCAATGTGCTCTCTGTGAAAGCCTGAGAGAATGTTTTCTCTCCATGTCACTCTCCTTATACACACTGTACATCATCAATCACTTTCCTCTTTGGCCCCATAATCTCCTTGATAAGAAAATTTGGAACATAAGTGAGTTACATGATGTTACAGTAAAAGTTCTCATATGTCCTGAGTCTTAATTGACCTTGGAAAGCTAGGGCCAAAATGTTGGCTTTGCTTATGGCTCTCCTTTTTCTCTAATTCTTGGTCTGCAAAGTTAGGTTGTTAACCCTCCAGAAGAGAAGCTTATTGTTATTACCTATAAACTAGGCTGTTGAACCTCACTATCTCTCTGAATATCAAACATCTTAGGCATAACATGGAACAGGTATTTATCATCAAGTATTGATATGTTAAACTTTAAGAAAGTTTAAAACTTTCTCCATGAGAGAAACTACAAAATATGACAAAAAATTTTAGAAAATTAAACTATATTTAAAAAAATGAAATAAAGAATTATAAATGTTTTCACATAAGTCCAGAAATCTAACCATATATAACATTGTTGCAAGACAGTCCTGGTTATTAATTCTTCCAAGTGTTTCTTGTGCGATTTGATTTTTGTTCATGAACTCTTTGCCTACCCGTATGTCTTCAGGAGTTCCTCCTACTTTCTCTTTCAGGAGATTTAGTATTTCTGTGTTAATGTTTAGATCTTTAATTCACTTTGAATTTAGCTTACTGCATGGTGATAGACCTGGGTCAACTTTTAGTTTTCAGCATGTAGAGAGCCAGTTTTTCCAGCACCATTTGTCAAAGAGGCTATCCTTCTCCCACTGAGTATGTTTGGCCACTTTGTCAAAGATAAGATGGCTAAGTGTGTTCATAGGGGCTTCAGAGTTTTCTAATGTATTCCATTGATCTTCAGGTCTGTTTCTTTGCCAGTACTATGCTGATTTAATCGCAGTAGTCTTGTAGTATAATTTCAAGCCAGGAATTGTAATGCCTCCTGCTTTGTCTTTGTTGCCCAGAATTGCCTTTGCTATTATAGGTCTTTTCTGGTTCCAAATAAATTTTAGGAATGATTTCTCTAGATCTGTGAGGTTTGTTGGTGGTAGTCTGATAGAGATTGCATTAAATCTGTACAACAATTTTGGGACTATGGCCATCTTTACAATTTTGGTTCTTCATATTCAGGAGCACGGAATATCTTTCCTTTTTCTAAAATCCTCTATGATCTCTTTTTTAAGAGTACTATAATTTTCCTTGAAAAGGTCTTTGACTTTTTTAGTTGGATGAATTCCAAGGTATTTCATTTTCCGAGGTGCTATTGTCAAATGTATTGTTTCTCTAATTTCCCTCTCAGTGTGTTTGTTATCTGTGTAGAGGAATGCTATAGACTTTTGGGTATTGACTTTGTATCTTGTTATGCTACTGAATTTCTGTACTAATTCTAATAGCTTCTTGGTGGAGTTTTTTGGTTCTTCCAAGTAAAGTATCATGTTATCTGCAAACAATGATAATTAAACTTCTTTACCTATTTTTATTCCTTTTATTTCTTGTCTAATGGCTCTAGCTAATAATTCCAGAACTATATTGAATAGGAGTATTTATAGAGGACATCCTTTTCTTTTACCGGATCTAAGAGTAAAAGATTTCAGTTTTTCCCCATTTAGAATTATGTTAGCCATTGGATTGTCATAGATGGCGTTTACCAGATTGAAGTAGAAGCCATCTATTCCAATTTTGTGTAGGACTTTGAACATGAATGAGTGTTGGACTCTGTCAAAAGCCTTTCCTGCATAAATTGAGATGATCATGTGGTATTTAGTTTTCGCTCTATTGATATAGTTTATTACATTTATAGATTTTCAAAAATTCAACCATCCTTGCATTCCTGGGATGAATCCTACCTGGTCATGGTGTATGATCTTCTTATGATTTGCTCTATTCTATTTGGTAGGATTTTATTGAGAATTTTTGCATCCATGTCCATGAGGAAGATTGGCCCGTAGTTCTGGTTTTTATTCGTGTCTTTCCCTGGTTTTGGTATTAGTATAATACTTGCCTCCAGGAATGATTTTGGGAGGATTGTTTCCTTTTCAATTTCATTCAAGAGTTTGAGGAGTATAGGGACTACATCTTCTGTAATTTCTTTGTAGAATTCAGCTGTGAATCCATCCAGACCTGAACTTTTTTCTTTGTCGTTAGGTTTTTTATTACATCTCGTATTTCATTGACTGTTATTGGGCTATTGAGAGTGGTTATATGTTGTCAATTCAGTTTTGGTAATTTTTACCTTTCTAAGAATGTGTCCATTTCATCTGTGTGTTCTATTTTGTGAGAGTAAAGATTCTTAAAATAGCTATTGATAATCTTCTGAATTTCCAGTGGTTCTGTGGTAGTTACACCCTTTGCATTCTTTATTGCTTCTATTTGAATTTTTTCTTTCCTTTTTTTGATGAGGTTAGCTAGGGACTTATTGATTTTATTTAATCTTTCGAAGAAGCAGGTTTTTGTTTCGTTAGTTCCTTGATCTGTTTTCTTTTTCTCAATTGAATTAATTTCTACTTTAATCTTTATGATTTCTACCTGTCTGTGGGCTCTGCGTTTGGTTTGCTCTTCTTTCTATAGTTGTTGGAGGTGCAACAATAGGGTGGTTATTTGGTCCCATTCTGTTTCCTAATGTGTGAGTTCACAGCTATAAATTTCCCTCTGAGAACTGCTTTCATCGTATCCCATATATTCTGATCAGTTGTGCTTGAATTTTCATTGAATTGTAGATATTGTTGAATTTCTTGTTTAATATCATCTGTGACTCATTGGTTGTTGAGTAGGGTGTTGTTTAATTTCCATGTATTTAGCATTTTTTTCTGATTTCTTTTGTCAAATATTTGTTTCCAGTTTCATTGCAGTGTGATCAGATAATATCCATGGGATAATTTCTGTTTTCTCGCACATACTTAAGCATGACCTAAGGAGTAGTATGTGGTCTGTTTTAGAAAATGACCCATGTACAGCTGTGAAAAATATGTATTTAGCTGTGTTTGGGTGGAACAATCTGTATATGTCCACCAAGTCCATTTTTTTTCAAGCTCTGGTTCAGTTCTGTTATTTCTTTGCTAATTTTTGTCTCATTGACCTATTTTTTGGAGATAAGGGGGTGTTAAGGTCTCCTGTTAAGACTGTGGTATTGGATATTAGATTTTTCATGTCCATTAAGATTTGCTTTATGTAATTGGGTGCTCCCGTGCTTGGTGCATACATATTTGTGAGTGTTACCTCTTCCTCTTGTAGTTTTCCCCTAACCAGTATATAGTGGCCTTTATTTCACTTGATCATTGTTGGTTTGAAGTTGAGACTGTCTGAGAATAGGATTGCTACCCCTGCTTTTTTCTGTGGTGCTGGGGTATGTAGTATTGTTTTCCATCCTTTGACTTTCAGCCTATGAATGTCTTTATGAGTTACATGTGTTTCTTGTATACAGCATATTGTTGGATTTTGTGTCCTAATCCACTGTGCCAGTCTATTTCTCTTAATTGGTGAATTGCGTCCATTTACATTAATGGTTAGAATTGGGATGTATTGACTTTCAATTGACATCTCATTTATCTACTGTTGTTTCCTCCTTTTTGTCCTGTGTTTTATTGTTTGCCCTGTTTAGTTGGTTTCTTCTGTTCTCATTCGTGAATTTTTGATCATTTTCATCCCTCTGTAGATCATCTTTCAGGAGCCTGTGTAGGGTTGGCTTTATCACCATGAAATTCTTTAGTTTTCTTTGACATGGAAGTATTTCACTTCTACATCAAACTTGAAAGAGAGTTTTGCAGGGTATAGTAGTCTCTGAAGGAATTTGCTTTTATAGAGGACTTGAAGTACTCAGCTCCATGCTCTTCTTGCCTTCATGGTTTGTGAAGAGAATGCAGCTGTAATTCTGATGGGTTTTTCTTTAAATGTGATCTTTTTCTTTTCTCTAGTGGCTTTCAGTATGATATTCTTGTGTTGGATTTCTTGGATGTTGAGTATTATATGTCTTGGTGTATGTTTTTAATTGGGTTGTAGTTACTTGGTGTTCTGTATGCTTCAGTTACCTGAATTTCAGATCGTTTCATCATATTTGGGAAGTTTTCTGCTATTACTTCTGCCCATGTTTTTTAATGTCATTTGTATTGAATTCTTTTTTCTCATTAATGCCTATTAATCTCACATTGTTCATCTTTACATCGTCTTGCAAGTGATTATTTTTTTCTTGCATCCTAGTTGTTTTTAAGAGATCTTTTCTTATGTTTTCCCTAGCTGCTCCAGCATCTTCAAGATCTGAAACTGTGTCTTCACTTTCAGGGTTTTGAAAGGGTTTTGCAAGCTTGTGATTGAGAGTTTAAGTTCCTCTATATCTCTTTATTCTGCTTCATGCAATCTATTTCTTTCCTGTTTTGCTCATTCAAGGAATCCATCATTTTTCTAATCTCTATATTTTGTAATCAATGTCTTCTTTAGAAACCGTTATTAATTCTTATACTGCAGAGTTGTTTTTTTTCAGATTGGGTTTCCTTCATATGTTTCTGTATTTGATTCTTCTCTTCAGATGCCATGAGTTTAGAGAATTCTTTGTTTTAATTTCAGAAAAGAATTGTGCTCTGAGTTCCTCTATAACTTTCTGCTGTTGCTTATTTACTTTAGACACTATTAGTTCATACATTTGAGCTGAGCTAGTGTCCTCTGCACTTGTTCTGGGTGGGCACTGGATTTCCTCCATATGTTTCTTCATTTGATTCTTTACTGCTATTAATTCATGGATTTCTTTTTTTTTATTTCCATTCTGAATTCCTCTATTCCTTTCTGTAGTTCTTTCTTTATTTCAGAAGCTCTTGATTCACTGATTTCAGCTGTGTGATTCCCAATTTGTTCTGTGTTAGTATCCTCTGCAGTTGTTTTGGGTGGGCTTGGGATCTGAGATTGCATTTTGGTCCTTCGCATTGTCATTTTGTATAGTACTGTCTTCTGACTTTTGTTGTAAAGCTTTCATGCAATTATAGGCTTAGCACCTACTGAAATTAAGGTAGAGATGTACAAAGTTTGAATTTATCCAGCTGTGCCTGGCTTGGGTCTGGCTGCTATGCTCTGCTCCTTCCTGTTGCTGCCCTTTTGAGTGAATCACTTGTGTCCCTCTGGCAAGATGTTCTGCTCCTGGACTAGCTGGGGTTTTTGTTCCCTACTGTCTTTTCATGGACTGCAGCTGCAGAGTTTCACCCCAGGCCTTTATGCCAGGCCTGTGCTGAGTCTGAAGGGGACAAGGTGGAGTAGGGGGGAGAGGAAGCTCTCCCACACAGTCAGTTGGCCTGGGCTATGGTGGATCCTGGGTGTCCTGAGAACGTGGCAGAAGTTCTCACTCACTGGGCAGGAGTGGCGGTGACTGCTTAGTGGTGGGGTGTCCTAAGGGGGTGGAAGAGGATCTCATCCACGCTGTACCTGTGCTTGGACTGGGACAGGTCCCGCCAGTGCAGGGTAGCCAGAAGCTCTCCCACACACTCACCAGGCCTGGGCTAGGGCTGGATCTTGGTGTCCTGAGAATGCAACAGCATTACTCAGTCATCGGGTGTTTGGTGGTGGGGGGGGGAGTTGCGGAATCCTACAGCCCATTTTTGAAGATGGGATTTCCAATGCTGTCTAGCCTGCTACTAAAAAGTAACATGTATATAGTGTGTTCTCTGGAAGATCTGGATAAATGTTCAACTTCAAGTCCAGAGATACGGCAGTAGTATTTTGTGTTTTAAGAGTAGCACATTAAATTATCCTAGGCTGGCGAGATGCCAACATTAGAGATATTCTGTCTTGGTTATTTTTATCTCATTACTGGGACAGAATACCCAACAGCCAAAATTAAGGATGAAGAGGTTTATTTGCCCCACAGTTAGTGGAAGTTTCAGTCCACATTCTGCTGGCTCATATGCAGAGCAACACATTGCAAAGGGCAGCCATTCATGGTGGTAGAAAATTGCAAAAACAAAGGGAAGAGCAAAGTCTGTGGGGCTAGCAAGCCTCTCTCCCTTCCTCATATTGTGCACAGATTACTGACCCCAGAGAGGGTGTAGCACTCCCACCAATAAGCCCAGCATTGCATCGTGAATTAACCAAACTCTAGAAGCCTGTCCCATTGATTGCATGAAGCTTTCAGGGGAAACTAGACACAGCCATAACAATACTGCTTTCTATTTAAATAATTTTTCTCAGTTTTACTCTAGGAGAACTGTCTCTTATATTATTCTAACCTTTTATGAGCATAAAGCGTTTTAAAACTCAAAGTGTGATATCATTGCAATTATGCAGGATAATTATTTAGCTATTTGCACTCTCTGAAACTGCCATAAACTTTTAGGCTGGTGTGTAAATTTGCCAGGCAGTGGCTTATGCCACTGAACTATCTCCCTAGCCCTTGGTGTGTAAATCTGAAAATAACACACAATCAATGCAGAGTTCTGAAGCTGTGGTCACAGTTTTTCACAGGACTGTATTCTTTGAGGCATGAACCACCTGCTCAGGGTGCTCCAGGTCACTCATAGTTCTAACAAAGCATCTATTTATTCATTCGATCCATGATCCTTTCTGCTTCCATAACTTCCCAAAATGATGTAGAAAACATAAGAAGTTTATGTTCATTATTACAGTTTCTTATAAAAGCAAAGCATCAATTTCATCCCAAAGGAACGTGTATAGGGCGCGGATTAGGAGGGTCCCAGAGGCAAACCTTTCCTGCTCTCAGGAGGTGTTATCACCCAGACACAAAAGGCAGGAAGCTCTCTGAGCCTTTACTGGGGCTTGACTCAGAAATCGTGAGGCCATTCCTTCGATGGCTCAGGATCAAATAAATAAGAGATGTTCCTGTTACTCAGCAAATTCTGAGTCTGTCAGGGTTTCTGGTTAGAACAAACAGCCAAATCATTATTGAATAAAGCCTTATTATTTTATTTGTTTTTGACTACTGATATTTACCCCAATATGGTAGTAGCCAATGTCTCCTTTTTCTTTAAAATGTCTCTTCACCATCAGTTATTATAATTGCCTGGAAAATGCCATGTTATCTAGAGAACCTGTTTGTTGTTTGGTGCACAAATTCACAAAAGTCACTAATGAGAAGCCTTGGCACGTGGAGCATGGTCACAGTGCCCACAGGAAGTTCATTCTGGCTTTAGCTTGGAGAGCACATCTGGGAGAGAGGTGGATGCACTCAGAGAGAAGTGAGAACATGTGGCTGCAGTAAATTCCTTGAGTGGGAGTTTGGGCTGGATGAAGATAGTAGAAGTAGGAGCGGACATGACATGGGTCCATCCAGTGTGGTTAGGAGGTGAGTCTGAAAAGGCTTGTGGTCAGGTGAGCAGCTTTCTTGGAGCAGAGGAAGAAAGAGTAGGGAGAGAGAGAAAATTGAAAGATGATTTTAGGTTTCTTGTATTTATCTATATATCAAATATTTTAATGAAAAATATTTAATACCTGACACCTGTCTAGACAAGAAAGATGGAATGAGGAGTTAGATTAACAAAGATCCTGTGCTCCTTACATTCAACAAGGGACCGGAAAATAATCTAATTAGTGAATATACCCACTCAGTTTTATTACTTATGAGGTTTAATGCCACTAAGAAAGTGAATGAGATGAGAACTCAGAGCAAAGATCTAGGGAAGAATATGAGCTGAAGCATACTATAAAGCTCATCCCTAATTCTTCACATTGGTTTTTAGTCAGCATTTTGTGATTAGCCCCAAGTATCCAAAATAATCAACTTACCACAAGGGAAGGTATAGTCTGCACATGTTTCTTGAGGTCCACTTCAAAATTGTGACCTTGTTGCTTTTGGCCACTGATAGTTGTGGATGGCAGAAATATTGCTTATACTAAGAAGCAGAGAGAAATTGAGTTACTGCCATCCCTTCAAGTTTGTGTTTCCTGTGACACAACGTAGTAAATATATAGGCTCCTGTTAAAAATGCACAACAACTCCCTTGTAACCAATGGTCATATAACAACATGACATGTGGTCATGTAACCACATGGACCTCTATGACACCCTGTATGTAATCAAACCATAGCACTGGGTTTTGGAGGGAGACAGAAAATTCTAGCTAACTTTTTTTTTTT
>NW_004524586.1:307459-308917 GCF_000260255.1 Octodon degus | reverse complement strand
TCATTTTGTGTAGCACTGTCTTCTGCCCTTTGTTGTGGATCTTTGCTGTAGTTATAACCTTCACATGTACTGAAGTTCAGGTGCAGCTTTACAAAGTTTGGACTTATCCAGTTACGTCTGGCTTGGGTCTGGCTTCTGTGCTCAGCTTCTTCCCGCTGCTGCCCTTGAGGGTGAATCTGTTGTGCCCCTGTGACGAGATGTTCTGCTCCTGGACTAGCTGGTTGCATCTATGCTCTACACTCTCTGCAGGGATTGTAGCTGCAGGATTACACCCCAGGCGTGTATGCCAGTCCTGAGCTGTGCCTGTAGGGGGCAAGGTGAAGTAGGGGAAAGAGGAAGCTCTCCCACACACTCTCCAGACCTGGTCTAGGACTGTGTCTGGGCATTTCCGGACACGGTAGAAATTCCTACTGGGCTGGCAGGGTGGGGGAGGTACTGTGGAGTGGTGGGGGGCGGCCCAAGGGGTGGGAGAGGGTCCAGCCCACGCTGTGCCTGAGCTGGGATTGGTCCCGCCGGCGCAGGGTAGCAGGAAGCTCTCCGCACACTCACCGGACCTGGGCTGGGACTGGGTCTGGGGGTTCCCGGAATTCGGCAGAAATTCCTACTCGGCGTGTGGGGTGGGGGAGGCACTGCGGAGTGGTAGGGGGCTGCCCGAGGGGGTGGGAGAGGTTCCGGCCCACGCTGCGCCTGGGCTGGGACTGGTCCTGCCAGCGCAGGGCAGGAGGAAGCTCTCCGCATGCTCACCGGACCTGGGCTAGGACTGGGTCTCAAAAAACCACATCTTTATCCATTCCTCAGTTGGATGAAATATTTGCGTCTTTTTCAAGTTTTAGCTATAAACATGGGTACAAATATATTGTTGTGGTATGAGGTTTTCAGTTCTTGGGGAAACATACCCAGGAAGGGAATAGCTGGCTGCACTGGGACCACCAACCTAGCTTTTTGAAGAATCTCCACATTGATTTCCATAGTGGTTGTACCAGTCTGTACTCCAACCAAAATTGGAGAAGTGCTTCTTTTTCTGCACAGCTTCCCCAGCATTGTTTATTTGCTAACTTCTTGATATTAGCCATTATTTCTGTGGTGAGATGGAATCTCTGTGTTGATTTAATTTGCATTTATTTAATCACCAATGAATTTGCACATTTTTTCATGTATTTACTTGTCATTTATATTTCTTCATCTCAGAAGTACATATTCATCTCAGGTGCCCATTTTTAGATTATGTCTTTGAATTTCTGGGACCTGATTTTTTTTTTTTTTCGAAACCCAACCATTCTTTTTATTTTACACAAAAGTATAAAGGTCAATATTCATTTACAAAAATAAGTTTAGTCATAAACTTCTGTCATAAATATGCTACAGTCTTAATCACAAATCCACTTCTCACGCCTGAATGCTGCTGGAAGTATCCAAAGCACTCTCTATCCTTCAGGGTTCTGTTTCTCAGAAGGTACT
>NW_004524586.1:300112-307359 GCF_000260255.1 Octodon degus | reverse complement strand
ATTAAAAAATCTTCTGAAGATTCTCAGGATCATTGCCTTGCTCATCTTTTACATATGGCTTGACATTGTCATGTTTCCTAGTTCTTCTCCTTTCCCTCTCTTGATTAGTTAGTCCTTGAGATCCTGCTTTCCTTTTACTTGTATTATATCTTTCTATTTGTAAAAATTATTATTATTTTAAAAATATATTTGCTCATTACCTGGTCTCACAGTGCAGCTCAGACTTGTAGTGGTCCTCCTGTTTTCAGCCTCCCCAGCTCTGGGATTACAGGTGTGCACTAGCACACCCAGACTCAGTCTCCAGCTCAGGTGGGCCCAGGTGATGTGGCATGTGCATTCAGGGATCAAATCCTGGTCCCTCCACTTGCCAAAGGAGGCACTTAGTCCCCTGAGCTATCTTGCTAGCTCTCCACCCAAGAATATTTCAAGTTCACAAAGGTTTTTGAAAACCTCTTTCATATTACTAAGGTAATGCATGTATAGATTTTGCTCTTTGTAAAATACTTTCATCATAATATATCCAGAGTGAAGCTGAATAGGATTTTTATGTTAATGCTATACCTACCTAGTATACATTTATTTATTTATTTATTTTTTTAGTATTTTAGGGAAGGGTCCACAGGGTGTTCAGGGTCTCACTACTAGATCGGACTCATAGTGATCTGCCTGTTTACAGCCTCCCAAGAGCTGGGATTACATAGTTCACTTTTGTATCCTTTTAAATAATGCAGTTTCCTCTTGGAGGCAGCAAGACTCACTAAGTGTTCCAAATAGACCTGGGTGGCTCCAAGAGGGTGTTAGAAGGAAGATCTTTTGAGAAGTGTGTGGATGGGTTTTGGGCAGCTCCAGGCCTTCAGATGGTGACTTGTCCCCAGTGAAACTTGTGGTTTCATCAGCTTGAAAGTACTACAGCATGTGTTTGTGGAGCTAGAATCATGGTAAGCTGATGAAGCAATGAATAATTCAGAACCCACATCTTATTTTTTCTGCTCAGAACTTTGATTGTTTATTAGAATCCCGAGGTGAGGAAGGAACTCCCTTCAGCTAGCAGAAAAGTTTCATTTGAAGAACATGTTATGCATTAAATCACATTTTATTATGGATGACATGGATTTTCTTAAAGTTGAACTTCTCAAGGGAACTAATTCCTCATTTTCTTGAATATTCTTTTGATTTTTTTTTTTTTTACATTGCTTATCGATTAAGTTGGGAAAAGTGTGTAGGAAGCAATTAATTGTAAACTTTTCTTTTTCAGTTCAAAAATCTGGGTGTGGATTTCCTTTGTTCATCTTTTATTTCCCTTTTTTCCACTAACTTTTTTTCCATGTATATAAGCTGGTTGGTTTTCTTCTACCTTATTTTGGTAAAGACTGAAGTCTTCTTCTCTATCTTGGCTTCAAGACCTGAATGTATGCATATGTAAAGTAAGGGCTGAATGTGTGGATGCTGCAGCCAAATTCTCTGGTTCTGAATTCTATCTTAGGAAATTACCAGCTGGGATTCTGGCCAGGTTTCTTCCTGTCCCTGAGTCTGAGTTTCCTTGTATGTAAGAGGGGGATAATATAGTTCCTACCTCAAAGAGCAGCATTGAATAATAAGTGACTTAATACAGGAATCATCAAATTACAACCATTAGATATTAGTATTGTTGTTGTGAAATGACAGTTTTTTTCAAAATGGTCATCTGCTTGGTGTGCTGATAGGTCTAATTAATACAGTAATGTGTGAACTAACAGGGTTTTCTTAAGAAATGCTCTCCTCAAGAAGCTAAAATTCTGCATCAGCTGTACACGGAATATTTCCCAGACCTGTATCGCTTCAGCATTCAGAACCTAGAGTACAAGATGGAGTTGCTGGAGGCCTTTGTAATCACACAGAGCATCAATGTACTGCAAGGCCTTATGCCCCTGAAGGTGAGCAGCTCCACTCTATGTAATTTCTTCCCTACTAGCTGAGCCTTACTGTGTAGAGAATGCAGATTTTGAGATGAGAGTGAGAGGTGAGGTGGGGGTTTCATACCACATAACCATCAATTTACAATTTAGGTGCTGGTCAGCAAGCTCATCTGTAATTATTCTTCATTCATTTTGAAAACCAGGTGGGTATTCCTAGAAAGTAGTTCTTCATTTGATCCCAAGTTATGATTCATCATTTCCTGCGTTCTTGGGAAAAACTGCCTCTTTTCAATATTTATTGATTTCTCTGGGCAAGCTTTAGGTGTGGAAATCAAGTAATCACAGAAAAGATGGTTCTTCTCTAGGAGCAGGGTGGAGAGGTCACTCCTGAGCACCTGGGGAGGTTGCTGGTCTTCTCTCTGATGTGGAGCATAGGTGCTGCGCTGGAGGTGGACGGGCGCTGCCGACTGGAGTTGTGGTTGCGCTCTCAGGCCCCACAGTCTGCACTCCTGCCTCCGCAGGTGGACCCAGGGGAAAGCATGTTCGACTACTTCGTGGGGCCAGATGGTGAGCCGGCCTGTCCAAGCCACTGGATGTGACCATGGGCAGTTTTATCCAAATCATTTTTTCTATTTGATCTGTCTGTCTGTCTGTCTGTCTGTCTGTCTGTCTGTCTATCTATCTATCTATCTATCTATCTATCTATCTATCTATCTATCAATCATGTACTTATATTTAAATGTGAGAGTCAAAACCACTTGACTGTAAAGTTAAAATTAAAATTAAAAGCCAAGTATGAGGGGCTGGGGAGATGGCTCAGAGCTATAAGCACTTTTCTGGCAAGCACAAGGGCCTGAGTTCAATCCCTGGCTCTGAAAAAAAAGCCAAATATGTCCATATTTAAAAAAGCTAATACTGGAATTGTTTCTTTTAAAAAATGTTTCCCAAATGTATATTTCTCCTATGATTATGTGTGTAGAGTTTTGATGAGTTAAGGAACATTGAAGAGGCATCTCTATTAGAGCCATTTCAGACATTCATTCAATATATTCAGCAATTTATATAAAAATTACAAAGTAAGTCATATTTTACCATGTGTATGTCTATATTTGTCTATGTATTTATCTATGTATATATCAATACTGCCTTCTAATACTTTACCATTACTCCTTGTGCATACATGTAAGGTACATACACACTTAGGTGAAACACACACACACACACATACACACACACACACATATATATATATATATATATACACATATATATGCAGTTGTATGTTGCTGACATAAATGTATATGCTATCTTTACCTCAATGAAAAGCTTAAGAGATTAGACATAATTAAGTTATAAATGAGTTTAGGAATATGTTACTTTCTAGTATTTTATCTATGTATACTACATTATTGAAAACATACATATTTAAAAAACCACAATCCTAATAGACTTCCTCATATTTCTTAATACTACAACTTTGGAAATTTTTACCAATTGAATTTGATTGGTGTATGTACTGAGATCTCTCATTTTAATGATCTTTATCATATTGGGGATATAGGAAGGTGGCTTCATGAAATTTCAGCACTATCTGCTCATTACAGGCAGAAGTGAGGTTACTGATAAGATGTGACTGTTATCTGCCTTCCGCAGGGACCTGGATGCACTGGAACACATGTACCCAGGAGTATGTGTACCCATCTGATACCACTCCCGAGTATGCCTCCATTCTGGTGCCAAATGTTGACAACATCAGGATTGACTTTTTAGTTAAAACCATTGCTAAACAGGGCAAGGTATGGCTTTTGAGCTTCTATTACAATAGCATATTTTTAAAGGCCTGTTGAAAGTGCAAAGTACTTGAACTTCTTTCAGAAGTTTCTGTTGCCATTTAGAATAAATGAAAATATTACTGAAGTATATTCTTTTTATCCTCCATTATTGAAAATAACAGAGCAGAATAACCATAATTCATAAGTAGCATTGATTCCATGTGTATTGAGCATAAGTGACTTTTTATTTATTTTTCTGAAGAGAAATCCCTCCCTTTAATTGTTGACATGGTTTGCTAGAACTGGAACAATGAAGTACAAATCCTGGGAGGCTGAGTCAACAGCAATTTCTTTTCTCCGAGTTCTAGAGTTTGAGAGTACAGGGTTATGGTGCTGGCACGATTGGATCAGTTTCTTCTCAGGATGATCCCCTTGGTTCCCAGAGGGCACCTTTCCCTTCTTTCGGTGGCCTTTGTCTTTGAGTGTATTATAGGTGTTCCTTTACACATTCAAATTCCTTCTTATAAGGACACCACTTAGATTGGATTAGAACCACTATACGACTTCACTTTGCCTGACTGATCTCACTTTAGCAGTCTCCAAGTCAGCCACATTCTGTGATATCTGGGGTGGAGGTTTCAACGTGTGAATATATGGACAGGCTTAATACAGTCCATGACATTTTTTTATATCTGACCTCTATATTTTAGGCTGTGCTGTTAATAGGTGAACAAGGAACAGCCAAAACTGTCATAATTAAAGGATTCATGTCAAAGTATGATCCTGAAAGTCACGTGACCAAAAGTCTGAACTTTTCTTCTGCAACTACCCCCCTGATGTTTCAGGTACTGGCTTTATGTTACTCTTCATTAAAATCAAGTTTGTTTTGCACCATGGAAGATTTACAGCACAACTTTGTTCACATGTTGTGTTCACTAACTCTCATCTGAACATCCATAGCCATAAAATATTCCAAATATTCCTGACATTTCTCCCATTACTTCTGTTATTCACTGCAATAGACTCTTTCATTGCTTGAATTTTCACATGTAATTTTAAATTGTGGAGAAACACAAAATGTACATAAGGTTTCACAACTCTCAATACTGTTAAAAGTATAAGCCCAGAAATATGGGAAATATGAAAGTGAAAGTAATACCATTTATTTGCCTACTTAAACCTGTTTTGTATTCTTTGTATATTTTTGTTTATTTAGCCTTAAAACTAGAACTTTTGGAATCATTTTTCACAGGTCTTACTTGAATCGAAATCAGTCTATCTATCATCTTTCATCATCTATATCTATCTATCTATCTATTATCTACCTATCTATCATCTATCTATCTATCATCTGCCATGTGTCATGTATCTATGTATCTACTCTCTGTTTTACATATCATTTTCTTTGTGCTCCCTATCACCTCTATGTAATCTACTCCTCCATGATTTCACTTCAGGATGTTATCATGGAGGAATCGATCTTCCTCTATTCAATTTGAATTCTCTTCAAAATGAAGAGCTTTCACACCTCTTCACCTCTCCATTTCCTACGTTGTCACTTTCATTTTGATTCCTGACTTCCAATGTGGACTCTAGAGTAGCTCTCATGAGCAACTGTAACAAAGTATAAAACCTTAGACTCTTCACAGGTAAGGTATTTAAACCTAACTTATCATATCAGATCACACTGGAGTGACAGAAAAGCCTTTAAAATTTTCATAGCTTCAGTCTGTTTCTTATTTTATTTTTCTATTGGCTCAAAACTGTCCAAGGCATTAGTGTAACAGAGAAGAAATTCTAAATGTCAGTTCAAGATTCAGGTATTTGTAGATGACTTAGTACATTTTTAATAGAACGTAAATATGTTATCAAAAAGATTTACCTCATAATTTATAAGTAGAAGGAAATTATTAAATGGAGCTAATATTTTATTTTTATTTTTTGGTACTTAGATTTTTTTCTCATTAACTTTATTGAAAATCAGTAATTATATAGCATATTAAAAATTGTATACAAATACTCAAATGTGAAAGAAGATGTAGACACAGTCAATTTTAGAGAAATATTTCTGACATGAATACATAGCATGAGATTAATAATAGATTGTACATTGTAAATAAATTATTTGCAAACTTAAATGAATATGACAATAAAAATTGTCTAAAATAAAGAAGAAATAATTTACAGATCAGTCATAATAGTTCACTTTGTGTCAAATTCAAGAAACATATTCATATAGTTAGAATTCTCAAAGTAGAGAGGGGTAGGCAATAAATATTTAAAGATTTAAAATTTCTCAATTTAGTTGAAATTATAGCACCACATTTCCAAGAAAAATGAACCTTTTTCACAATAAATTTGAATAAAATCATACCAAGATACACAAAAATGAAAATGTCCAAAGCTAATTGTAAGGAAAAAAATCATTAAAGAATATATGTAAAAAATGTTAGCTATGGAAGAACAAAATTAAATAGTATCTTGTTCCACATTGGATAAAAAAAAGAGCAAGTGTATAAGAAACTAGACTAATCAAAGGACTGAAAGAAAGAATAAAGATCTGTCATCTGAATTTTATGCTTAGCAAACATATTGATGAAAACTAAAATAAAATATTTTCCAGTTGTTCAAAAATTTAAAAATCTTTGTTATTTATGAACTTTGTTGTCCTTTAATTGTTGAAATGAAATTATCGGAACAATTAAGATGGCTAAGGGCATGTTTAAATCTTAACTTTTTACCACCTAACATAATTGGTGACAGCAGAGTGCCAATGTACTAAGAACATTGATTAAATTTCTAAATAAGAATGGCAACTTCATTAGACTCCTCTTTTTTGTGGCACTGAGGATTGAACTTATTGCCTTGTGCTTTCCAGGCAGGCACTTATGCCACTGAGCTATATTCCTCATCCTACAGTCTATTTTTTTCCCATAAATATATTGAATAATAAATAGCAATGAGACAGTTTCAAATCAAACTGGTAGGATGGTTCCAATAATTAACATATTGCATACTGCCTTCCTAATGGTTATTTGTTATACAAGATGCAGATATGATATCCTATTTACAAACACTATTAGAACAAATCCCTCTTTTCCTTGAATTAAGAGAATGTAGCTATATATCTATCCTAACCATTTTGAATACATAGGTACAAAATGGTCATTCATTTATATCCTCTTTTCTTGTTTAGTTCCTTCATTTAAATATTATAGGTATGTGAACTCAGCAAAATATTCCAAAATAGTTCAGTAGTCCATAATAGTATTGGGTCTTCCACTTGACTGGCAATGTCAGAAGTTGTTGACGTTAGTCCCCTACGGCTCAGCATAACAACATGGCTTTAATTCTTTTTTAAAAAAATTTATTTATTTTACAAAATCTCAAAACAAGATTTTAGGAGAGTAACAATGGTTAGTACATTGTGTATTGTTACTGCCAAAGTAGTTTCTCATATTACAAGATATAGGCAAGAAATGCTAAATAAACAACATAGGTACAAACCTCTGTTTTTTTTTAAAGTCAACAGAAAATGGAAATATACTTTTTAAAGTTTCTAATACTAGGCAAAGATATC
>NW_004524586.1:288346-290417 GCF_000260255.1 Octodon degus | reverse complement strand
GCTGGCATGTGGTGCTGGGGGATTGAACCATGGTCCTTGTGCTTTGCTAAGCTTGTTCTAAGTAGGTGCTTTAGACCACTGAGCCATCTCACCAGCCCTCTAGCTAACTTTTTAAATCACATAATATAGATAATTTGTACGGCTTATAAGGCAGTATCTAGGAATTGCTTATGGTGGTTATCTCAGTTACTCTTCTTTTGTTGCTGGGACAAATAACTGATACTGAAAATTAGGGAAGGAAAGGTGTATTTAACTCACAGTTATAGAGATTTCAGTCCATACTGAGTTGGCTCCAAGGCAAAATGGCACTTGACAGAGAGTAACCTTTCGTGGTGGAGGCAAATAGCAGAGAGAGAGAGCAAAGGGAGTGGCAGCAGTTTAACTGGCTAGCTAGCCTCTCTCTCCTCCTTACATTGTAAGCAAATTACCTGCCCGAGGGCAGGTGCAGCATCCACACCCACAATAATGGGTCACAATCTCCAGAAGCTGCCCCATGACTGCATGAGGCTTTGGGGGAATTACTCAAAACAAACCATAACAGTAGTGATGGCAATTTTTTTTTTTTTTTAGAACTGGGGATTGAACTCAGGCCCTTGCACTTGCCAGGGAAGTGATTATTCCACTGAGCCATCTCCCCGGTCCCTTTTTTTAGTAATGGCAATTTAAGAGACTATGACTTTGATTTTTGTGCGAAACAGGATAACTGAATAAGGGTATGTCACCATTTGGTGAGAAAAAGATCCTTTAAAAAGCATGGTATTTGGGGCTGGCAGTCCATTGAGGCAGAAGGATTGCAAATTCAAGCTGATGGGGCAATTTAGTGAAATTCTGTCTGAAAAAAAAAAAGACAAAAGGGCTGAGGTTTTAGTTTAGCAGTGGCATGCCTAAGTTTTCATTCTCTCATGAGGATATATAATAGAGTTTAGCAGTGTTAGCTATGGAAATGTTTGGAGGGGGAAATTAGGTAATTCTGGCAGATCTCTGAAATGAGCACTCAGGAATGAAGCAAACTTCATAGTAACCAGGAAAGAGAAGTTTATACTTGGTTATGTTAATTTTGTGGTGCTTTTTAACATCCCTTGGAGGAAGTTCAGCTAGAGATGCTGCTCTGAGGAAACACTTCCATTAGAAGATGCAATTATAATGTCTTAGGCTTTTAGGAGGTCTCATCAAAATTCATGATTCAGTAGGAAACTACAAAATGGGCAGCAACTTCCAAAATCAGAAGGAAGTCTCAACTTCTGAGCTCCAGCTACTTTACTTCGCTCCCTTTGTTTTTGGTAACTTGATTTTCTTTTTCTTTTTCAAAGAATACAAAATAAAGGTAATAATAAAAACTTAGAAATGATACAGAATTTGCATAAACAAAATAATATGAATTCAATGGTATGTGTTGTATTTCATAGTGCTGTCTTCAAATTAATTGTTAGATTATCAGATATCTGCATACAAAATTGAAAAAAGAAAAAGTTATAAGAAATTAAGAGGAAATGAAAAGATATTAAGCACTAACTGCTCCTTTCCATAGATCAGCAGAAGTCCCTATATATTTATTCAAGGCATCCTGCATACATACATAGATACATATCTATCCCCTCTCCCTCCCTCATCTCAGTAATTTTTCCTCTTGAATAGATCTCTTCAATTTTCCCACTATCAATTATGCCTTTCAGATTCTGTTTACACATTCCAGTTCTGACACTAGTAGCACAGTACAATGTTTGCACAAGTGGGTCTGATTTATCACAGTTAAGACTATGGTCTCTACTTGCATCGATTTACCAATAAAAGCCTTGAGCTTATCTTTTTTATAGGTGAATAATACTCCATTGTATAAAAAAACCACATCTTTTTTTTCAAAATTTTATTGATAAACAGATAGCAATGAGACAGATTCAAATCAAATCGGAAGTACAGTTTCAACAAATAATACATTGCATATATTCTTCTTAGTGGTTAATTGCTGTAAAAGATGCAGACTTGAGATCCTATTTACAAACACCATTAGAACAAATCATTCTATTCATTAAGAGAATGCAACTATATATCTATCCTAACCACTTTGAATACA
>NW_004524586.1:271266-279676 GCF_000260255.1 Octodon degus | reverse complement strand
CGTGTTTCTGCCTCGTGATCTTCATTTCTGCTTTAGGCGAACCGAGGCCACTGGGCCGGGAAACAGCAGCACCACTTTACTCACGCTTTCAATCAGGCGGCGCCCCTGATTTTTTTTTTAACTCTGATGATTTCTCTTGTAGTACAGAAATTTCTAGAAAAATTGAGATCCCAGTTGTTGATTCTTTGAAATATTTCCAATGCACTTTGGTTTTTGTTCATGAACTCTCAACCTACCCCTATGGCTTTACGATTTCTGCCTACTTTTTCCTCCAGGAGATTTAGTGTTTCTGTTTTAATGTTTAAATGTTTGATCCATTTTGACTGTCGTTTTTTGCATTGTGGTCTGTATGGATCTAATTTTCATGTGTGGCATATGGAAAGCCAGTTTTTCCTGCACCATTTATTAAACAGGCTATCTTTCTTTCAGTGAACATATTTGGCCCTTTATCAAAGATAAGGTGGCTGAGTATGTTTGTAATTGTGTCTGAATCTTCTAATTCCTTCCTTTGATTCTAGTGTCTGTCTTTATGACTGTACTATGCTGATTTTGTTAAATTAGCTTTATAATACAATTTCAGATCGAGGATTGTGATGCCTTCTGCCTTTGCTTTGCTTCTCAGAACTGCTTTTAATATTGTGGGTCTCTTCAGTTTCCAGATGCATTTTAGAAATGTTTTCTCTAACTATGTTTGGTATAATAATGGTATTTCAGACAGGATTGCATGGAATCAGTATAGCAATTTTGAGAGTATGGCCATTTGCAAAATGTTGGTTCTTCCTTTCTAGGAGCAAGAAATATCTTTACATTTTCTCAAATCCTCTTCAGTCTCTCTTCTGAGAGTATCCTAATATTTCACAGTATCAATTTTTGCTTCCTTTGTGAGAGTGATTCCTAAGTATTTAATTTTTTGGATGCTATTGTGAAAGACTTGGTGTTACTAATTTCTCACTTAGTGCATTCATTATGTAGAAAAATACTAATGATTTTTGGGTATTGACTTTGTATTGTGCTATATTACTGAATTTGACTATTAAATCTATAAGACTCTTGGTGGAGTTTTAGAAATCTTGCATGTAGAGCATCACATCGTGTACAAATAAGGATAATTTCACTTATTTTTTTCAACTCTTATTTACTTTATTTTTTCTCTTGTCTCATTGCTCTATCTAATGTTTCCAGAACTGTATTGAATAATAGTAGAGACAGTGAACATCATTGTCTTGTTCCTGTTTTTAAAGTGAAGGCTTTGAGTTTTTGCCATTTTAGTGTGCTATTGGCTGTTGGTTTCTCATAGATGGCTTTTATCACGTTTTGATATAGACCATCTATTCTGATTTATTGTAGTGTTTTTATCATGAATTAATGGTGGACTTTGTCAAAAGCTTTTTCTGCATCTGTTGAGATTGTTATGGAGATATTGTCCTTTGCTGTATTGATGTGGTGTATTATGTATATGGATTTGCATGTATTGAACCATCCTTGCATTCTTTGAATGAATCCCACTTGGTCATGATGCATAATGTTCTTGATGATTTGCTGCATTCTATATGATAGTATTCTATTTAAGATTTCTTCATTTATATTCATTAGAGAGATTGACCTGTAGTTCTCATTTTAGTTGGGTCTTTCTCTGGTTTTGTTATAAGAATAATATTTGCCCCAGGAATGAATTTGGGAGAATTGTTTCTCTTTCAATTCCATTGAAGATTTTGAGAAAAGTTGGCATTAAGTCTTCTTTACATTTTTTTTGTAGAATTCAACTGTGAATCCGTCAGGACCTGGGCTTTTCTTTATTGGTAGGTTTTTTTAAAAATTACACTGTCGATTTTGTTTCCTGTTATTGGGTTATTCAAAATTTGTATATCTTCTTGTCTCAACTTTGACATTTCATGTCTTAAGGAAGCTGTCCATTTTCTTTGGGTTTTCCTTCTTGTGAGAGTAAAGATTTTGGAAGACGGTATTGATGATCTTCTGAATTTCTTTAAGGTCTATAATGATTTCATCCTTTTAAGTCTTTATTGTATGAAGTGGTGTTTTTCTTTTCCTTTTTTGTTCAGGTTGGCTAGGGGTTTATACATTGTATCTATTCTTTCAAAGATCCAACTCTTTGGTTCATTTATTCTTTGTATTGCTTTCTTTGTCTCCATTGCACGAATTTATGTTCCAAACTTTATCATTTCCTGCCTTTTTTGGGTTTTGGACTTTACTTGCTCTTCTTTTTGTAGAAGCCTGAGGTGCGATACAAGATAATTTATTTGGGCTTATTATGTTTTCCTCATGTGAAATTTAGTGCTACAAATTTCCTGCTTAAGATAGTTTAATTTTATCCCACAGTTCCGGTAACTGTTATCTGTATTTTGGTTTGATTATAAATATTGTTTTAAAATTTGTTCTTTAATTTCATTTCGGACCCACTGGTTGTTTAGGGGGTTGTTATTTAATTGCCCTTTGCTTATGGATTTTTTTTATTTATATGTCAATACTTTCCAGTATAATTGAGCTATGGTCAAATAGTACGATGGGATAATACATGGGATAATTTCAATTATGTTGTATTTACTCACACATGTGCTAGTATATGGTCTGTTTTGGAGAACCTTCCAAGTGCAGCTGAGAATAATGTATATTCTGACATTTCTGGGTGAAACACTCAGTAAAATTGTACTAAGTCCATTCTTCACAAGTTTGGTTTAGTTATGTTTCTTTGCTATTTTTTGCCTAGTTAATCTATCTCTTTTGACAATGGAGTGTTAAATTCTCCCATCACAACTGTGTTATTGCTCAGTTGGTGTTTCATGTCTTTTCAAATTTTTCCTGTGTAGTTAGGTGCCCCTACATTGGGTGCATACATATTGATGATTGTTATCTCTTCCTCTTGCAGTTTTCACCTAACAAGTATGTGGAGACCTTGTTTTTCATTTTTAATCATTGTGATATGAAGTTGATATTGTTAGCAGCCAGAATATTTACCCCTGATTTTTTTTTCTTTATGGGTTCCTATCACATAAAGTGTGAGCCTTTGACTTTCAATCTGTAAATATTCTTTTCAGTTAAATGTGCCTCTTGTATGCCGTATATGATCAATTTTGTTTTTTATCTACTGTCAGTGTATTTCTTTTGATTGGTAAATTGGAACCATTTACATTGATGCATATAACTGGTATGTATTGACTTATCTGTTTCATGTTATTTTCCTGCTATAAGTTCTGTACTTTTCTCCTTTTTAATTGCTTGTTCTGCTTGTTGGGTCCTTTCTGTTGTTTTTCTTGAAGTTGTGGTTGTTTCTTTGTCTTTCTGGAATATCTGTCAGTACTTATTGTGGGCTTTTTTGGTGGTCATGTATTTCTTTAATTATTCTTTGTCATAAAATTCTCTTATTTCACCATTAAATCTGATAGATAGTTTTGCTTGTTACATCAAATTGTATTGGAAGTTATTTTCTTTCAGGACCAGCAACACTACTATCTATGCTCTTCTGGATTTCATGGCTACTGTTCAGAAGTCTTCAGTGATTCTAATGGGCTTTCCATTGTAGGTGATGTGTTTTTTCTTTGTCACAGCTTTTAATATTCTCTTCTTTTGCTGAATTTCTCAGATCCTGATTATTATATGTCTAACTGTAGATTTATTTTGATTATGGTTTATTGGAATGTTATATGCCTCACTTAACTATATGTCGTATTATTTTCTTATGGTTGAAAACTTTTCTGTTACTCTCTCTGAAAATATTATTTTTATGTCATTTCTGGTTACTCCTGTTTTGTTGACACCTGTTAATTCTATACTATTTTTATTTGCATCATATTATATTTGTTCAAATGTTATTTTTGGGCTGGGGAGATAGCTCAGTAGAATAAGTGCTTGCCTGGCAAGCACAGGGTCCTGAGTTCAATCCTCAGTAATTAAAAAAAAAGTTATTGTCTGGTTCCTTGCTAGTTTTAAGAAAGTTTTCCTTTTGCAGTCATAGCTCTACTGCTGTCTTCAAGGTCTGAAAGTCTTATCTTCAGTTTTTTTTAAGCAGTTTTACTTTAAATGGAATTCTTGATTTCCTCAATATGTTTGAATTTCTTTCATGTATTCTAATTGTTTCCTATATTTTTTGTTCAATGTTTCCATTGTTTTTCTATTCTCTCATTTTTAATCTATGTCTTCTTTAGATGTGTTGAGCAATTCTTTCATGATTCTTGTCATTTTTTTTTTGACCTGAGACATTATTTATGCTCTGGTTTCTTTTATAGCTTGATGGGGTTGTTTTTTACCTCAGTTTCTATCATTTCAGAAATTTCAGGTGTGCAACTTCCAAGTTCTTCTGTGTCCTTGTCTCCCAGACTTGTTCTGGGTGAGCTGGAGCATTGAGATGGCATTTTGCTCCTTTGTTTCAGCATTTTTGAAGTTCCCCGTGATCATTCTTGGTGAACTAGAAGTGGGATGCAGGTCTGTAGTGTTCCTGTAACATTGAGGCATAGGATAGGCTTCAACAGGGCTGTTATGAATTGTGGTGGTGCAGGCAGCCAATGTCAGTAAAGCTTCTGTGCAGGTCATGAGTGTAGGTTATGCTCTCTAAGAACCTGCAGCTGCTCAGTGTCAGCCTATCTTCATTCTTTTATGAATGTAATTTACAAGTCATTTTGAAGAATTTTGACTTATAAGAAAGTTGGAAAAAGGCAAATATGAGTATATTCCTCTCAGTGTCATTCTGATTATCCTACCTGTGGTTTTTAAATTTAATTTCGTTGATAGCAGTGCTAAATTTAGTCTACTACTTTACATAATATACTTTTATAACAAGAGATTATGAATTTTTTTAATTTTATTTATTTATTTATTTATTTGTGTGTGTGTGTGTGTGTGTGTGTGTGGCCAGCTCAGCTCACCAGGGGGCAGGGCTGGCTGGCATGTGGTGCTGGGGGATTGAACCGCGGTCCCTGTGCTTTGCTAAGCTTGTTCTAAGTAGGTGCTTTAGACCACTGAGCCATCTCTCCAGCCCTATGAAATTATTTTTGCTAGTCTGTTTCACAGGAGATTTGTAATGAGTTGTGATATATTTGCATGCATTTATTTTAATTTTTTTCCTATCTCTTGCTGTTATTCAATTAAAACAAAGTGGGAAACTTACAATGTGGTTACATAAGATTTCCAAAGATAGACTTGGAGTTTTGCTCATCTCTTGTTGCATTTTGTGGCTGTATCATTGTGATTGAAGTTGTTTTTAATTGGTTTTCACTTTATCATAAAATGGGTTTAGAGAATTTTTTGTCAAAATATATCTCCACTTGTTTCTCTATCATGATTTAAAATCATAGATGAGCAGATTCCTATAGTGATAATTATGACATAAAGGTTTTAAGGTTTTGAGCTTCTCGTGAAAAGAATTTTGAAGCCCTTTCTGTTTTTTCTAACATGCTATGCTCTGGTTATCTAGTGCATATATCTTACATGACTGTGATTTCAAAACTATGTCACCTTAGTATGGGAATGAGAAGCAGCTGTCAGGAGTTAGAGTTCTTTCTTCTACATCCTCTATACCACTTCAAGTGTTCCTTCTATCAGTCTTTCTAATTTTTTTCACATTGTGTGGGAGATTTTTATAGAGCACAGAATGGTCTTTTCTGTCACTTAATCTCAGAATGCACAAATAAGAGAGAAGACCTGAGTGAACTTTGTCTCTCTGTTGAGCTGAGAGATGAGCAGTGATTCAGCATCATTCCATCTGCCCAAAGTAGTGGTTCTGGGTGCTGTTGGCTCCAGAAGACAGACAGTGTCCTTCTCATTGAAGACAGTGGTCTTTAGTCCGACACTCTCTGTAGCTCAGAACACAGACTGAAGATGCTCCTTGGTAGCAGCCCTTTAATATTTCCTCTCATTGTAGGAAATTTTACCAGAGTGAGACCTTTCAGTAATGAGGGTTATAGTTTGCTTACATAGCTACCCAAAATGGACAGGAGAGACCCTTTATTTAAAAATTGACATTGGTTTCAACTTTATTCATTCTTAAATGAGATTTTCAACAGTTGGAATCTTTACACAAAGTAGTTTATGTAGTTATGGACTTGTTTGCCAGAATTAAGGAGGAAATTTTCAGTTTTTTCTAAGTAATTCTTGTCAATTCAAATGTCCCAGGTTTTTTTAAAAAATATATCATGTCATTGTCATAGACATTTCTGTTGCTTTCTTGTTTAACAGAAGACAATAGAGAGTTACGTGGATAAACGCATGGGTACAACATATGGTCCTCCTGCAGGAAAGAAGATGACTATTTTTATTGATGATGTGAATATGCCAATAATCAATGAGTGGGGAGATCAGGTATATTGATTCCATAGTACATTTTATCTCTTTGATTCATCACTGGTTTATTGTTTTTATTTTTTTGTTTTGGGCTGGGGATCAAATTCAGGACCTGGCATGTGTCAGGCAGGCACTAATGCTGCTGAACTATCTCCCCAGCCCCCGGCTTATTCTTTCATTAGGACTTTTTGTGTGTGTATTTCAGTATTAAATTATTGAATTCTAATAGGTCTCATTCTTTACAAAAACCTCAAAGATTTAGGTTCTGAGGAACAGAAGGAATGATATTTTAATTCTGAAGGTTTTCATTCTTAGGTTACTAATGAGATTGTCCGTCAGCTGATGGAACAGAATGGATTCTATAACTTAGAGAAGCCTGGGGAATTCACTAATGTGGTGGACATCCAGTTCCTGGCGGCCATGATCCATCCCGGGGGTGGACGTAATGACATACCTCAGCGCCTCAAGAGACAGTTCTCCATATTTAACTGCACGTTGCCCTCCGAGACATCCATGGACAAGATCTTTGGTAAAATACATGTTAGTGTGACATTTGTGCAGCATAGCTGCTTGTGTTTCTTTGAGAAAATTGCCACCAGATGTCAACCCAGAACACTGGGTCATGCCTTAATCTATCACATCATCACTTTTCAGTAGTGTACTTTCATTTTGGATTGAGATTTATTATAGATGTACACTGAATCGGATGCTTTTGTAGGTCTTTGCCACTTGCTTTTGCTGTTTAAGCTGTGCTTACTAGTTTATTAAGGAAACTGAACATCCAGTGAACATGGAGATGAGATAGTTTCCTCATGGAAGAATGTTATTATAATCCCAAGTTAGAAGTACATGTATTTGATAGTTTAAGCAACCTGTACAATGATTTTATTAAAGAAATAATGACAAATAAGGGTGGAAAAGAGCCCCAATCTGATCATCAGAGTAATGGACAGGATTGTATGCAATTATCCACAAATTGAATTCAGATAATTTAATTGAGGACCTGCTAACACAGTATGTAGCATATGTATTCAACTGAATAATAAAGTGCATTTACAACTGATCTTGAAATCGGTCTTTGCAGAAAACTAGTTCAAAGTTATGGACACCTCCCCCTTAGGTGTTCAGGAACAGTTTCTGAAGCCACTAGTGCAAACCCCTCTCAGTTGAACCTAATTACTTTCTGGCCGACAAAGGTGCCGTCCTTGCACCCTGTGGCAGTCATGTGCTTTCACAAACAGCAGTGATAAAAGCTCAGAAATTGAATGACATTTTAATTATCTATACTTGGAAAAAGGAGATTAGAAGTGATGACTATTGGCACTTTTCTGGGCTGGGAGAATTGTAGACATAAAATATTTCAAAATACTTGAGCAGCAACAAAATGGTGAAATTTTAGAAAACTTTGAAAATATTTCATCTTTTAAACATCTGCTTTATATAACTATTAGTATCACCAATTCAATTTGATTAGGTTAATGCAGCCAGAGTGCTCAGTGATCCTCTCTCTCCCTGTCTCTCTGTCTTCTGCTGTTTCCCCCATCCCCAGCTCCACTCTTCTAGGTGTGGAACCCAGGCCAGAAGAACTTAATGAGATCCCCAAACCCTCCGCAGTATTTTTCAACCAACTCTTCATTATTTTAACTTTTGACTAACTTGAATCTATAATGTGTTGATGTTTGAAAAAGAAACAATATTAATGTATTTTTTAATATGTGCCTATCTGTGAACATGTAATTACATGTGTGCAGATTCTATGTTATGGTGAGTTTCTTTTTAAGTGAGATTCTTCAAATGATTAGTGAAAATGCTATGAGTTCCTCTCTTCTCAGGTGTTATTGGAGTAGGCTACTACTGTGCTCAGAGGGGTTTCTCAGAGGAGGTGCGAGATGTGGTGATGAAATTAGTGTCTCTGACACGCCGCCTATGGCAGATGACCAAGATTAAAATGCTCCCTACACCTGCAAAGTTCCACTATGTATTTAACCTTCGAGATCTTTCTAGGATCTGGCAGGGAATGCTGAGCACTACTTCAGAAGTCGTCAAAGAACCAGATGTAAGTGATGGTTGAGAGAGAAAATAATTAACATTGCTATTAATTGTGAATCATATTCATATA
>NW_004524586.1:269189-271166 GCF_000260255.1 Octodon degus | reverse complement strand
ACAGGGTATGCAGGGTCTCACGACACAGATCAGACTTGTAGTGATTCTGTTTTCAGCCTCCCAAGAGCTGGAATCACAGGTGCATGTCACCATGCCTGGTCTCAATAGCTATCTCAGCACCCCCCCAGGGGCGGAGCAGGCAGTGCAGGCTAGGGATCGAACCTCTGACCCCTGTGTCTGCCTAAGCAAGTGTTTTAATCCACTGAGTTATTTGGCTGGCCCCTATTTATACTTTTAAAGTGAAAAAAATATTTAAAAAAGTAGAACCCATTCAGAATTTCCCGAAGATGCTAGGAATTCAGCAGTGGTTGTTATGATGCATATTGTCTTCAAAGTGTTTTATCAGATCACCAGCTATGAGCATGAAAAATTGATCAAAAATTGTAGAACATTAAAGAGGACATAGCAAAAGAATGAAATTATTAACTGCTACTTTCATGGATCGTAAAAATCAGCACCATAGTTACCCAAACTATCCTATATATACATATATATTTTGCACCTTCTTGCTTTTCTCCTTTTCTTTAACGTAAAATATTTTGAATTCTTTCAGCATGCATATTCATTTTGTCACTGGTTTTCAACTAATATGAATAAAGAAAAAGTAAATACCTCTGAAAATTTCAATTAAGTTATGTTTATTTTGGGGAGATGGTATAGTCATTTTTTAATGAATAGAATGAAACAAGAGATTAATTTTGTTTTTCCATTGTAAGATATTTTTTTCTTATACTAAATAATGGGGACAATCATTGGTTTTATTCTAAAATAGTCTTCTAATTTAAAATGTGGCATTTTAATTTTGAAATAAAAATTTTTTTGGTATTTTTTAGGGAAGGTTCTACAGGGTATTCAGGGTCTCACTACTATATCAGATTTGTAGTGTTTCTCCTATTTACAGCTTCCTAAGTGTTGGGACTATAGGCATGTGGCACCACTCCCAGTCTCAGTTGCCGGGGATAGAAGCCCCTGCGCCTGCTTGCAGGCACTTTAATCCACTGAGCTATTTGGCTGGCCTGAAATAATTATTATTATAAATAAGCATTCAGAATGAAACAAATAATTTTATTGTTTGTTTTCATCATTTATGAAACAAAATGCAATAATGAACTGGGTGTATTGGTAAAATGGAAAAGAATCAGCAAAACAGAAAATTCATGTAATTGAAAAGTGAGAATTTGTATAGATGCCTGAATGTAACATTGCCAAGTTTTAAAAATTTTTTCTTTTATTTTCTTTCTTTCTTTCATTTTAATTTTTTAATAGATTGCAAATTGCAAATAAATTATTTACAAGCATAAGTGAATATAAAAATAAAAATTGTCCAAAATAAAAATGAAGAAAGAATTTACAGATCAGTCATAATAGTTCACTGTCAAAACCAAGAACCTTATATTCATATAATTAGAATTCTCAAAGTGGAAAGGAGTAAGCAATAAATATTTAAAGATTTAAAATTTCTGAATTTAGTACAACTTATAATATCATATTTCCAAGAAAAATGAAACTCTAGCACAAGAAATTTAAATAAAATCATACCGAGATACACAAAAATGAAATTGTCCAAACCTTATCGTAAAGAAAAAAATCATTAAAGCATATGCATAAAAAAATTAGCTATGGAAGAACAAAATTAAATAGTACCTTATTCCACATTAGAAAGAAAAAAAGGACCAAGTGTGTAAGAAACTAAAATAATTAAAGGACTGAAAGAAAAGATCTGTCCTCTTTGAATTTTATACTGAGCAAACATACTTTTAAAAACTAAAAGTAAGATTTTCTAGTTATACAAACTTGAAAGATTTTAATAGTAGCATATAGGAAATAACAGAGAGCATAATTCAAAAGGCAAGAGAAGTTGCAGTATGGTCTTGGATGAACAATAAAGTGCTCTCAATGATAGTTATGCAGGACTACATAAAAAATATATTAGATGAACCCTTATTTAAAGGTCTTTGCAGATTTCTATGAAACAGC
>NW_004524586.1:267058-267941 GCF_000260255.1 Octodon degus | reverse complement strand
ATCACTTTGAATCTGTTTCATACATTCTATTTCTTCCCTATATTGCTTATTCAGGGGTTCCATCATTTTTATGTTCTCCTCTATTTTTTTTATCAGTGTATTCTTTAGAAGCACTTAGTACTTCTTTGATTATAGTTATTACATTTTTTAGTTCAGAAATTATTTCTGATCTGATTTCTTCTATACCGTTCTGCAGTTGTTTCTTTACCTCCAACGCTATTATTTCAGAGATGACAGGTGTGTGATTTCCAGTTTCTTCAATGCTAGTGTTTTCTGCAGTTGTACTGGGTGGACTCGGGGCCTGAGACTGCATTTTGTTCCTTCTCTTTGTCATTTTGCATACCACTGTCTCCTGACCTTTGGTGTAGAGCTTAGATAGAGTTATTACCTTAGCACCAGGTCTGGATCTACAAAGTTAAGATTCCTCCAGGTGGGTGTTGCTTGGATCTGCCTGGGGTCTGGCTGCTGTGCTCCACTTCTTGCTACAGCCTTTGGAGTTGAACTCTTTGTGTCACTCTGGCAAGATGTTCTGCTCCTGAATCAGCAGGGTGGGTCTTGCTTCTAGGCTCTTTGCAGGGAATTCTGCTGAAGGGTTCCATGCAGGGCCTGTGCTTTGGGTCTGTTTACGATCTGGCAGCCCCGGGTACTCTCATTCACATGCTGGGCCTGCGCTCTGGGTCTCTTCGGGATCTGGCGGACTTGGCTGGTCTCACTTGCATGCCAGGCCTGGGCTCTCTAAAAATTTTTTTCAAGCTAGACATCTTAGGTAAATATCCAGTTTGTTAAGGCCTGGTCATGTGATAAGGCAAAGGGAACACCAACCTGTCTCCCAGTCTTTTTTCTTTCCTTTTTTAAATTTAAAAGAATACAAATAGTGATACAA
>NW_004524586.1:264082-266082 GCF_000260255.1 Octodon degus | reverse complement strand
ACACACACACACACACACACACACACACACACACGATAACCAAGATAATTATTATTAGCTCATTGAAATGAATATTTAGTGCTTATATTGTTTGATCAGTGTTGTGTTCCTGTTTTTTGTAATCTGAGCTGTCACTTTAAAGACAAAACTGTGCAATATAAAAACCATTATTAATTTCCCATCATTTTGTTTTGAAATTCTGTATTTTTCTCTTTAAAATAAAATCTTTATTAATCTAACCACAGAATAGTATTTCATAAATAGTAATACAACATTCTAAGCTGTAAAATGTTAAGATGTGAGGTGAGGAGTTTTTACTGTCTGTTACATCAAATGATGAGCTTAGACACGCGTTATGCTTGCTATAGGCACAGAAGTGTTGTTCAATTAATTTTACCAGCTTTTGATTTATTTTGTTCCCTGGATTATGTGGACTGGGTGTTTCTTTGTTCAAATAATCCAGGTTGATTTTTGGCACAAATTTTCTTCACTTGTGTTAACTGAATATATGTCATATTTCAATATCTAGAGACATTTAAGTATATTTTAAAATATAACAGTGTCTAACATAAACTGAAATATAAAAGTGTCTAAGTTTATCTTTTTCATATCTAAATTGTATATATAAGAATTATTCATACACTATTTTGGCCACATGAGTATAGGTATCTTATTTTAAAGGACTAATATATCACAAACTTAAGATCTTTTCATAGAATTTAGTTTGCTTGTTCTTCAGAGGCATTTTCATTTTTTTTGTTATTTTTTAAACACATATTTAACAATGAAGTTTTATTCAGAATACATAAAACAAACTTTTACAACTCAATAAGGAAACAAAGACATGGACAAAACAGTTGTACAAGTATATCACCAAAGAAGACACCTGGGTAAGAGACAAACATAGGAAAATGCTGTTCAACATTATTAATCATTAGGTAAATGCAAAGTAAAATCACACAGTGAAAATCCTGTAGACTATCAGAATGGATGAAATTTAGAACTGGCAATAGTATGTATGAGGAAACATTCCATGCAGATGGAATTCTTATATATCCCTGGTGAAGATAAAATTTACTATAGTTAGGATAGAAGAAATTTTATCAGCTTTTTTTAAAGGAAAACATACACTTATTGTAAGACCTGGAAATCCTACTCCTATTTTCCCAAGACAGAGAAAAGCTTATGTTTACACAAAAATCTGTACATGAGTATTTGTGGTAACTTTATTCCTAATCACCAAATGCTAAAAGCCATGCAGATATCTTCAACAGCTCATGCATAAATGAACTGTGGTCCATCCAGATAATGGGATTCTTTCCAGCAAGAACAAAGGGTACACTATAAATCTGCATTTAACTGCATTTCTGTTAAGTGAAAGAAGATAGACCAAAAGACTTATACCATATGACTAAATTTATATATATCATTCTGAAAAGACCAAACTATGAGGTAAAAAACTTATAAAAGGCTGCCAGGGGATGGGGGTAGGAGTAGCCTTAGGCTGCAGAAGGACTTTAGAAATGCTTTGGGCATCAGCTCTGTATCTTGATTGTGAAGTAGTTCCATGACTACCCATTTATCAACAGCTAAAGAAAGGTGCCAATTTCTTTGCATGTAAATATTTTTAAGTATAAAAGAATAAAGCAGTGCTTAGAGTTTTAAAAAAAAAAAAAGCAGTGCTTAGAGTTTTAAAAAAAAAAAAGTCCTACTGGTCCTTGGAGATACTGACTGTGGCTTCTATTTTACTCTAGTCCCATATAAAATGTGTATTTAGTGCTTGTTTAAAGTGCATTTTCTCTACATTAGGTCATAGTGAGAGTTAGGGATAGCCATAACACTTCCATGATCTTGAGACTAGATTTATCAGACTTTTTTAATGCATGCAGAAAAAAGAAACGAGATTATGTTTTAATGAATGCCCCAAGCCATTTCCCAGAATTGTTTTTTTTCTTCTTTTATTTTTTCAAATTGGTAGGATAGTTTCAATAATTAACACA
>NW_004524586.1:262789-263982 GCF_000260255.1 Octodon degus | reverse complement strand
AACTATATATCTATCCTAACCACTTTGAATACACTGTTGTTATTCTTCAGGAATATTTTGTTTTACAGATTGCAAAAGAAAAAACTCTCTTTCCTTTAATATACTTTAGTGAAACTAATATGAAGTGGAATTTAAAAAATTTTAGACTCTTTAAACTGTTGCATCTTAAATCAAGAAAGATGATCTCTATAATACCTCAACTTGAATTTCCCGTTTTAATGTGGTGAGGTTTAATCCTATGTTTAAACTACACCTTCAACAGGTGCTGTTAAAGCTATGGAAGCATGAATGTAAACGTGTGATGGCCGATCGTTTCACTGAGTCTTGTGATGTGACCTGGTTTGATAAGACATTAGCAAATCTAGTAGAAGAAGAGTTTGGTGAAGAGAAAAAACACTTGGTGGATTGTGGAATTGATGCTTTTTTTGTGGATTTCTTGCGGGATGCACCTGAAAATACAGGTAAATCATTGAAGCAGAAAGTGAAATTATGCAATAGGATTACCAGAAAGGAATCTTAAAGTTTCAAATAGGGAAGTTGAGTTCTGCTTAGAAACTCAGGTTATTGTTCGTGCTTAGTAAATGTAGAATGAAAGCCAAAAGGTGTTATCTTGGAGCTCATAGCTGAACTAGCTTTGTGTTTGAAACTGTTAGATGTTAAAGTAGAACAAGGAAGCTAGGTAGGGTAGGAGGAACTACCAAGGACTTGTCTTATCTGAGGTCAGTTAGAGGAAGGATCCAACACACACTAGTGGGATGCCTCAGGACATTCTCGAACCACATCCTTACTCATGGGAATAGAAATGTGAATATGAGTGTTGTGGAAAAATGAAATGGCATCAGAAAAATGTCATCTACGGCCCATGGTCACTGCCAATAAAAGGAAGCAAAATAATGATTATTACTCAAGCCATTTGACTGTTGAAAATAATGAGAAAGCCCAAATTATATGTAAAGGTTGTTGCATAAAATTGAAAAGAGATGGGTACAGTAAAGGTGAACTTTTATGTTTATGGGCCCAAGAAAATGGAGATAACTTAGTTCTCTTATGAAAAAAGGCACTGTTCCAATTGTTTTCATCTCAGAAACAAATGGGATTAAAAAGTATAATGCTATAACCACTTCTAACACTGATCATGGAGTCTAATTTGCATATGTAAAATGACATGTTTAAGATCCATTATTATTTTTTTT
>NW_004524586.1:254551-262284 GCF_000260255.1 Octodon degus | reverse complement strand
TTGTAGAAGGACATTCCTGTGACATTTTTTTTCTTGTCTCTTGTTTTCATTTATTAACCTTTTTTTTAAACCAACATTTACTTGAGAGACAGTATAGTGGTAATTGGTATGTCATGACAAGCAGTACGTACTTAGAAGACCAGAATGACAGGCATTCCAAGCATGACCCTAGTAATACACATTGCTAACTTCAGTGCAGTTGCTTAGTTCACAGGTATCAGCATATATAGTTAGATAAGGTGAGAATCCTACCAGTTAACTGCTAGTTTCAAAAACCTGCTATTTCTCAGGATCACTGCCTTACCCATCCTGTGTGTATAAATGTATGGCTTTGCCCCTGTCATGTTTCCTAGCTTTTCTCCTTGCCCTCTCTTCATTGCCTAATCCTCAAGTTCTCACTTTCCTTTTAATTTTGTTATACCTTTCTATTTTTATTTATTCTTTTGAGTTCTTATACTAGGGAGACTATATGATCTTTAAACATGTGGATTTGTTTTATTTCACTTATGACTATATCTTCAAGTGGCATCCACTTAAATATAAATGCATCGAATTTATTATTCTTTATAGCTGAGTAATACTCTGTTATAAAAATACCACATATTTTTCAACCATTCCTCAGGTGATGGGCATCTTGAGTGTAAACTAAACTGCATATATTGTAGGATAGTAATAATAAGCTTCTCTTTTGGAGGCTTATCAACCCAAGTTTGCAGAGCAAAAAGTAGAGAAAAAGAAGGGCTGCAAGGACAAACAACATTTTGGCTCTAGCCTTTCAAGATCACTGAAGACTCAGAACATAGGAGAACCTGTACTGTTACATCATGTAACTTAGTTGTGTCCCAAATTTTCTGATCAAGGAGACTTTGGGGCCACAGAAGAATGTGATCGATCATGTAGAGTATGCCTAAGGTGAGTCACATGGAGACATTTTCTCAGGCTTTCACAGAGAGCAAATTGGTCAAGCTATGGTCGTGACACATCCACATGGCTGACACTGACAAAGGATCTAGAAACTGCAGTACAGGGTTTCAGGATAAATCCTGAGGTCATTTGACTGTCCTTATCAGATACAAAAGTTACAATTCTTGTTATATAGGTCTTGCTTTATCTTGGTCTTCACCATCCAGCAGAAAGTATAAAAACGTAGCATAAAAAGTAAAGCTATGTTAATATGCTAAACCATAAAAGGCTCAAGTCAACAACTTTTGACATTGCTGGTCCTGTGGAAAACCCACTACTATTATGGACTACTGGACTATATTGGAATAGTTGGGTGAATTCATGCACCTACAATATTTAAATGACAATGGAATACCCTTCTTTGACAAAACTAAACAAAAAATGGGGATACATTATTTCTTATAATTTCGTCTTCATACTTTTCTGCTGGATGGTTAAGACCAAGGTAAAGCAGGACCTATGCAACAAGAGTTGTAGCTTTTTGGTCTGAGAAGGTCAGTGAAATGCCCTCAGGATTTGTCCTGAGATCCTGTACCTCAATTGTAGAACCTTTGTCAGTGCAGCCATGTGGATGAGTCACAGTTGAGCTGTGGGGGACTCAGGTCAATAATTTCTGACATTGCCAATTAAACAGAAGACCCAATGCTATTATGGGCTACTGGACTCTTTTAGAATATTTTGCTGAGTTTACACACCTATAATATTCAATAACGGAACTTAGAAAAAATGGGGTATACAGATGAATGTCCATTTTGTATCTGTGTATTCAAAGTGGTTGGGATATATAGTTACATTCTGTTAATGAATAGAATGATTTGTTCTAATGGTGTTTGTAAATAGGATCACAAGTCCGCATCTTGTACAGCAATTAACCACTAAGAAGAATATATGCAGTGTATTATTTGTTGAAAAATAAAAAAAAAGAAAAAAAGAAAAAAAAAATGGGGATACAAAAAATGACCATTTTGTATCTATATATTCAAAATAGGATATACAGCTACATTCTCTTAATTCAATGAATAGAAAGATTTGTTCTAATGGTGTTTGTGGATAGTATACCATGTCTGCTTCTTGTACAATGAATAACCACTAAGACAACAATATGCAATGTATTTATTATTGAAACTGTCCTACTAATCAGTTTCAAAACTATCTCATTGTTATTTATTTCTCAATAAAAGTATAAAAAAAAGTGTACAAAAATTCTATAAAAGCATATTTGTAAAATAATTAGAATGTATCTTATATTTACTATACAGTTGTATGTTATGGGTTGGTGTGGAAAGAAACGAGAAGACCTGATGAATGTAGCTTCAGAGGTCTCACTGAGATTAGTCTCCCTCCAAGTGAGCCCAGAGCCTCAGAAGCATCTCACTTTTATTGAGGGCTAAAGGCAGCCTAAGGAATGTGCATAATTACCTAAGTGAATACAAAATACTTTCTCTATTGACTTCAATCATTTGCCTAACACTAGGTTCACACAAATGCTAGCCAATATCATCCCAAGCAAGAGATCAAAGGACAGTGTGCCTGCAGGAGAAGCTGTTATCTGCAGCCTTGAATCCCAGCTTTCTGGGAATATGCAAACTGACAGCAACTCTCCTCGGGCTGTCTATTGTTCCCTGCTCTCTTGGGATATCAGGCTTTTGTCTCAAATCTATATTTCTATACTATACTTTATTTCCTGTATTTTAGAAGTGTAAATTATTAGACAACATGTCACTGTTTTTTCTTTGGTTACTAACATTGACTAATAACCAATGTTAGCAAGTTTATGGATATGTAATTTAGCTTTTTCTTGGGCATTTCTGTCATAGTCAGCTTTGAGATTGGTAAGCCTACATATTATGAATATTTTATTTTAAAAATATATAGTTATTTTAATACATTTTCTCAATGAAACAATTCAAGATGTTTATTTTCTACCTTCCAACCCTGTTCCTAAAATTCATTTTTATGTTTACTAAATGAAACTTTAGCATCATAGAAATTGTCCAAGCACATGCATAACCCTTTTCTTTCTATTTTTATTAAAAAGTCTGGTCATTATTGACTTCTTGTGATTTTGACATTCAGTCTTTCCTCTTTTTAACTTTGCTTTTAGCCAATAAGCTCGTATCTCTAGGAAGATCTTTCATATGCAGTGTACAATTTTGGCTACAAATTGAGTTCTATACATAAAATATTATTTGAAATTGGCTCCTTCGTGACAACAAAGAACTAAGACTGTGTATGATCACAGTAATCCAAATGCTTCTATTATTTCTTACACTCTTTTTTCTAATACTCTGAAATATGTCATTTGATGAATATTAGTATTAGTGTTGAATTACAGAGTTATGAATGTACTAAATTAACGTTAATAAAGTAGTGAAGAATGAATAACTGGTTGGAAGACAATGCTATGTGTTACGATAAATACTGTGAATTTCTGTATCACTTTCAGTGTTTCCTTTCTTTTTTTTTTACTTTCAGTATTTTCTGCTTTAATTCTAATTTGTATTCTCTTGAAAAAAATAAAAAAAATAAAATAATGAAGCAATAATTGATTTCTCTTCTTCACCAAGGTGAAACTTCTGAGGAGGCTGATGCTGAAATGCCCAAAATTTATGAGCCAATTGACTCTTTTGGTCATCTGAAAGAGCGTTTGAATATGTTCCTGCAGCTGTATAATGAGAGTGTTCGTGGCACTGGCATGGATATGGTGTTCTTTGAAGAAGCAATGGTTCACTTAGTCAAGGTATGGTGGCCTAGGGGGGTCATGCCTTGCTGAAGTGGCAGGTGTTTTGCTTCCCACCAGAATTCCCTCCCTCTTTTCAATTTTGTCTTCTTGGAGACACTCAGTTTAAAAGTAAACTCAATGCTATATTCCAATTTAATTTCTAACCTGAATAAAACACATTACATCTTATAGGCTGGAAATAAGGGCATGTGTATTTCCAGAGTGCAATGTGATAATTTTATTCAGTGTTGCTGCAAAGCTTCCAGCTCAGTGTTTTCTTTTTTCTTTTCTTGTTTTTTTTTTCCTCCCAATGCCTTCAGGGCAGGTTTGGCTGGCTTGAGTTGTGGGGATCAAACCACAGCCTGAGCCTGACTGCTTTGTTGAAGCAGCCACTTAAAGAACTGAGCTAAGGGGCAGGCCCCTCAGTGTTTTCTTCACTAAATGGGTGACATGAGTTCAAAGTTTAGACAAAAGTCTACTTCTTTTTATATTATGCAAGAAATATTATTATGGATGTAGTGCAAAATGCTGGGGACATTGAGCGCAGGGAAATAAGACACTAAAGCGCAAATGTTACAAGGATTTACCCATGTTAGGTAGAGAGTATGCAGATTCACCAAGACAGAAAACAGAATGGAGGCTGCCCGGGGCTGGCAGAACTGGGAATTGGGATTTAGTTTTTCCCTGGCACACAGGTTCAGTTTTTTCAGGACCAAACGAGCTCTGGTGTTAGATAAGGATGACAGCTGCACAACAAGAATGTATCTAAGCTCTGAGTGCTAGAATGAATGACGGTAATTTTTTGTCATGCATATTTATCATAATTAAAAGCAATTTCAAGAACACTTGGCTTTGAGCAGAGGACAATTCTATAAGAATAAATTCCACTTGGAAAGCAAAATGTCCTTTCTTCTTTGTCGTATGAATCTTCCCAGTATATACTTTTAGGACAACCAACTCTCAAAGATCAGAAGTAAATGTGTTATTTCACCTAAAGTCTTACATGACCTAATTTATCAATATTATAAAATAATGCTCCTTAAAAACAGTTGTCCATAGTCTCTTTGCTGTTATCAGTTATTTTTCCTGGCTATGTTGTTTTTATTAGAGAGAGAACTATTTTTGAGACTGTTGTCTACCATTACTTAAGTTTAACCATGAGAATGCGTCTCATAAACACAAATTGTGTTCTGTGGTCATCTAGAAATGGACCTTAGAAATGAAAAACTTTCTAGAGATTACCTAGGAAATCTCTGAAAGTGAGGTTGCCTCTCTGCTTTTTTTTTCCACTAGTAGGCAAAGGAATATTTTCCACAAGGTGGATCTGGGAGAAGGCAGGTGCCACAGGGGCTATTGTGGGCTGTGTCTCCCACTAGAGGGCATTCAGCTTGGCAATTCTGTGAGTTGTTAGAGGCCTCTCAGCTCAGCAGTGGGCCCTGATGTTCTTCTAGAGTCAAACATTAATAACAGTTTCAAATCAACTCTAAATTTATGGTTGTCAGGAGTTAAACATTTCAGGAAGAATTTATGTTACATTTAATAACTAAAAGAGGGAAAACATGTTCCAAAGGAATGATACCAGAAAGTGACTTTATGACAAAGTGATTGTTGGTGACACAGCCTGACTGGTGTGGCATTTCATAACCAATCACACTGAGGATGGTGTTATTTATGATAGTGTTATGGTTGAGCACATTCTGGGAACTGTCTCTCTGTCCATGTTTTGCAGCACAAAGATGAACCCTTCTCTGTGTGTGTGCTGTGCTACTAGAGGCCTGTGTCTTGGCTAAGATTCCCTGTGAGTGTTTGTCTTTGCCCTCAGCCTTGAGATTGTTTGCCCTGAGATAGCCAAAGAATCCATCACCAGAAATTTTGAGCCCCGGTTCTACACACTTATCATTTTCTAGGCAGACTCTCCCATTATTTTTTTTTCCTGTGCTTAGTACATACATGCTATCATAAGAGCAGGATCTTTGACATATGTGGACTAGTTACAAGACAAGATTGAAACCCAGGGATGGAGTTAGAGACAAAAACTGCAAGCAAATGTGATATGATCTGAGACCTAGTATACTTTCTTCTTTAAAATAAGGATTTTGTTTACACAGAAAATAGCTCTGTGAGATATACCTCTTTGGATCCCAGGATGAAAGTTGAGATTGGGGTGTACTGCAGATGACTTTCCATGATCCAGCCCTGTGAGCTGTGCCTATGAGTGTATCTTCCAGGAAAATGAACTGCTTGTGGCTGTGCACATCCTGACCCCAGAGCAGCCTGCCAAACTATGTTAGGTGGAGTTCATTCTCCCTACTAGACACTGAGATCTGGAAGTCACCTCTGTCCTCCCAGTACAAATGACTACTGAGATGGTCACAAAACAGGCTTGATGAACTGTCTCAGATGTAAACAAGTCTGAAGTGTGAATCTAAACAATCTTTTGCTGTCTCTTCTGCTATTACTCTACCCTCTCCTGGAGTTTCTACTAATAAAGGGATAACTCAGGGCTTACTCTAGGTCTGAGATTTTGTGTATTTCATTTCTTCTTTGTGAAATTTAGCCCAGCTGTTGTCCAGTATACTGCATTTTTTTTGTATGGCAAACTTCTACTTAATCTCTCAAGGCTGAGATTAAATTTCAGCTCCACCCCTGAGATTTGCCTTCCCTAGGCAGAGATGTCTTCTTGGCTTTTTTCTTGTGGTCCTCTTCCTCTCCTGTTCCCTGTTCATCCTGATTCTATGGACAAATCTGTCTCCCCTTTAGTAGCGTGTCTGCCTGAAAGGCAAGAGGGACATTATTGACATTTAAACATTTCATAGTGCAAGCAGAAAATTCATGCATCATATTCCACACTCTGGACAAAATAGGCCCAAATGGGGGACTCTATTGACGGTGTTCCTGAAATCTGTTTTCCACTAGATTATTCATTTTCTTAGTTTACTTTTATAGTCTTCATTCATGGCTCTACATTAGTCAGATATGTTTTGAGAGATTGCCATGTGCTGGAAACTGGGAACAAGAAATTTATTAAAATTAATTCTCATATTAATGAGAATTCAACTCAATTCCAGGTAAAGATGTTGGGACAAATATTCTTTAATACTTAATAAACAGAATTTGTTTCCACTTCTATTGTATATACCCACCTCAAACAAAAGAAACACTTACGGTTGAAAGAGATAACTAAAGAAAGGATGGAGGTTTTTATAGTGGCTGCTGGTAGCTCTTTATATACCTTGTCTGTGCCAGTTGAAGTTGTAGCAGGGGAGTATGGGAGGACAAAGTTCTCACCCAGCTCCTAAGTCCTCAGGTCCCCTAAAACATAAGATACACTGGGTCTTTTTCCCAGTGTTCACACTGAGGTGGGGGAGATAAGAACTATGAAAACCCAGTGGCTTTCACAGTAGCTCTAGAACATACTTGAGCTAGAGAGGAAAATGTTTAGAAAAGATGTTTGACTACAACCCAATAGGATGCAGAACTATAGGAAACCAGGGAAGCTTTTCTGGGCACAGAGAATTGAGCATCTTCTAAACCCTCACCCCTTTTCTGTTATCTGTCTTAGAAAAAAGAATTTCATCACAATCCAGGCTGCAACTACATGAGGAAAGGAAGAGAAATAATTATCACATAAGGTGAAAAGACCATTGAGGTTTCCCTACTGAGTTTTCTAGGTGGCATGGAAGCCTGGTAGTTTAAGGAGTTCCTTCAGCACCGATAAAGAGAAAGAAGAGCAGTCTTGTACCAGGCAGGGTATTTGTAATGGTCTAAGCCTATTAAGTGGCAAGAAGTGGCCTCCTGACATATCTTCAATCACTTCTTAATAGATACCATAGCTATTGTGGTTTTTGCCAAGTAACAGGAATATTTATGTGTATTTTCCTTCTCCCTCAAAGAAAATCCATAATCTATGTCATGTGTTACGATTTTTCTTCCTTTGGATTTAAACTTTTTTTTTTTTTTTCAAAAGTGGAGGATGTTCTAATCAAGAATATGTTCTGTATTCTGAAGACAGATATTTTGAAATTTTGGTTGTCTTTCATATGAAGAC